>NW_021318618.1:5449633-5519087 GCF_001605985.2 Dendrobium catenatum | reverse complement strand
ATTTTCTCCCGATGAAAGTTTGAGAGCACGAGGCGATGATACATTCTTGCCCTGTCCGTCGCCTAACAAAATTAGTGTTATCGGCTTTATGGACCTCTTTGCTCCCTTCTTGTTGTCATTGATAAATACAATCACCCCATCCTAAATCCAGATTTAGACATGATTGGAAAATTAAAAATTTCGTATTATTTATCATACTATATGTTAATAAAATAGATGTCTTCCAAATAGATAAATTATAAATCAAGAAACTAATACATATTTAATGCCTTCAAAAGAAAAATGCTATATCAATAATAGCAAATCAGACTTCATATTTAATTAGGACCAAAATTACTTATAACACATAGCGGATATGATGAAGGGAAACAAATGATTATGTGTTTTACCACTCCTGAAGAAGACATCATTGATTAATTCAAAAGTCATCATTGTCGGAAGACTGATTAAATGCACTCATTGTGAATTCTTCTACATAGTAGTATCGTCTTGCATATTCTCTGTATAAAAACTAAGAATAACATCAAAAAAGATATTGCTAAATAATAAGTTGTCTAGATAAAAGACTATTGTTATGTCGCGATGTTTACAGGTGTAAATAAAAATAATGCATGAACAAAATAAAATGCACTCCCTATTTTGTCGGCTCAGAGCACCTACTGTTGTTGAATTAACTCGCTCAGCGTATGATCGATGCTTGTATCAGAAATGCTATCATCAGCGCAGCCTCCAGTAGCGATGAAAAATCCCACAAATGCCGGACTTTAAGGGAAAGAAAAAACAAATAGACTCAATGATGAGTTTGAAAGGCCTGTAATAGTAAAGAATTTAAAAAATGCAGTGTATCGTGTCGAGCCTCTTGGACACATCCAGCAGTAACCAGAAAAATCTCAACACAGGGAGAAAAACCTTCTGTATATTCAAGCGAATTCGTCCAGCATATCAGAATAATTCAAACACTCAAGCTAATTAAGGCTTACTCAAGTTCCCTCTCCTTTTGTCCCAATCAATATCTCACTATGTTTCAATATTAATCGCGCACAAAGCTGCCTTTCTTTTTCACTTGGCTCACTTTCACAAAAGCGTGCTTTTTGCACTTCAAAAGCATGTGCCTTTATGCACTTACCTCAAAGCTTGCTTTTTTGCACTTCAAAGTGAAGCTCTCTTAAAATTATTTTGAAGATTGAGCTTCATACTCAGCGGTTTCAAGCTAACACTTAGTTAAAATGTAATCATGCTATTTTTCTTGAACAACTTCCAAGTCTTGACAAACTCATAATTAAGCAAGCTTGGACTCATTCAATTCTGTACCATCAAAATACTCGTTTCAATTGAAAGCTTGTGAAATTCAAAAGCCATCTTCCCCTCCAATGGCCTCAAGAATTTTCCAATTATCCATGTTTGTAATTTATTTAAGCTCAATTGAACTCAAATTCAAGTTTTTATGGCATTGTTGAGAATTCCTTCTTAAACCGCACTATCTCGATTATAAGTTACTGAAAGTTGAAACTTTGAATGTGAAATTTCTAATCCAAATACTTGGGTGTTTTGAGATCCAAGAATTGCATTGAAATATGCTCACGATCAGAATAAACTTTATGTCGACAAATCAATTTTCTAACCTAAAAATTTATACGTGCAACAATACTCCATCTCTTAAAAATATGAACATAATATCATAATATATAGGGAATCCCAAGGTGCAAATAGTCCAAGACATAAACGTGAATCTCTACTCAAACTAGGAACTAAACTATTCTCCCTCAATCATAATTCCACCCTTCAGTGGAGTTTACACATTATTTGGGGAAAAAAAATTGTGGAAAATTCTGACACAAGACACAAGACATAAAAACTGCCTCATAAGTGCAAAAATTGAGTCTAGAGCACCAGCTGCCTCATAACTGCAAAAATTGAGTCTAGACCACCAAGTAACAGTTCTAATAGATCCTAAAATGATCCTCAACACTCGTTTGGACCCTGTGTTGCTTAGTGATTGAATTTTTAAGAGCTCATAACTTGTTTGATTGGGCATGTAGTTTACATTATGCTCAATTACTTTAATTGATGCGGACATCCGATCATGAAGATTTTCAAAGGAGGAGACGACGATCAACGGACGAGATCATTCCACCTTATCTTAATTTGTTATTTGTAATTTTTATTTTTGATACATCATACAAAAATTATTTTGATAGGACACTAATCTCAAAGCAAAATCAAGTTGGAAACTTCCGAAATCAAAATCAGGAGCATATGAACTCCGTTTTCAGCAAACTTACAGTCGAATTGAGCGTCTCGAAAATACGAACCCAACGACACCAAATTCGACCCAATCTGAGCCCAAATGGGTCCAAATCAAAGATCCGAAGCACTGTTGGAAGGTTCAAATCAAAATTTGGATTACCAAACGGATTCCAAACATAACAAGCTTATAGTCAAATTGAGCGGCTCGACGAGACGAATCCAACGAGCCCAAGATCACTGAATTCCGACATCACTACAACATTCAAACATAAATCGAACGGTTCATGATAAAGGGATTCAAGATCGGCCGTCCATCCAACCACTCCCAACTAACCCTTGATCCTCCACCTATTTACGGGCCATGTCATTCCCAAAATTTATAAATAGAGCCCCCACTCCTCTTGAAGAGGGACCCCCCGGAGCTGAAGGAAAAAAGAGAGAGATCGGAGATCGCTCTTGCTTCCTAGCCTCCTCGACAACCGCCGGGGTTTCGTCGTACCACCGCCGGAGTTCTGTCGGACCACCACCTGACGTCCTGTGCTCCACCGGACCACCGCTTAACGCCGTCACTCCGCCGGACCACCACCTGACGCCTTATTCTCCACCGGACCACCGCCTAACGCCGTCACTCCGTCGGACCACCACCTGACGCCCTGTTCTCCACCGGACCACCGCCTAACGCCGTCACTTCGCCGAACCATCACCTGACGCCCTGTGCTCCACCGGACCACCGTCTAACGCCGTCACTCCGTCGGACCATCACCTGACGCCCTGTGCTCTACTGGATCACCGTCTAACGCCGTCGCTCCGCCAGACCACCACCTGACGCCCTGTGCTCCACCGGACCACCGTCTAACGCTGTCGCTCCTCCAGACCACCACCTAACGCCCTGTGCTCCACCGGATCATCACCTGACGCTCTGCCAGTCTTTCACTTGAAGCTCTCATCTTTGTCAGGCCACCATTGAAGATTCTCACATTTGTCAGACCTTCATCTAAGGCCCGAAGTTCTGTCTTATCATCATCTAAGGCTCGAAGTCCTGCCAGACCATTACTCGACACCCGGACTTCTATTGTACAATTGCTACTTGTAATTTGATCGTCCTTAGAGACGAGTTAGCCCATTGTAACCAACTCAAGTTCTAGTGAAATCTTTTCAACTGGGCTAGGCAACGTGGTTTTTCCCTTTCAGGGGTTTTCCATGTAAAAAATCTTGTGTTCTCTGTGTGTGAGCTAGATATACGTATAACGCTAAGACGAACAATTAAAACTCTATCGCCGCGTATATTCTTCTCCACAACAATTTTTATTATGAATTTTCTGTTTTTACCCTTACTTTAGAGTGTCGTCCTATGTAAGCCCTAGGGGCATATGTATCTTGTTTTAGTTTCTTAGGCCTATATATAGAGGCCCTTGCTAGTGTAATGTAATGTTAGATGATTAATAAAATTTTGTGTTTGCACTTGTGTTCTTTGGAAAGAACCTTGGTTGAGATTCCTATGGGAGGAATTCGTAGCTTCCGCCAGCTGGAGAATGGGTCCAGGCTCGTGTCTTGAAGTCCCTTTGAAAAGGGCAACGTATTACCCGTCAACTTGCAGGATGTGTCCGGGCTCACGGTTGTATCCTTCTTTCCCTAAAACCTTTTCTCCTCCTCCCTTGACCACCGGCCAAAATCCTTCACTTGCCACCGGCCAATTCTCCCACAAACCCCTCCAAAGCCAAGTGCCTCCGCTAATTTATCCATATCAATCATCGGCCATAAACCACTCCACCACCACCTCCTAGTCGGCCACCCATCCTCCTAGCCGCCGGACACCCCCATCCCTTTTTTCCTCTTAATGATGATTTCAATCATCATTAATACCTACCAAAATTAGCTTACCTAATTTGGGGTAAGAATTAAATATATTTGAATTTCAAATACTTTCCTAAAATTAACTAAGCTAAATTAGAAATATTCCTAAATTTAATTCTAATTAAATTTAAATTAGATTTAATTTAATTATCATTTTTCTAATTTAGAATCATGATTTAGAAAGTTTTAGATTCCCTCCCAATTCCCCTCTCCCCATTAATTACACCCATTATATCCTTCCTTAACCGCAGGCCTCCCTCTCACTCTCATTAGATCCCAAATTAAATCCTCATTAGTAATTTCCTTAGCCTCTTGTTATTTGGAAAGAATTTGAATTCACCAAAAGCTTTCTAATTAAACCAACTCTCATTTAGGAAACCCCTCAAATCTCTCAAATCTGAAATTAATTTCATATTTAATTACCCCATCACATTTAATGCTGTGGTCCACATACATTGTATGTGGACATTTCTCCTCCCTCCCCATATGGCCGGCCCCCTCTCTCCTTTATTTTAATTATTTCCTTATTAAGGAATCCAATAAGGGAAATAATTAATCACCTATTTATACTTCCATCCATCTTATTTGAATTTCAAATTCAAATCCCTTAATTAAGGGAAATCTGAAATTGAATTTCAAATTTTTAATTTTTTTATTACCTCTCCTTCGTTCTACATCATTAATACTCATGCATCTAGTTTTCTATCATACACACCATTGGACACTGTGTTACTTGTACACTTATATGCACCTTGTAACTGCTGTAATTGAGCGTTGGATAGTTTGATTTAGTTGCTTATAGTCCATTGCACACAGAATAAATTAATTTAAGTTACTTAGGCATGTTTATTTTGTGGATTTGTGTTGGATGGGATTTGAAAGAATGTCTAAAAGTGCCATCGCACCATTAAACATATAAATTTAGATTTTGCTTCATAAATCTTTCTTTGTTTCCTAAAATATTGTGCTTATTTCAAAATTTTGACCAAACTTAAGACAATTGCAGTAACACATCAAATTGCTACAAGGTTATGCCAACTGACTTAAAGGTCACCATGAAAATCTATCATAGAATGATAAATCAAATCTACGACAGCATGATACATAAGAAGGTGCAAGCTAATGATTTGGTTATCAAAAGAAAATTCTGTATGGAGCATCATAGAATAATAATATGGCATTGGATAGAATCATGAAGTTCAATCTCAAGCTGAATCTTCTCAAACGCCCCTAGAATGACTCTGAAAAATTTCTTGAATTCATATGTGCCACAAGGATACCGAAATTAACCACACAAAAATCCAGGTCATCAAAACAATACCTCCACTATAAAATTATTAGGGAAGTTTGTTCTTCGCAAGGACTATATATGCAAACCATCTAAACCTCTATTGCCATAACATGTTGTTAGAAGTCTCATGAAAGCTTTGATAGAGCCATTGATTTAAGGCACTCCAAACATCAAAATAATTCAAAGATAAAAGCTACAAAGCTAGGATGCATAAGAGAAATGATATACCTCCACCTGTTGTCAGTCCTCAAATTTTTCATGCATGGGACAACCAAGGGGAAAAAAAAAAGAATGAGAGAATACAACGACCATTGTGTAATGAATGCATCAAGCCTTTATCCCACTACGTGGGGTCGGCTACATAAATCCTTTTTCTCCACTATGTCATGTTAAGAGTCAAATTCTCATTTAAATCTAATAAAAAATGTCATTTCTATTTTTTGCTAACCAAGTCTTTTTAAGCTTATCTCTACCTCTCTTAACATAGGCCAAATCTAATACATCTAATCTCCCAACCAGGTCATCAAGAGGCCAACATTTTATGTGACCCAAACCACCTAAGGCAACTCTCTCTAATATTATTTGAAGCTACTACAACCTTTCACATATATGTTTGTTTTGCATTCTATCTCCAAGAGTAAATTCACTCATCAACCTGAGCATCCTCATCTCTACAACACTTAATTTAATTGTATACTTCTCTTTTAATGGCCAACATTTTGCGCCATAAAGCATTAATTGTTTAAACCCCTTTCTTCCCATTAATTGGAATTTTAATTGGCTTTCCTAATTTATGAATCTCAAGTTGGCATGCAATAATTAATTGTTTAAACCCCTTTCTTCCCATTAATTGCCACCGGCCCCGCCCAGGAATTACTTTAGGAAATATTTCCTAACAGCCAAAGTATTTTTTTTTTTGAAATATTCTCAAAAGCTGAGCTCTTTCCTTACCCGAGATTCTCAAGGCCCACCTCCATTAATTCCTTCCAAAATCCTGTTTCTCCTTTTGGAAGTCAATCCCTGTTTTCCCTCTTGCTCCACCGCCATCTTCCTCTCTCCATCTTGCCCGAGAAAGCTTCCCCAAGCCAAGAGCTCTTGAGTGGGAAAGTATTCACAGTTTTCTCTCCGCTACACTCTCTCCCCTTCCAATCGTCAAGTAAAGTTGCTGCTAGAACCACTTGCTCCGGCCATCAATCCCTATGGTTAGAATCTGAGATTTTCTCTCAGATTTTGGCCAGAAAACTCTGAAAGTCTTTTCAGATTTTTGAAGGATTTGGGTTGTTTCTTCAACGCACAGTGGAGAGAACATCTTGTCTCTTCCCCCTTGGATAATCTTCAAGAGTATTCACTACAGTGGAGAGATTTCAATCCTTCATCCATGATTTGACGGACGCCATTGACAAACTTCTTCAACATCCAGGCGATTTGTTTCTTGACTCTGACTAAGGTGAACTCCTCCCCTCTTTTCAATTATTTTCCTAATCCCCTAATTTTGTAGGTGATGACGAATCACAAGGAGCCGTGCTTCACCTTTGCCTAAGCTTAGTAAACGTAGGAGTTTATCCCGCCATTGCCTAAGCTTAGTAATCGTAGGATTGAGTGCACTTTTATTAGCTTCTAATCTTAATGTTAAATTAGGGATTTTGTTGAAAACTATTCTATTGCATGACTTGATTTTCAAGGTTGTTTTAGTAGTCCAAGTGCTTAGTGTGCAACTAAGCCTAAACGGAAGTAACCACTCTTTTGTTTTATTTGATCGTTAGAATTTGCTAATAGTTCTAATTTTAATTGCTCTTATCAATAAATCGTGCAAATTCTTATTTCATCAATTTTAAAGCATTTAGTCCTGCATCATCTGGTATCAGAGCATGGTTTGCTCTAGTTTTTGCATGCTAGACATCATCCTAGGAGTTGTTTTACTAGTTTTATACATTGTTGCATGCATGCTATCATTTAAATTAGTTTAATTACATTTTATGCTTGCTGTCCACTGTTTTCCTGCATGCATTCAGAGGTTGTTAAGCTCATTTATCAATTGTTCAAGTGCTGTCCTTAACCTAGCCACTTCACTAGTTGTCTAGGTTGCTTAGGCCCTCCTTGTAGTTTGCTGTCCTTGAGTTTCCAGCACCATTTAGAGTCCCCTTAGAGTGTTTTTCCCTGCTGTAGATTGTTGTCCACTTCCTAGAAAACCTTCTCAGTACCCCATTGTGTTTAGGAATGGACCCGGAACAACTAGGGAGGACTTTAGACCTATTAGTAGGCCAAATGAACAATATTAGCCAACAACTTAAGGAGAACCAAGTCGAGCTCCGTAGGAACACCACTGAGCGATTTGACACACTTGAGCGAGCTAGAGAGCACCGTACTCCCTACACCCCTTCTAGACCACCTTCTATGTATGGGGATGATACTTTACCGATGAGAGGCCACATCGGGCCAATCATCGAGCTCCCTACATGGACATGACCCCGTCCATGAGCACTGTTTTTGTAGATGATAGGCATCACCGTGCCCAGATATCGTGTTCTTACACAAACGATGCCATGAGACACCCATGCAATGACCACATTATGAATGCTAAGGGATTGATCATCCAAGAATTGAGTGTGAGATATATGCCGATTTCAGGCAAACAAGAGGGATTAAGTTCCATTCCATTTTTTTGTAATACATTCATTTCTTCCTACTTTATATAAAAACTCATTTTTTTTATTTGTAAAATTTTGAAAACAGCAAAGTTTATTTATTAAATTACATTGATGTTTAGAATTACTTCAATCGCTTCAATTTGCTTAAGAAAAGTGATATTTGTTGCTTTAAAAATATAATTATGTAACTCTTCATAGGGTGAAAGTATATGTTTTAAGAATGAAAATGTGGAATGATTTTGAAAAAGGTGGCATGGTAAGAATGAAAAAGTAATATTGCATTGAATGAGTGTACGTTTTAGAGTTTGATTGTAGTGACTATAGAAAAGTGAAAATTGAAAATATAAGTTTAAAAATGTAAGTGTGTGAAAGAGGTGAAAAGAAAGTTAGATTGTTTAAGAAGTAAAATATGAGAAATAGGATAGATGTGTTGGAAAGTGAAACTTGAGGTGTATTACAAAAGAAGAAAATATGTTTGAAAATAGGATATATAATTTTGAGATATGAGATATTATGTTAGAAAAAAAATTGATTTGCGAATAGTGGGTTGCTGGAATATGAAGTTGAATTGATGTATATGTTAAGAGTAATTAGATGGGAAAGGTGAAGAGTGCATTTAGGTGTTTTGAAAGAGAAGCCATGTTTGAAATAATGTAGAAAATTTAGAATAATTATCATGTGAAGTGCAAAGTGGTTAGGATGAAAGAAGTAACTTCTGTATTTAGAAGGTACGTAGTTACTTATGGTGTGTTTTGGAGAGTAATGATATTTTGGGAGTGTGGATACTTAAATGGGTAATGATTAGAAAGATTGGAAAATGAAAGATTAGTAAAACTTCAAATAAGCAGACAACCAAAAAAACAGGCAACAGAAGAAAAAACCAAAAAAACACATACAAGGAAATTCAAGGTTGATGGCCTAAACCTTAACCTATGATGACCCTCGATCCCGCACTCCTTCCTGGACTGGGTTTTTCCTCTTCCAAACGTTGGTGATGGATAGTTTCTTTACCACACATCCCTTAACGTGGTCTATATGACGCATTTCTGATGTCAAGAAGTGCGCCGAAGGAAGCCATGAAGGTTTAGTTTTGCTGGTGCAATTTGAACTACGGGTATGGCGACCTAAAATATCATCAAACTCCTTGACCGTCAGTTGTAGGTGGTGTGAACTTAGAGAGTTCTCAGGGAAGATAGGAATGGATTACACCGGTTCATCTCCGCACTTGAACATTTGGCTATCCATTTTGAAGCGGGAAACTTCAAGCAGAAACGTAAGAACAAAACTTTACTACGATCCGTTATATCCGTTATAAACCTCACGGTCATCGTATTTTCCACCAGCCCGAGACCTGCTTATGATGGACAAAGATAGGGGTTATGGGTGAGGAACATAATGTTTACGGCTGAACTCAACAGACAAGCAAGGAAGACATCGCCTCGTTTTGACGAGACTTCTTGATCGCTTGCCCAAGGAGACCTCTACCACTCCCGCGCAGATCTTATCTATGTTTCGTACCTGATTGCGTAGATCTTCGCAATGAGCTATTTGCCCGGAACGTCATTCACTACGGAAACGCCTACAGCCTGGTGCTTGACTAGAGGGAGACCCGTTCACAGCACACCGACCCACCATGCACATGACTTCAAGGCCTTCCTACAGACCCTGGTAGTTCCACCCCTCACACCTCCATTGCCCAGTCGACCCTGGGAGCACTAACCCGACCCTCGTATGATCCCCCCACCCTCGTCCTGATGTTTAGAAGTAAGCCTCCCACTCCGAATACCCATCGATCTAACCCCGGACCAATGCTTTAGATGTCAGGGGTATGGGCATATCGCCTCTCAGTGCTCTAGTCATTAAAGTCACGATATCGAGAAAGAGACAACTTGAATCTGATTCGATCCCGAATTCGACTTGATCACCAAGTGGACAATGATGATGAATTCTTTTGAGGATGATCGACACGTTGTCATTCAGTACATTCATAAAAATTGACCACTTCTCCCACCTGCGTGGTGAAATGTGCACTGTCACAACCCGTTACCACCGACGACTGGCGTAGGACTATCGATCTTTCACACCTACACTAAAATCAAGGATAAGAACTGTAAAGTCGTCGTGGATAGTAGGCAGCTGCATCAATGTTGTCTCCTCCAGCATGGTGTCTAAGCTTGGTCTGCCTGCCGTTCCCCAACCCCAACCCTATAAGGTAGCTTGGGTCAACACCACTGCCTTGAGGTAAAGGACGTAGCTTCATACTATCTCCTTCGACTGATTATAAGGAGAATTTTTGGTGTGATGTGTTTGAATCATCGAATGTTGGACAAATCCTTTAAAGACGCCCTGGCTTTTCGAAACGATGTCCACAATCTATGGTCATTCAAACATCTGTGTATCTTGAAAAACATGATGAGAAAACTATCAAGTTTTTTGCCATCAACAGCCTTCGGGTTTCGCGATCGATATACTGAAAAATCCAACCCTGTCAATTCCAAGAAAGGGACTAGAACCTATGGAATAGCCGCCTATAGCCAGAGCGTGCCGTTTACACACCTTAGTCGATCGTAAGACTCCCACTGAGTCTTGGAAAATCAGTCCTCTCATGAGAGTACAGATACTTTCCTAGTAATTCATGTTTGAGATCCATCCTGATGGTCTTCCCGATTCGTTACCCCTGATTAGAGGCATTTCTTGTTTCTAGATCTCCCCAGCCTAGCCCTGGAAGCCTCCTTCGTCATAGCCTAGTGACTCGACTACCCATGATTCAGTGACTTTAACCATTAGCATTAGGTCCTTCTAAATTGTTTCACGGGTTCAGCACCTAGGACTGCCAATAGACCTTATGTCCATGTGCTTCTGGTATAGAAATTTTGAGTTCTGCATCTTCATTTCATTCATATGCATGAGTCTCATAAAGAAATTTGCACGGCAACTCTGAAAGAGCGAATACGATTACAAACTATGTGCAGATCTGATAACGAAAAATTATAAACTTTAAAGGTGGTGACCCGTGATGGTGCGGATATCGTCTGGAACAGTTCCTGCACGAGGGAACAGTAAGGGTTGTATGCTGAGAAGTTACTGGACCATTCAAAAATGACTAAGAAATTCCATGTAATGCTTGTGTAAAATAGTTTGCCAGCAGAAATTCAAACTTACTAATCCCTCTTTTAACAATAAAAGTCTTAGTTGTGGCATATTGAGGTCTTGAAGTCAACCCACTAATCCTTCATAAGCAAGCCTTGTGTGAACCGTGTGAGAAACCCAAGCCGCACTCAACTACCTAATAATTACTCAATTCACCATGGCAGAAAAGGTGGACTCGACATCTAAGTGATGACATCAATTCCACAACGAGAAGGGGACAATGGAGGTATTTGATTCAGGTGGAAAAGGGAAGTCCCAAGTCAGATGATACATGGCTAATCGCATGGTGCTTGCAGCAGTTTGACGCCCGGTGCCATTGGAGATCTACAAGAAGCATCAGAGCACGCTTTACTCAGACGGAAGTTCTGAGCTTTCTCGCCACCACCGGAGTAATGATGGGGACATCAGTAGCATTCGAATCAAGGTGTGGGCGCCGATTACGGCCACGATCGAGTCGTTGTATTTTTCGTTTTAGTATTTTCATGTATTGTGTCGTTTATATGTTTTGTTTTATTATTTATGTTTAAATATTATTTTCCCGTTTCTATCCCTTTACTTTAAAGGGAGGTCGTATGTAAGCCTAAGGGCATTGTTCGTCTTCTTATTTTGAAGTCTTTTGTAAGAGGCTATTATTAGCCCTCATGTGCATCTTTCTAGGGTTAATGGATGATGTATTATGAGAAATTCTGTCCTTGTGTGTTGAAGTGTACTTGGGTTCTTGGAGAGAACTTGTTTGGAGAAATCCCTAAGGAGAGGGAGAAACGGATACCAACCAACCTTGAGGACGGCCGGGTTCGTGGTCTTTTTTATCTTTGTCTTGATTTTCCTCCTACTTCCCCTTGCTACCACACCGGCCACTCTTCTTACCCTCACCCGAACGCACTTGTCCTTTCTTGCTCTCAACCCCCCACCAGCAACCTACCACGAGCCTTGCCAGCCGGCACTCTTGGCCACCTCTCCCTCTTCCTTTCTACCTTTATTTCTATTTCGGTTTTTGACGCATAATGGGCGGATTTTTTGAACTCAATACAAGTAATTTGAAATCAAAATATTTCCTAAAAACACAAATCATTTTAGGAAAGTATTTAAAACTCATTCAAATCAATTTACAATTGATTGGAATTTTTAAATGGCTTTCCTAATTTATGAATCCCAAGTTGGCATTGCAATAAATTTAATTGTTTAAAGCCCCTTTCTTCCCATTAATTGCCACCGGCCCGCCCAGGAATTACTTTAGGAAATATTTCCTAAACAGCCAAAGTATTTTTTTTTTTAAATATTCTCAAAAGCTGAGCTCTTTCCTTACCCGAGATTCTCAAGGCCCACCTCCATTAATTCCTTCCAAAATCCTGTTTCTCCTTTTGGAAGTCAATCCCTGTTTTCCCTCTTGCTCCACCGCCATCTTCCTCTCTCCATCTTGCCCGAGAAAGCTTCCCCAAGCCAAGAGCTCTTGAGTGGGAAAGTATTCACAGTTTTCTCTCCACTACACTTTCTCCCCTTCCAATCGTTCAAGTAAAGTTGCTGCTAGAACCACTTGCTCCGGCCATCAATCCCTATGGTTAGAATCTAAGATTTTCTCTCAGATTTTGGCCAGAAAACTCTGAAAATCTTTTCAGATTTTTGAAGGATTTGGATTGTTTCTTCAACACACAGTGGAGAGAACATCTCGTCTCTTCCCCCTTGGATAATCTTCAAGAGTATTCGCTACCGTGGAGAGATTTCAATCCTTCATCCATGATTTGACGGACGCCATTGACAAACTTCTTCAACATCCAGGCGATTTGTTTCTTGACTCTGACTAAGGTGAACTCCTCCCCTCTTTTCAATTATTTTCCTAATCCCCTAATTTTGTAGGTGATGACGAATCACAAGGAGCCGTGCTTCACCTTTTCCTAAGCTTAGTAAACGTAGGAGTTTATCCCGCCACTGCCTAAGCTTAGTAATCGTAGGATTGAGTGCACTTTTATTAGCTTCTAATCTTAATGTTAAATTAGGGATTTTGTTGAAAACTATTCTATTGCATGACTTGATTTTCAAGGTTGTTTTAGTAGTCCAAGTGCTTAGTGTGCAACTAAGCCTAAACGGAAGTGACCACTCTTTTGTTTTATTTGATCGTTTGAATTTGCTAATAGTTCTAATTTTAATTGCTCTTATCAATAAATCGTGCAAATTCTTATTTCATCAATTTTAAAGCATTTAGTCCTGCATCACCATCACTCTGGACAAAAGACCTGAGATATCTAAACGTGTAATCTTATTAATGACTTGATCACCCAAAGCCATAATTCCCCCATTAGATCTATTACTACTAAAGTTACACTTCATGTATTTGGTCTTAGATCTACTCAAACGAAAACCTTTAGATTCTAAGGGTACCTTCCATAATTCAAGTTTACCTTCAACTCACTCTGTAGTCTTATCAACAAGAAGAAAATCATCAGCAAAAAGCATACATCAAGGTACATCCTTTTACAAATGTCTCGTAAGAACATCCATGGTGTTAAAAAATTTAAATTATAAGCTAGAAAAAACCTAATATAGTTCTACCACCTTCATTAGTCACTACAAATCAATAACCACCATGAATGTTTTTAAAATCTTCTATCTCTATACTAACATTTCCATTTAAATCTCCTCAAATAAAAAAAAAAACTTTTTTCATCAAGAGGTATCTTTTATATTAATTCTTCTAAGTCATTCCAAATTTTTAATTTTGAACACATTCAAACCTACGTGAGTAGTAAAAGCACTTATGATTAATAATCTTACCATCAATAGCAATCTTTAAAACTATAATTCCATCTCAAATTCTATTAATTTCTACAACATTATCCTTCAAACTCTTAACTATAATCACAATTATCTCATTTTTAGTACGACTCCTTCCTGAATGCCATTATTTAACCCTAAACTATCAATCTCTTTAGCCTTCTTTCCAACCCAATTAGTTTCATGAATACATAGAATATTTTATCTTTCTATGAATTATAATATTTATTAATTTTATTAATTTGCTTGTACCTATCATAATTCTAGTTTTATGGGCTACCTTTTTTTCCCACATATGTGAATGATATGAAAACCCTTGTTTATTTAACATTGTACCCGGACACCGGTTCAACGGACCTTACACACTTCTCACTATATTCAGGCTATACAACGCATCATTTCTAGGGAACGCCTTAGCATTAACACAAAGTATTAAAGAATTTATGTCATAATTATTCTACAAGTTTTACGCTAGCTTCCGACTACCTAACGTAACCCTCCCATTTTCTCACCCAGCACTTGGGACCTGACAACAGCAATGTTTAGCTCTTATAGAATTAGCTTCCATTTCAAAAGGATTATCCTCTAAGTATCCTAGATTTATGAAATAGTTTTGGTTTTAAGTTAAAAAAATTTTAACATGTTTTCATCAATAAATATAGCTGGCATTGGGAATTTAGTTATCAATGAAATTCATAATTAATACCCTCTCCGAAAACTCCTCAAAAACTATATAAAGAGGGGAATTAAAGTTCTATTAGAAAGCAAGGCAACAAGGGAAGAAAAACTAGCATGAAAGAGAAGGAGAATAAGATTAAGAAGCTAACAAAAAGTGAAATACTAAACTAAGGTTATTTTCTAGTTTGCTATTTTCATCATCATTAATCTCCTAAGCATTATTCGCTCTTTATCCCCTCCTGAAACCACATTAATTCTCACCTTAATACCCTTGATGGCCCATTCATTAAGGAACTAATTTGCCTACTTAAATGCAATAATAAATTATCTACACAAAACTTTCAAGGCATTAATTATCCCGTTGAGGCATTGTAAGAATTTTCACCACAATGATAGGCCAATATATTAAACTATCCTAAAAACAACATCCATCTCGGACTGAAAAGTGGTTCCACATGCATCATCCCCCCAAGTATGAACAAAAGCAAAGTGGAGCATATGGAACTTAACCACCCAAAAATAAAACATACTTGAATCACAATATTAATTGATTTATCAAGCTACGAAGTATGAACACTAAAAGATGTCGTAATTTGTTTAGATGGCAAAGCACCGATAGCCACATGAATAGTCGTCTAAGATAATATCCCAACAATCTATAGCTTTTTGGCACTTAATATACATATCTTTTTGCACTTAACCCCTTTGCATACATTATTTTTCAAGTAAACAATAAACAATAAGCTCAAGCTCTTTATCGAATGCTCATGTAAATAAACATAGGTGCATATCTCCCAATAATGCAAATATCTTGATTACCAAGTTTGTTTTGTTCGCATGTAATTCTTCCAATATGAGTGGAGGAATAATTGTAGCTTTCCAAATTTGCCTCCATGGTTTTGAAAGAGGGAGGAAAATTTTGTAGCTTTCCAAATTTGCCTTTAGGTTTTGAAAAATGGATAGAAGCGTGTGCTAATAGAAGATTGATTCTACCAAACAAAATATCTTATACTACAAAAATTTTCTCATAAAATTGGTTGAAGTTTGGAGCTTTCCTGCTTGTAATTCTATAAACTTATAATATCGAATATTATTTTTCAATAGCAGTCCTCTTTTATAATTCTCTTATAAAAAAGCTTCTTTTTTGCATCCAAATACAAGGTTACACAAATCAATTCATACTAACCTTTTTATGCCACCTCAGGTATGTTTAAATCAAGATCCCAATATGCATCTCACAATCCATCCAAAGCATTTTGTAAACATATTTTACTTTAAATGATCTCTAAAGTGCTACAACAACAACAACGACATCAAGCCTTTATCCCACTACATGGGGTCGGCTACATGAATCTTTTTTCTCGGTTAAGAGTCAAAATCTCATTTAATTTAAATAAAGAAAGGTCATGTCTAATATTTTTCTCTAACCAAGTCTTTTTAGGTCTATCACTACCTTTCTTAACAAAGGTTATATCTAATGCATCTACTCTCTTAATCGGGTCATCAGAAGGCAATCACTTTATGAAACCAAACCATCTAAGGCGACTCTCTCTAATCTTATCTGACAATGGAGCTACTCCAACCTTTTCACGTATAAGCTCGTATCTTGTCTCTAAGAGTAACCACTCATCCACCTGAGCATCCTACTCTCCACAACACTTAACTTAATATTATGCTTCTCTTTTAATGGCCAACATTCTGCACCATAAAGCATTGTAGGTCTAACCACCATCTTATAGAATTTTCCCTTAAGTTTGAGTGATACTTTTCTATCACACAACAAGTCCAATGCATTCATCCACTTCATCCATCCAAATTGAATTCTACTAATAATATCGTCAGCAAAAAGCATACACCATGGAACATCCTCTTGCAAATCTCTAGTAAGAACATCCATGACGAAAGCAAAAAAAAATGGGCTAAGGTTGATCCTTGATGTAATCCCACTTAAATTGGAAAATACTTGGTCAAACCACCTTGTGTTTGAACACAAGTAACAACTTCAGCATACATATCCCTAATAACTTGAATATAAGCATTATTAATCCCTTTCTTTTTTAGATTTCTCCATAGCACTTCTCTTGGAACTTTATCATATGCTTTCTCTAAATCAATAAATATCATATGAAGATCTTCCTTTTTCTCTCTTTACTTCTCCATCAAACCTCTCAATAAATGTATGGCTTCTATAGTAGACCTATCCGGCATGAATCCAGCTTGATTTTGAGAAACATTAGTATCATGTCGTAACACATGCTCCATAACTCTCTCCCATAGTTTTAAAGTATGACGCATCAACTTAATTCTTCTATAATTTGCACATCTTGTGCATCATCTTTATTTTTAAAGATAGTGATGTAGACAAAGGGGGGGTCAACACAAGTTGAGTTTTTCTTTTAATTTCTTGCCTTGTGTCTTTTCATCTTCCCCCTCTCTTTTGGGCTGTTTTCTAGTTCTATGAAGCCTTGGCTGATTTCGGTTTTGAGCTTTAGTTGTTGAATTTTTAGTTGGTGCAAGCTCATTAATATCTAGTAGAAGTGTAGCTCATTATGAGCTAATGTTTAGCTCTAAAGTTGGAGAAGTGTGCAAGCTATAAGGTGAGTGGAACTTGTCTTTTCCTCTTCTTCTTTACCTCTTGAGCTGCTGCCTTTTTCCTTCATTTATTTGCTGGATTGCCGTGGCCTTTATACCCCTTTTAAATGCTGCACCGTGGCTTTCCCTTGAAAACTACTATGACGTTTGGGGTTTCTCTGTGCTGATGCCGTGGCCTTTTTTCCCATTTAAATGATGCCTTGGTATTCCGTGGCTTTTTCTTGATATTGGCTCTACCATTTGGAATTCTCTATTGTTGATATTACCGTGGCTTTATATGGTTTGCTGCTGTTGGTTTTCCTATGCTGGAAACCGAAAGTTTGCCCTGAGTCCTGTGCTGGATATTTATGGCTATTTGGGCTGTTTAGTTACCCTCTCTTGCCTATATATAGTAGATGTTTTGGGCTTTTAAAATATGATATATGATGTGATTTTTGGAGATAAAACCTGCGGGTTTGTTGTTTGGAAAAGCTTGCGAGCTTTGTCCAACTTCCCTCTTTCCTTCCCTCTTTGAGAAAGCTTGCGAGCTTGTCTCCACTTCGTCTTGGCTTCTAACCTCTTTCTTCTCGTCGCAAGTATCCACCTCACATGTATCCTTCTTCTCAAAGAAATGCAACTTTAGGTGTTTGTCTTGTTTGAGTCATTTGTAAGTGTCTTGTAAGAGTCAAGTTTGTAAGTCTTTTCTTTATATGATATAAAAGTTTATGTTTGTTTTAATTTGTCTAGTTTTGTGAGTTCTTGTAATCTTTTATTCTCTAGAAAAAGAGTAATTTTTTTTGTGATCAAAAATTTGGGTTTTGATTGCATCAGATAGAAATCAACACTCTCATTCCCCGCACATCTGGCATCTTTTAAGTCTTCAAAATGATATTAAAAATTTTGGTAAGCCAAGAAATTCATTCATCCCTTAAACATTTCAATACCTCTATTGGAATATCATCCGATCCAACAATTTTTTCACACTTCATTTTCTTTAAAGTCTCCGTCACTTCATTTTTAGTAATGCGCCGATAAAAAAAAATATCTATTTTCATTTAGAGTATTAAAGTCAGTCGCACTTCACAATCTTTATTGAAAGATCTCTGAAATACTCACAAAACTAAACTGAACTTCACACAAACCCTTCGTTCTGTCACTTTTCTTATTTTGTCAACAATTATAAGACTTGGTTTGCATCATATATTGACGTAATAAAAGTATCAGATTAACCCAAATTTGGCTGACAACTTCAATGCTAGGTTACTCAAAAATTCTACAGGAAAATTTAGTAGTGCAATGGTCTAAGCTTCCTTAAAATGGTATTATGTTATAAAAACATGAACATGTCAGGTGAACTAATTTTTACCGGCTGAGAGTGTATTAAGTAGGCTATTTTAACCCAACTTTGACTTTGAAGTATGTTATATCCGAAAATATATTCTACATTGTCTACTTCAATCTTGGACAATCTTTTACATTAGAATTGCCTCCCGGAGCAATTTGATAGCTTTAAAATTGCAGGACAGAGGTGCCTAACTACCTAGCGGTGAGGAGTGAGGAGTCACCAGCAGAGATATGACCGGCGCTGGAGATATCCCACAGTCCAGGCCAGGAGTCCTTGCAATCAGCGCGACGCTGAAGGAGCAGCTCCTGCGTGCTCTCCGCGTATATCCAAACGTGAACAGCCCGGTGGTAGTCTCCGTCCCTGTGCACAAGTCCCCTGCTCAAAATCACGAACAATCGCTCAGTCGGGGTTTTTTAAGAAAAACGTAAAACGAGACTAAGGTAGACAAATAGAAAATATCTGGTCGATAAGAGAAGGATCGGGCCTTGGCTTGGAGACCCCAGTCTTCTCGCCGGTCTTCGTGAGGACGTCGAGGAGCTCATCGTCTTGCAAATGCAGTGCAACCTCCGGCGGCATCGATGGAGATAAATAACCTACGTTCAGGGACAAGAGAGAGATGCAATTTGAGATTTCTCCACTTTGAGCGTCAAAAGAGCGAAGAAAATGGGAATTCCCCGGCGCCAAGGGCTAGCGGCAAACCTTGGTAATTTATGGCTACGTTTATTTTGGGACCAGGTTCGCTTTATCACCCTTAGTGGTTAAGGATATTTAAGAAAAACTTCACAAAACGAATATTTGTATATTCATTTCTGAATTTTATATTTACTTAAACAATATTCCAATTATTATGCAACTTAATTTGATTTATTGGTTATGAACTTTGGTTATTAATTAAAAGGTCTTGAATTCAATTTTTATAAATTTGATGTACATGAAATCATCTTAATTGGCTTAAATACTCCAAAGTATATATTCTAATGATTAAATCACATTTAAATATATACATACAAATAAATTTTACTTTAAAATATTTAATATTAATAATATTTTATGTGTAATTTTAAATTATATATATAATATATATACATTGTGTTAGAGATGTTAATATACAAAAAAATTTCATAGTATTGATGTATTGCTAAATGATGCATCAATGAATCACCAATTTGGATGTAATATAAATAAATATATTTCAATATTAAATTCAAATTATTTGATTTTTTATATTAACAAACTAATATAAAAATTAGCATTTCGATAACACTTGTTGCGGACTAGAACATTAACGGCGATAGAGAGATATAGAGTTTAGTGTCATACTTTTGTATGAAGATCAACATACAAACAAATAAAAAGAGATGGGTGCAATGTTCGTAAGAGACATCAAGATTTTTACTTGGAAAATTCATAAAAGGGGAAAAACCATGAGATCTGACACGGTTAAAATGATTCCACTAGTGTTTATAGTTGATTACAAATGGTGCCCATCCTCAAGGGGAAGGTCTTGGCTCAATGTATCATATAAAGTACATTACATAGTTGGGGTTGGAAGAATCAAATGATAAGGGAGTTATTTTCAAAATAAGTTTGAGCAATTCATTTGGTTGACAGGAGGATGGAAGGATCGTAGTCAGGGGGCCACGAAAGTGGGTGGGACCATAGTCGGCGAGCGACAGAGGCCGAAGGGACCTTACTCGTCTAACACAGTGGTCGAAGGGACCGTAGTCGGCAGGCAACATTGGTTGGAGGAACCATAATTGACAGGCAATGGTGGTCAAAGGGACAGTGATCGACGAGTAATGGAAATTGGTGATGAACGATCTGGTGGTGGTCCGGCGACCGGCGATAGTCGGGCGGAAGTCTGCCAGCCGTCGGCCGCTGGACGGTTGATGGAAGTCGGCGGTGGTCTAATGATGATCATGTGATGCCCATAATCTAATTTGGAAGAATTATTCTTTTAATCTTTTAATAAATGGTAATCATAACTATCTAATATCATTTATCAATAATAACAGAGTCGTCACGATTTACTAGAACTAGGTAGCTTTGTTTGTTGTTTATTAAAAGATTAAAATAATAATGCTTCTAAATTAGATTATGGGGCATCGCAAATCAAGCGAAAGTTTGATGGAGGTCGGTAATTGAATTGTGGTCTGATGGCTGTCAGCGGCCGGGCGGTGGTCCGATGATAGTCGACTAGAGTTCGCCAGCGGTGGTGCTTAGGGGGAGCTCTAGATCCTTGAAGCCTATGTGTTCTCTAGAATCTCCAACAAAAGGTTTAAACCTCAAGCCCCCCTTTAGTGGGAAGTGATGGTCTATTTATAGATTTTTAAGAGTTGCATGCCATATAAATATGGATAAGATCTACGGCAAATTCGGAGTGTTCCATCGAATGGCCCATGTTGATCCCCTTAATCGTAAAGCGTCTGTCAAGTATTTATCTGCCCAAATGATGTTAGAATGAAGTGATCTTGGGCTCGTTGGATTCATCTCATTGAGCCCCTCATTGATTATAAGCATGTTATATTTTAATATCATTTGGTCATCCAATATATGTTTAGAAGCTTCAAAATGTGCTTTGGCCACCAATTTGGACCCATTTATGATCGAATTGAATCGAGTTTGGTGTCATTGGGTACGTCTCTTTGAAATGTTCTGTTGGATTGTAAGTTTATTGAAATCAGAGTTTGGATGGTCCCAATATTTATTTTAGGAGTTTTTAGCTTGGATGTGCCTTGAGATTCGTATCCGATCTATGCGGTTTTTTTAACGTCTCAGGACTAACCCAATTATACCAAAAGTGTTCTAATTAGAATAAAAAAGTTGGCAAATCAAACACTTGAAGAGTAATTAGAAGCTTTGTGATGCTGTTTTATAGATGGAATAATGTATGGATCTCATATGTTTATAATCAAAACGAGCATATCTATGATGGGAATCTAATTTGTCATGAGCTTGATCCATATGGCTCATGTACAACTTGAGGTTCGGCAATTGCCTCTCTCTTATCATTCATTTCTTCCTGATTGCACGTGTGAGATCACAAATATCAAAGATAAACCAAATTGGCCTTAGGCTCTTCCTCCATTTTGATCCCAAATCCCTAACTCCCCTTTCATGTAATCCCTCCCTTCCTAACTTCTCCTCCTCATAAGTGCAATCATGACTAGTGGATATAATAACGAGCAACGACCAATGGCATCCACCTTTGTCTTCCTCTATAAGTTAATGTTTCATTCCTCTCATTTCATTCTCATCAATTACTATATCTTAATTATACCTAACCCATTTTTTTTCTTAAGAATAAACAATAACCTCAAGGCTTAATAACTTCATCAACATGGATTAGTCATTTGATTTGAATCTACCATCAACAACAATCTTAAGGCTGTTTTACCATCATAAATCCATTTAACATATATATAATATTTAAAATTATCATTTTCTAGCACTTACCTGAAAAGATTGTCATCAAAATCCAGCTTCAACGTACTCATATTGTCATTAGTGATTTAAACAGAAGCATTTACAACTGGTATAAATATTTTGATACAAAGGAGATATAATATATCTTCAAGAAATCATAGCCAACTTGTTGTAAAGCTCTTGGATCTAATGGAATGATTAAAAATCCAAAACATATAAGTAAATAGCTCAAATTAATAGCAACATAAATAATCATAGCTACTATAAAATCCAAATAATAAAAGTAACTAAACATGTTTTATTTCATCAAAATGCATACATATACAATAATCCATCTTATCAATCAGTTTACACATCAAAATAATTAAGAAATGGATTACAAAAAAAATACATTAGTCTTTTAAATCTAACAGATCATGCCTCTATCACTTTTCTACTCCATTGGGTCTTTACATGATTCTAAAATAGTAGAGTATTAATAGAGTGGAATTTTTCATATATCAGAACATCTTCAATGTCGTGCTACGAACAATGCAAATCCAAATACAGCAGTAACTATATTATAATATCAATGCAATATTCAAATAATGCAGAATTGTCACAAAAATCACATTGCTTGTGTGACGTTATACTCACTATTTTTTTTTTTTTTCATTCAAATTCTAACTTCATAGGGGTATGTATACACATGAACATTTTAAGACTTTTATAAAAATATTGCAATTGTCAGAAAAGTCTCAATATGATTATAAACTAAAAAATTGCATAGAAAAGCAAACCTATAAAAATCTGATTCTATATAGTCAAAATGTTTGGAATAAAAAGTATGATGACATATTAACAGTTATATGGTGAAAACATCATAAAACTTAAAAAAAAAAAGTATCCATAAATTTTAATAAAATTAGGACTTTTGAAGTCTATCTCGTGCTCTACAAAATCTCTAATTGGCCTGACATACAAAACCTGAGATTCAGCATCCAAAATCTCCTCCTCTCATTCTCTCTTCTTTTTTCTCCTCCTCCCTTCTCCAATAATGGTTGGGTGGGTTGAGTTTTTGCAATTGGTTAAAGATATTTACATTTTGAAATTTGCCAATCCAGCTCGACAACGCGGCGCTAGCCTTCTCTTGCTTATGCATTCCTATAAAATATTCCATATTCGCCCATAATCTTACCATTGGAGAACTTGGAGCCACGACAATGCAATTCACCACCGTAGCGCATGCTCAAATCCTTTCCCTTACTTGAGAGCTCAATGATGTAGAGCCACTCAACGCAACGCCGCGATGCTCCTAGAATTACTTTGATGACTTCAAATTTCACTTTTTCAACCCAATTCTTGACCTACTTGAGGTTTTCTTAAACATTATTGGACTTATAATTACTAATCAAATGACAATCATTAGCAAAAAATATATAATTTTCGGAACAACGAATATTACACTTTTATTGAAACACAATGATGCTTGTAGGTATCAAGCTTCCTCAAGAATGTTATGGCATTTGGAACTGGTCATTTCCATGAAGATAACATTTTATTTAGGTTTAAGGTTTGTTTAAACTTTTAAGTTTCAATAGATACTTTATTATAAATACTTCTATACATCTGGATACCCAAAGAAAACATGTCTAATGGACCATCTAGAATATTTGATTAGATATTTTATAATAGACACATGTAACATATTATGAATATCTTGAAATTGATAAATCATGTAAAATGAAGATAAGTGCATGCATAGAAATTTTTAGGAATCTAACAACTAATTTTAAATGTTTTTTAAACATATGATATAGAGAGATATAACAAAGACTTTTAATGAGCTCGTAAAGTTGAATTTTCTTAAAAGTAGCTCAATATGAAACTCATATTAAGGTTTTTATTAAAGACATGAGGTTATATTGAGAGTGGACCTATTATCGGTTCGACAACATTGGATGCCTAACTAATGAATATTAAATGTCATTGTTTGAAATGTTATGGCAATTTTTTTAAACACATGACGATGTCATTGTCCATCTCCATTTAAAAGGGCTCACAAAATATTATCATGTCTGGCATGCTCATAGTGAATCATTGAGTAGGAGAAGTGTTACAGAATCAACTCCATTGAAAGTCTTTGAGCCTAAATGTTTCATTGATATGATAAAAGATGTTTAGGATGCTCAAGTTTAAGATGTTGATATAAGTGACGTCTATATGTCTAAAATCTAAGAAGTAAAGATTATGGTAAAATCTTATAATTTAATAACAAACACCAACAAACTTTTATGGCATGGCTATAAGTGTCATTTAGAAGTATCAATAGTTGCTTAGTTGATCATTTATAAAGCTAAATTCTATATATCAAATGCTTGTCATGATTGATAAATTCCATCATAAAGTCAGTGCTTCTAAATGACAAGAATATCATAAAACATATGCATAAATAAAAATAAAAACTAATGAAAAATCTTGGTTTTACCATTAAAAAAAGTGATGCTTGTGTAAAATATTATTTTTTATTCTACATAGATATAAGCAAACATTCAAAATATGTTGTTTGTCAAGACCTTAATGCATGCCCATAATAAATATGGTTAGGTAGCAGAAAGTTTTTTTCCTATAAGTTTGAAAGTTTTTATAATTGATGCAAATGTTTCAACAAATGTATATGCCTACTAAAATTGTAGAGAACATGACTTGGCATGCGGGTGTGATGGTGCATCCCTTAAATGCACAAGGCTTGGAAACACTTTGATCATGCATAGCCATTGTTTACTTAATAAGTACATAATGTTATACTTGGGATATGCATATATAGGTTTATTCCATTCGAGCATTCAAATACTCCATATACATGCTTGATAGTTCTAATTATTGCATATCTCCTTGGATGTGCATGAATCAATCCTTTATTTTCTTATCATTAAGATCAAAAAGCCCACAAGAAAACATTGATGTTTTCTTACAATTATTGATTAATGAGTTGAAGATAACTTTTTGGAATAATGGTGCACAAAAAGCAGAACTTTTAAATGAGAGCCACTATCATGTCAAGAACTAGTAATTCTTTTCCTTATGCTACATTATATAGATGAAGTAAACATGGAAATGTAATGCCCCAACACCTAAACTTGTAAAATTTATATCTTGCATATTCTGTAATTAATCTACCATACCTATTGATTTCATTTTATAATAATCCAACCAGTGAAAAATATCAATATATCAAATGCAATGCCCCAACTCCTAAATCTGATACGAAAATTTTAGGTTGGGGTCAACCCATTTAAAAAATAGATCATGTTTGTGTTCTAATTACTAACTTGTTTGAAAATTTGGATAGTCACGTACCAGGTTAACTCACTAACCTAAAAATGATGCAAATTTAAATCGCATCCCGTAACCTATAGTCCCAAACAATGCCATGCTCACCTTCCTAGCTCTCACTCTCGCCCACTCGCGATGGCGCCCCTCGCTAGCACCCGTGCTCATACTTATGCCCCGTGCTTGATGCTCTCCTATTGCCTTGCTCGCATGAGCGGGTTGGTAGGTTGGGTCGAGCCAGTTTAGGTTAGGGTGGGTTAGGTCCGGGTCTGAATTCCTGACCCATTTGTCTAATTAGGATGACTTCATGTCGGATTAGTTACAGGTGAATTAGGTTCAAGTTGGACCCAAACCTGATCTGAAAAATCATTTTGACACCCCTATCTATAGCTAGGATCACACTATAAATATTTTATTTTAAGGAAAGCCCATCTATCAATGTCTATAAGTATATATATCATATACTATGTCATGTTGTATCAGTTTCAATAGTACCTCAATTAGTTTTATATATTAGTTATATCTATCAACCAATTAAATGTACCATCATATAAATACAATCATAAATGTGATTATAAATAACAAGGTATGACATCCAGCTTTAATATAATATTTTAATTCTTTCATCTATCAGTCATGAGTATTTATTCATTATTCATTGTCATTGATCCATCATTATTACAACTAACTTTCAATAATCTAAAAAGAGTAGTGACCCTCTGCTCGCCACCATAATTGAGTCAATCAACTATAGGCTAGCATCCACAATTATACCACAAACCTTTTTATTTTAAGGAAAGTCCATTGACCTAACTTTTTTACGCATGATATTATATTTTAAGAGTCAATCTATATTAATTATAGTATTAAGAGCTAGCCTTTCTTGCTTGCATGCAATTATTACTCTCATTTCATATCAGGCATGCCATTTTTGTATGCAATATAAGTCAATATCATATATGAAATGCACTAATCTAAAAAATGTAGGAAATTTAAACACTATTCATTCACTTCAAAAAATCTTAACTATCCATCCACCAGATAAATTCAACAATACTATAGTCAAAATACTTAATACAAGTTTTATCTATTATATACAAAAAGTGATGTAGTGATTGTTCATTTAATCTGAAAAAAAAAAGTATTTTTATCGAAATGGGGAAGATTGACTTTATTAAACTCAAAGTCAATGAAAATTAGAGTGTCATTCAAGTTACTATAAATATATGAAATATATGAACAAAATCATGGGGACAAAAATTCCCAAAATCATATTCTCTCTACTCCCTCTCTCTCTCTCTCTCTCTCTCTCTCTCTCTCTCTCTTCCTTCTTCTCCCCTCTTCCTTTCATTTATCGACTCCTTCCCTTTATCGGCTCCTTCCCTGCATGAAAATGGAATAAGGGGGAAGCGGCTAAGTGGTGAGAAAATTAATAATAATAAAAAAAATTAGTGTCTAGCACCGCGACGCTCTAATCCGGCACTGCAACGTTGCATGCTCATTCTATATTTACTAAAAAAATATAGAGCATCGATGCCGCCACGTTGAATTCTGGCTCCCCAGCATGAACCCCCCAAAGTCCTAGCACTCAAAATCATAATGTCGCAACACCAATGTTTAAAAAATTTAGACTTTTCAAATAATTTAATTTGAGTACTCTGAGTTGTTATAGGAATTTGGCAAGTCCGGATCACATTGAACAAAATAAAGCATTCATATGGGTATATGGTGTCAAGGTTGATTGTCATCAATAATTTTTAACACTATATCATCATTATCACATGTACAAAGATAAATTTAGAAGAGTAGTTAGATGATTATCTAGTATGCCACTTTCGAGAGATGTTATATTTCTAGGGTGTAAATAATACTTAAAATAATATTTGGCTAACACAACAAATACCAAAAACATCCCTTGATGTGATAAGGAGCATAAATGAACAAAAATAAATATATATTGAGGGTTACCATATTGGTACACCAATCTTATTCGTCATAACCTTGATATAATTCATTTTAAGAAGAGTGTTTTCGATAATATAGTTAATACAAAGTTGGATATCAAGCACAAAATAAAAGATAGTACAAATGCAAAACTTGATTTGACATTGATACGTAAGAGGCCTAAGTTTACGTGATCACAAGTTTGTGGAATGAAGACACATGATTTTTGTATATTTATGCAAACATTATTGTCAATAACATTAAAGATGATGTGAAACGTACATGCGAAGATGAGCTAATTAATAAATTTGCACGCTTAATTTTAAAGAGAACAAATAATTATATCTTTATAATGATTTGAACGACGAGATAAAACATTAAGAGCGGTAAAATGAGCTTAGGCTCAATCACATGCGTGGAAGTTAAGATTGCAAACTAGTCAATTAATGTGACGTTGCATACATGATTGGTTTTCAACCATAAATCCCAATGCTAACAATAAGACTAGTCACTACGAGGAGATCCCTCACTCAACTCTTCTAATTACTAGGCTTTAGCGAGGAAGCATTAACGTGATCGTCATGAATCTACTAAGACCACAATTGAGAAGCAACTTCGAATATAAAAGAGGCGGGGGAAGAGTTTACCCAAAGCCAAGAGAGGTGCGAGCTCCGGGTAAGTCGTTGGAAGGTTGAAATCAGAGGGGACAGCAATTCGGCTGGAAAGACAGCATCAGAGAGGTTTAGGATCCTCTGGACAGCAATCTTGGCGCTTTGGAAAACTCTGGACAGCAACCAGTAAGTCTCCGATCAACTGGACAGCAGCAATGAGGTATTCTTGGACAATTTTCTTATTGATTTAGGCACTCCTGGACATCAAACGGGAGCTTCCAAATTGTTGGACAGCAAAGGAAACTTGCTGGAAATCTCTGGGTTGAAATGGGGACTATTTAATCAGCAGATCAACGGGATGAAATTGCTGATTTCTCAGTTCTAAAGGAACAGGTGGCTGGCGGGATATTCCTGGACAGCAAAACAGGAATCTCTGGACGGTGGGACAGCTGCTGGGTGAAGGCAGAAAATTCCCCAGTAAATCATGGACTATGGGAGAGTGATATTAGGGAGAAACCTTCCAAACGAAAACCTGAATTTATTTCAGATTAATTTGAACAGGTATTTGAATCTTAAAATCCAAATAAAGAGGAGGGGAAGGGACGGCAGATTAATGGAGTTATTGGGCTTGATTGGGGAAAGAGGGATTTAATTGGGGAGATAAAAAAAAGGCAAGGGTAGGGGCGGCCAAGGAGGGGAGGGGAAATTATGTCCATATGCAATGTATGTGGTCCCCATGTAATCAATGTAATTAGGTGAATAAATCTGAGTTTAAGTTCAGATTTGAGGAGATTGGGGTTTCCTAAAGCAAATGTATCAAATAAGAAAGTATTTGAAATTCAAAATATGTGATTGATCTTAATTAAAATACTTTCCAAATTTAAGGGGAGCTATTTTAGGAAAGTAATTAAGGGTTGTTTTGAATTTTGAAATTCAAAATCCATGGGCTATGGGAGGAGGACTCGGTGGCTAATGGTAGCTAGAGGGGCCGGTGGTGAGGGGGCTTGGGGAAGATCGGCGGTGGGCAGGTGGTTGGAGGGGCAGCCGGCAGCTGGAGGAGCCAATGGGGCGACGGTATGAGGGCTTGGAGAGGGGCTCGGTTTGGTCCTTTGGTGATGGAGAGGAGGCCGGTGGTGGTTTAAAAGGGAGGAGAAGAGGGCTGCTGCAGCCGGATGTTGTGGGAGAGATTGTGTGAGACCTCGTTCCCTTACTGTTCCTCTCTAACTTGGATTTTCCTCCCAGAATTGTTCGGGACGATATTGAGATCATCCAGGACGATCTGTACTGTTCAAAATACCGTCCTGAAAATAGTTATGGGAACCGTCCAGGACGATCGATTTTGGTCTGATCGTCCCGGGACGATTTTGCGATCGGCTGGGCCGATCAGCTTTATGATATAAGAAAATCAGCTCGTTTTGAGGAGAGAGAAAATCATTTTTATAAAATCAGATATTTTGAGGAGAGAGAAAGAGAAAGGGAAAAGAGGAAAAGCTTGGTTTCAGAGGCCGCGGAGCGCTTTTCGTCCGACGCCGCTGTTGGGAAAAGTGAAGATCTCGTGGTAAGGACTCCGAATTCTATTTCTGTTTTCAGAGATATTGAGTTTTGACCGAGTTGTGCATTGTTTTGTGTTTTCGTAGTCGAATTTTGAACATGATTTCGATTTGACACAACTTTCACCGCACAACTTTTGGTATGTTATAGATATGACTATTGTACACGATTTGACTATTTTCTACGAAGATTTTACCGGTCGGAATTGATTCTACGCGATTTTAATCGAATAGAAAAATATCAGGACTTGATTTGATTTGGATTCTATAGAATAATAGTCTTGTATTGATGTCGTGAATATTCTATTGTAATTTGGAGAAATTTGGAATTTGTGCTTTTTGCAGGATTTTTGTGTAAATTTGATAGACTGCCGTTACGCTGCCCGATTTTCGTAGATTTTCTGATTTGCTTGGAATTGATAGATTAGATTGATATGCTTATGATTATTGATATGATTGTTATAGATTGCTTTAATATTGATTATTAAACTGATTATTGATTGATTATTGATACTGGAACACACGTATAACCTGGTTGAACATTGGTTGAAGATAGAATTGACCTGTACAGGATGGTGGGCCGACGGGCTTTCCTTTAAACCATTGATCATTGATATAACGATTGGGAGTCATAAGGAGTTTATAAAAATGCCGACGGGCGAAAAGAGTGACGACTCTTATTGATAGAACCAATGTATGGATATCTACAACAGCAATATGGATTCTACAACAGCAACATAGCCAGTTGATTGTACTTGTCCAGTATATAGTATTGAATTGCATGTTTACTGTATTGATTTATGGATTCATTGTTTTATAGATTCCTGCTTTATCGACTTTGATTGGATTTACTAGATCGTACGATTTCATTGATTTCACTGATTGATTGCTGTGCATCGACATTGAGCATTGATATAGAAATGGATGGATATAGATATTGCATTGATAGCATGGACATGAATAGTATAGAATCATTGACACTGTTGCCTATAGATTCATTGATTTCTGCTTATAGATTCATTGTTACTACTGCCTATGGATTTATTGATCTTGAGATTCACTGTTGTTACTGTTTCTGCACCGTATTGACTGCTGCATGGATTCACTGTTAGAATAGATTGAGATTTATCGTACTACTTCCCTCGTTTGATTTCATTGAATAGATAGTATTGATTAGACCGCATTGATTTGATTTGATAGCGATTGATTTGACGGATTGATTGATTTCCTATTGTGTACGGATTTCTTCGAGATTGATATGGATTTATTGAGTTGATTTATCAATTCGCCTGCTGCTGCATTGACTGGTTTTATTGACTATGGACTTCCGTATTGCATAGACTTATTGACCATTGACTGATATGGATTTGATTGACTAACATGCATATTGATAGCATAACCGTGCTTTGATTTCAGTTATAGGTATTAGGTGACCTGCTGGGCTTTGTAAAGCTCATTATATGTGATTGATATTTTCAAGTCAGGGCAAGGGAGCAGAAGATATGAATTGATCCGGTTCTACAGGTTTTTGTCTTTTGATGATTTTGATTCTTTAGTACTCAGGATAGATTTCAGTACTGGTGATTGTAGTGTAGTTCCTGAGTATTGTACATGACCTTTTGAGATATGAATCGACTTGTATATTGATGTTTTAAATTTTATATAGATGTAGATGGACTGTTTAATTGAAGGTTTTAGATAACTCTGGTAAATTGTTTGAGAAATAGATTGACATTCTTTCCAAGTTAGATCTTGGGGCGTGACAGATTGGGGGAGAGGAAAATGAAGGAAAATAAAAGAGAAAACACAAAACCAAGAGCTCACCCGCCGGTGAGCTGTTGGGTACTCCGTTGGCCTCTCCTAGACTTCACCCTCATGAACTCACAAAGAGATCAAGACAAAACTAGAACTCACAAAGAGATCTTGAACAAAGCTGAATTTCATTTCAATAATCATCATCCCCTCTCCAAGAGGAGGAGGAAGGCTTAAATAGCCAAATACACGTAGTAAAATAAAAAGACACAACTGCCCCTAGGGCAAACATAATACAAAGCCCTCAAGTGAGGGTAGAAAGAGAAAATTACAAATAACAAATCAAATACATCAAAATCAATATACACGATCATATCGTAGCCATTGATTTTTGATGTCCTCATCAAAAGCTTTATTTGGGACGACCTTCTTATTGCTTCTTAAAACTATTTTTTTTGTACTAAAAACTGCTTTATGAAGCAATCCCAAACGAGGCCTAAGTGATTTTTTTATAAAAAATTATATAGGATGCTTTGATTGAACTGAATTATTTCTTCATTGACATTTGTGCAAGCACCATTTATGTTAACCATATAATTCATCTAGAAAATTACATAGTTTAAGTCCTTTGCAAGCTTTAGAAGATTATTCAACCAGTTTTTTTGAAATACATAGCATTTATCAATTCATTTGGCTTATAAAGCAAGGCATGGAGGTTTTGTATATTATCATTGGACGTACCATTTTGCGAAGTTTTTGTTGGTTATAATCCAGAAAAATTTAATTTTGGAATATTTTATCAGGACTATGGAACACCTAAAAAAAGTTCATGAAAAGCATAGGTGGAGGCCGGGAGCATATATCAATATATTGTTCAATTTACTTCATGTCAACTGTTCCAACAAAAATGAATTATAATTTATAAAATGAAGATGAGAAACAACTTGAATCACAGGGCTTACAATTTTTAATAATCTAGGAAGGCCTTTAAGTAAACTGGGTTTGCAACAATATTTAAATGATAATAAATAGAAGCTGTGAACTTTTTACGTGCTCATGAATTACACTAAAATAAATCTTTTTTTAGGTAAACATATACTTTCACATATATTTTCTCTACTCAAATGATTTAACACCATAATTTATTTATATCATATAAGAGATTTGACATAGTTAAGTTAGGAGAAGCCCCAATGATTACTGGCACATAACTTGATAGTATAAGAAGAAAATAATTTGCTTAGTGGTTAATTTCAGAAGCATGTCAAAAAGTTTGATAAATGTTGATAAGTTGTAAATCATTTACTTTTAGCATATTATATCTTAAAAATAGTATTACTAAGGAAAATATACCATTTGAAGTAGTCCATATAACACAATTAGTTGAGGGCCTTCATGGATAGTTAAAACTCATAGATGATATTTTGCTGATGGTTTCAAATTTCATATCATCTTGCTTGATATATGGTTCTATTTAGAGAGTGAAAAATGAGATGTCATAGTGCTTAAAACTTGCATTGTTTGTTGTGCAACATTAGAGTATGAAACTTTGCATATTGTATAGAAGTTGAATCTCAATTATATTATATTATTTATGGACCCACACACCTTCAAAAAACAAATGATTAAATCACTTATAACTAAAAAATAATATATATTTTTGTGTGTGGCTTGTGAGGATATTATAATTAAACTATTTCATTTGGTAGTCATAATATTCATTTTTATTTCACTCACTATTGCTACTATCTCTCTTACATCCTCCTAAATTGGATGTTTTCCTTTGTTCGCTCTATGATGGTGTGTAAACTCAAGTCCACTAACAAAAAATTTTAATTATGCGGTTGTTTGGTTGGAGGGATATGAAATTCATGAGTATTTTAAATACAATGTAAAATAAAATATATGCATTTTAGAAATTCATATGTTATTTACTTCGATGCTATTCAAATACAATTTTTTTTGCTTGTTATGAAGCATATCATGTAGTTATATTATTGAGATGTGATGGGTGGTGATAGATTGTGGATAGTAGAGGTCGAGAAAAACCACTCGATTTGGAAAACTTTGGAATACACAAAAATGAACAAAAACATAAATTCAAAAATCATCAATAAATTAATTTGGATATATTTTTAATCTAACCAAACATTAAAATTTCAAAAACATAATATTTCTTTTACTCTATGCTTAAAATACTTCTTGATATGCCAAAAAAGTACTTGATAGGGCATGAATCTCGATGCAAAAGTTGAATTGAAAACTTTCAAAATTAATTTTGGAACCATTCTAACTCTGATTTTAGCAAACTTATAGTCGAATTGAACCTCTCAAAAAGACGAACTCAACAACATAAATTCAATCTAATCCGAGCCCAAATGGGTCCAAATCAAGAGCCCGAAGCACATTTGGAAGCTTCAAAGCATAAATTATATAATCAAATGATATCCAAATATTGCATGTCTATAGTTAAATCGAGCGGCTCGACAAGTAGAATCCAACAAGCCTAAGATCATTAAATTTTGACATCATTAAGTCATTTAAATGCTTAATGATATATGATTAAGGGTGTCGATATCAACCGTCCATCTAAAACACTCCTAACATGCCATTGATTTTTTCCCTATTTACTAGCTATGACAAACCAAAAAAACTATAAAACCCTTTATTTTTCACAAAAGGGAGAATAAAAAAAGAAAAGAAAGAAGGAAGATAAATCTGATATCTCTCTTGCCACCAACGCCGAACTTTCGTCCGGTCTCCGACCATCGTCGGACTTTTGCCATATAGCCGACTTATGCCGAACTTCTGCCATGTAGCCGACGTATGCCGGACTTCCACATGACTGTCAATTGACGATGGATTTTTGCCCAACTCACCAAACTGTTGTAATTTCACCGTCCTCAAGTTTCGAGATGGATCAATCTTTGTAACCTATTCAAATAATAGTTGAATCATTTCGACTGGGAGTGACTCGTGGTATTTCTCTTTTTCTGGGTTTTCTACATAAAAACCCTAGTGTTTTTGAATTCTCAGTTTGTGTGTTAGATATTTGTGCAATGCTAAGATAAACAATCCTCACTCTATTGTTATGTATATTATAGCCTGAAACACTTCTAGCCAAACAATCTATAAATTAATTTTAGGCAGTCTTAAATACGTACTTTGTAATATTTATATATGATATATCATCAAAAAATTATCTTGATCGGGTACAAATCTCAAAGAAAAATCAAGTTGAAAACTTCAAAATTAAATATGGGGTTATCTCAACTCTGATTTTAACAAACTTATAGTAGAACAAAGCGTCTCAGAAATACAAACCCAATGACACCAAAATTGACTCAATCCGAACCCAAATGGGTCCAAATCGAGGACCCGAAGCACTATTGGAAGATTCAAACCACAAATTGGATTACCAACGGATTTCAAACGTGACATACTTATAGTTGAATAGAGGGCTTGACGAGACAAATCCAACAAGCCTAAGATCGTAGAATTCTGACATCATTAAGACATTCAAATGTCCATCAAACGGTCCACGATCAAGAGATTCAACATCGGCTGTCCATCTAACCACTCCCCATTTGCCCTTGATCTCTCACCTATTTATGGGTCATGCCACTCCAAAAATCTATAAATAGAACCACTTTTCTCTTGAAAGGGGACCCAAAGCCAAATGATTCAAAAGAGAGATTGGAGATCGCTCTTGCCTCCTTGCTCCTCCTCGACCACCTCCTGAGTTCTGCTGGACCACCGCCTGACGTCGTTGCTCTGCCGGACCACCACTTGAGGCCCTCACCTCAGCCGGACCACCACTTTAGGTCCTCACATCTGTCATACCACCACTTGAGGCCCTCACATACGCTGGACCACCACTTGAGGCCCTCACTTCCGTTGGGCCACCACTTGAGGCCCTGACTTCTGCTAGACCACCACCTAAGTCACCGACTTCTGCCATACCACCACCTGAGGCCCCGACTTCTGCCAGACCACCACCTGAGGTCCAAACTTCTGCCGGACCACCACCTGAGGTCCGGACTTCTGCCGGACCACCACCTGAGGCTTGGACTTTTGCCGGTCCACCACCTGAGGCCCGGACTTCTTCCGGGGCACCATCTGATGCCAAAATTTCTACCGGAGTACTGCCCTACTACAACGGTCTTTCTAACCCTGATCTCCAGCCAACTATGGTCTTTCTGACCCCTGTCTCTTATCGACTATGATCCTTCCGACCTCCGTCGACTACTGTGGTCTTTCCGAGTTACATCGTTAGACAACATTCTTTCTTACCTCAGTCTTCTATATACTACGGTCCTTTCGACCTACATCGTCAAACAACGGTCTTTCTGACCCTAATCTCCTGCCAACTACGGTCTTTTCAGACCCCTGTCTCGTGCCTACTATGACCCTTCAAAGAAAACAAACATATTTATGTTGATTATTGTAACTCCCACCATGTAATGCGTTTTATATGATGTACATTTGTGACATCAAGCCAAGGCCTTCTCCTAAGAAAGGGCCTCATTTGTATTCGACTGCAAATGTTAGTGGATTCATTCAAACTGGGTCTGATCCCGTGATTTTTCCCCTTTTCAAGGGTTTCCACGTAAAAAATTTGGTGTCTCTTATAAACGCCACACCCTCTCTCTTATCTGCTTGTGTACTGAATCTTCGTACAATGTTTTAGGTGTTTTTGAGAAGGTAACGATCGCTCTCCCTTTCGCGCGTTTTTCGGGTTGAGAGAAAAAATGGCAGTGAGTGAACAGTGCGACGACGTCGCACTGTTCACCTGGGATTAAATGGCGAAAATTTTGGAGTTCGGTTGGAGGGAGGGAACGACTCCATACAGTCGTTTAGCGTTCGGTTGGAGATGCCCTAATCTCGCGAGAGATTTGATATCGCTGGCGTTCTGTACCTCATCGTACATGGCGGACCACAGCGCTGGAGATGAGGAGATAGCTGTGGAACGGCAGCTGGAGCTGCATTTGGAAGAGCAAAGGGAATCTTTGTTTACAGTCAAAGAGGCTCTTGCTTCTGACCCCGCCAATCCAGAGCTTATCGCGGTAAAAAAAAACCTTCGACTAGGGTTTATTATCAATATCTTTTGCTGTATGTTTGCTTCCGTTTGGAACAAGGAGCATCTAAAACTTATCGATTCAGGAGGGTAAAGTGCGTGGTGTTGCCAGTAGGTTTTATGTAGTTATTTGTTTACTTAGTTTGGTGTTCGTCACATCGTACGTTTTCTTTCCACGCATTATCAGGCTCTGAGTTGCTGGACAGCTGGGAAATAGATACTGTCGAGTACCTTGATTTTCTTTGGGGTGTTGTAAATCTTGTTGCATTTTAGGTTTTAGGTCTTTTTGTTTCCCGCCTTTAAAGATCTTTTGCACCAACCGATGTGTAAGATTCTTCACGTTAACCTGAAAATCATTTATTTTTAAACTTCACATATTTGATGAGAACCATTTCCATTTAATGAGGATAACTTTTGTATGCTTCATTCCCTTTATTTTTAGGTAATGGATTTATGGCTTCTAGCTTGGATCATATGTAGTCTATTGCTCTCTTGTCCTGCTGCACATGGTGGATGGAAAGTCGCATCAAACTACTTTTTAATATCACAATTGCTTCTTGGTTACTAGTATATTATATTACGTTTGATAAACTATAGGAAGTTCTTAGCTTTTCAAAAAAGTATCGAATCATATTCATTGACAAAGTAATTGAAATTGAAATTGTATGGTTCCTTCTATTCCTTAAGAGAATTTTGATTATCCTGGCCAAAATCATGTTAATGGATTCTTGATTACTTTATAGTATGATAAATAACAAAAAGAAACTATCTCTCTAAAATTTTATTAAGCTTCTTTTAAATGGCATTTTACATAGCAACACTCTTTCTTATTTTATTGATATATTGTATTGAAATATTTTGGAAATTGCTACGGATGGATGTTGAATTATATTTAATTGTAAATAGGTACTAGCCTAAAATAGCAAATCAAGATATTATGAATGGGGATGCATTCCCTTTCCAGTTTATATTCATTTAAGCCTTTGGATTCTAAAAAAAGTAGATTTAACAACATTGGAACATGAATTATTATGTTTTAGATTGTTTCATTAACCTTTCCATGTAGATAAGCATGATAAAAATAAAAAATTACATGATTTAAAAAAAAATCAAGAGTTTATGAATAGTACAATAGATCAAGGGTAGATAAGCACTAAAAATGGTGAGATGAATGAGGAGATATTTTGGTGTAGGTGCGTGCTCAGAGAAGGCCAATTTGAAATTTTATGCCAACAAGGATGTGATATGCCTTCTTAACTTGGTGGCTAGCTTGGATAAGTTTTGATATATTATATTATGGTTTTGATCGAATTCTTTATATTCCCCAATGGAAGATATTCAAGCTTTTGGTTCTATTTTATGCTTCCATTAGGGGCCAAAGCCCTTTCTTGACGCAAGTCAATTTAAAATTGGCCATTTAGTCATCTTGCAACCCCAATTTATGAAGTCCTCTAAGATGAAGCAACTCATGGCTGCCAACAAGAATCTTTAAGTCAAGTTGGGTCAATTGTTTTTGCTAATTAAATAGATTAGGTTCACGATTGCTTGGGCAGTGGAATCACGAGATCTTATTTGGGCTAGTCATCAATTCCTAAACCAAACCCCTATAAGCACAAAGAGTGGATCATCTATTCTTTTGCACTAAAGAACTATTATAGTGGCTATTCTATGAGAGAGTTTATGTCGTTGGCATTGATAAAAAATGCTTACCTCCATGAGAGAGGTAATTAACCAGGAGAACATGCACCATGGGAAACCTTCAAAGTTTAAACCAAGAAAATTAAATCCTTGTAAGATGGTAATTTTTTTGGTAGTTTTAGCTCTACTTTTATCTTAATTAAAGATTTTCCAGAATGATGATGTATTTGTCAAATTCAGATTCAACATGAAGTACACAACAATTGGAGATTTACATATTGTAGAATTTATTGATTTAGTTTAGATGGTAGAACTCCTAGCAACTTTTAGTTTCAAGTTTTTTTCGTTGCTAAAAGACATCTAGAAGGTCAATAAAATTGCATTAAACTTACCCAAAAATCATTACATTTGCAGAGAAGAGAGGAACTAGCCACAATAATCTTTAACTTTTATGCCTATATCTTTATTTAAAGACGAGCCCTATAACATACAAGCGGTTCATAATCAATATTAAGCTAATAAGCTTGAAGCAATACAAAGTTGAACCTATATGCTATTACGGTTCTGGTCCATCTGGATGACAATTCCATGACCATGAATATATCCACACTCCATCAAGGTTCTTGTGAACTCTATGGTCTCCTTTGCCAAGACGCTTGTTACATCATCGAGGTTGTGCTGGTGGCTTGGAAAGGAGTTCCATGCTTAGAGAAGGGGGTTCAATTAGTTTGAAGAAGTTAGGCGGCAACATTTCGTGTTCTAGAAGAAGAATTAGGGTACTTTACTAGAATAATAGAGAAAGAAAGGTTTTGAGGTATTTATTGAAGGGATTGAAGTGTGCACACTTTAGGAAAACTACAAAGGGGTATAGTTGTATTTGATTTTTTCCAATGATGGTAGCCAAATATGAAGAGTGGTGATATGGAGGAGATTATGGATTTTGAAAGATGGCTAGAGAATAACATGTTAAGTGAGAAAAATAAGCTATGATTTATCTTATTGTTAGAAACAGATCATGCGTGATATCTTACCAAGCATGGAGTGGCTTGGTATGCAGCAGATGACCGGTGATAATGATGTAGAAAACTTGGGTACATGTGGGTTAAGGAATTCGTTTCGGGTTTAGGATGGGATGACTGTCATGTGATGGATGTTTAGGAGAGGGAAGAGGTTTTGGTTGCGGTGGAGATGCTTATGTTGGTTTTTGTGGTTGTGGTGGTGGTTGTTGTGGAGTTTTAAGTTCTCATATTTATAGGAATGACGTAGTTGATGATTTTTTCAAAAGAGAAACGAGCAACACTAGCTGAAAGATACGGGCAAATATTTAAGGAGTTGATGTAAAAATCCAATAACCTTGATTCATCCTTACCAAGCTGGAGCATTTTGCTACATGTGCAACGGATGTTTGTCTCCTTAGCCAGTTATATTGATGTATGGATATACGGAGAGATGATAAAGCATGAGGTTTACAAGTTACTACTGTCCAAGTTTAGAGGTGTGCTTGTAAGATTGGATTTCTTAAAAAGTTCATCAGCGGAAAACCAAATAGTACCCCATTTGTTTATAACGAGGAATTATTATTACATGAATTAATTACATGAAAACCATAAAATAAAGATTAATTGGTCTAAGGAACAAAGCAAAATGAAATTGAAATGAAACATAATCATACATTCTCTATTTGAAACACTGGAGCTGGGTACAAACACTGGTTAGATAATGATGCAGACGAGTTTGCTTGTAACTACCTACTTTATCAAATAATTGTTGTGAGCTAGGCTGCCGGTGTTCAAGGAAGATGAACTAGGTATTTTGTCATAAACTCCGGCAATTGATATGGATTCTTTTTCAAGCAAAAATGCTAATTTATTCATCATTATTTAAAAAATGAATCTATGCTTATGAACTAATTGTTCAATTAGTGGACCGCCCCTCCATTTTTTTTCTGTTGAAGTTTGTTAATTAATAGAAACTGTTATTGTAAAAGCCAATGACATAGGACTTGGTTATAACTACTCTGCCTAGTTCAACGTATCAGAGAATCCCTATCCTATTTTTTTATATGTTTATGCTTAATAGTAGCTCTACTACTATTCTCTAAAAAGACTTGGTTTGACCTTTCTTTATTAGATTTAAACGAGAATTTGACCTTTAATAGGATACAATGGAGAAAAAGGATTCATTTAGCCGACCCCACATAGTGGGATAAATGCTTGATGATGTTGTTGTTGTTGTATGCTTAATAGTAGCTCTACTTCACTAGTATAGCACTATTCTATCTGTGAATTTTGCTGATTGAAAATATTAAAATTTGATCTCTTGTTAACTTGTTTTATCTTTTCTACAGTCACGTTAGGCACTTAAAATTCGGTCATGAGATGTATGCATAGTAATAATATTGCCGAAAATTAACATTTGTACTGTTATAAATTTAAGGTCATACTACTGGGTGTGTAGTCCAATGTTATTGTTCCTTTTGTCCTAAGGGGGTTCATTTCCTGTGAAAAAAAATAATCTATGCTTAAGTTTTTAAGATATAAATTAGAATGCTTTGTTTAAAAAAAAGTTATATGCTTAATCAATTATTATGAATTTCCTTGGTGTAGTATTGAGCACCATAACCAGTTATGGCATTGCTATTGAAGGTTCTTGAAGAACTTCAGATGGCAATCAAGGATGCTGAAGACGGACTACTTCACCTAAAACGTTCTAGGTTGCTAAAGGAAGCTGATACAATCTTTGGCCAAGAATTCAAATCCTTAGAGGAGGATGTAAAGGTGGAACCACTGGATTCGAAACATAGTTTGCTGGAAACTTATGAATCAGAAACTTATTCTACTGGATCAAGGTGTAGATTCCGACATAGTGATGGACGTTGGTATAATGGCCGTATAGTGGGACTTGATGGTGTTAATGCTGCCAGGATTTCATTTCTCACTCCTACTTCTGAAAACATGTTGGTGGGTACTTGCTCCTGTTTATTTATTTGTTTTAACATTAAAATATATCTTAAATGGGTACTTTGCTTTTAAAATAGAATTTGCTTAATATATTGTTTGCAGTTTTATTTTCAGAATTTCTTAAACTCATAGAACTGACAGTGATTTAAGGTAGATATGTTTCTTCTATTTTTGTGTGGTTTAAGTACATATGCAAATTTTGAAAAGCATATACGTATCAAGGAAGTATTCTTTTGGATTTTGAAGCAAAAACTTAACAGCGTTTGCACACACAGCCCTCTCTCTCCCTTTCGCCTGTGTGAGTGTGTGCCTGCTAACAATATTATTTTTTTAATGATCAATTTTAAAATTTCTGATACGTGTATGTTTACGTGTGCACTTTTTTAATTCAGATTTTTACAGTGCCAATGCTTTTAGAGTTTCAATATGTTTTCTATGCATTTGATATCATCTTTATCAGCCAATTTCATGCCTTTAATGTTGCCTTACTGCATCCTATGAAATCCATTTTTGTCTGAGAAGAATTGCTTAACTTTGAGCGATTCAATTAGAATTTTTGCATTCTTCCACTTAAGTTTGAGATCTTCTTCTATAAATTGCATGCGGCTGTTGGCTTATGAATTGGTCCTTGATTAATGGTGTAAACTTTTAGTATACATTTGGTATTATCATTAGCAGTCGGATTCAATTTGATATTAGTTTCATCATCTTTGCAATAATGCAGTAAAAATTATACAGAATGAGCAAATTTTATTCAGGGAAAGCTGTTAAGAAATAAAAACCTCTACGGTTTGATAAGATTCGACTCCAAAAATTGACTTAATCACTATCTAAAACCAAAGCCCATCTAAATATTTTCGTCAATGCAGGTTGCATCTTACTCTGGCATCTATTAGAGATTGGCCCGTTCTGCTTTTGCTTCTTGTCTCCTTTGAAGTCTTGAAAATTATTTATGGTTTTCCTTAATAGACATGTATCAGTTTTCTACTGTATGTTTGACATATATTATTCTCTCCACTGTAGAATTAATTACTAATTTTCTTTTCCTTGCTACTAAAGCAATGATATTAAGCAAAAAAGGCTCTTTTTGGCAACACTTTTCATTCCTTCCTGAACAAATTCATATTGTGTTTCACTTAATTAATTATCTACTAGCTAGAATAGATTCTCAGTTCAATTTGAAGGCTTATTTTAAGCAGGTGTTTAGTGTTTATTATATATAATGTCATAACATCATTCATAAATATTTTTAATGAATCAGAATTCATGAGGGAGAGTAGGGCCCTTTTATTTTTTTTACTGTTCGGCTGACCTGGGTATGTCTAGTTCAAGCCTTTTACATGCTTTACAGCTAGTGTTGATATGTTATTGACACTATAATTTGTAATATCTATGCCAAAGTTACTTCCCGTTTCCATTCTATACACAAGTACTTAAGCTTGTTAACATCTACACTGCACTCTATGTTTCAGATGGAGGCTTAGTTTGGGGCAGCTTTCTTATTGCTTCTCAAAGCAATTTTTTAGTTAAATATTAAAATTTTTGTATTAGAAAGCCGCTTTAAGAAGCAGTAAGAAAGCCGTTCCAAACGAAGCCTGAGTTTGCTCATCTCAGTGGTAGCTGTATGTGTTGTTTGATCCACAAAAAATAAAATTTGTAAAACTCTCATTGTTTCTTGCTTTCCGTATCTTGCTTAGAACCATTGAATACTCGTTTCAGGTAGAATATGTTTTCTAACACATACCTGCCCAAAGTGCAGATGTGCAAGTTCTTTCTACAGCAACGATGTCGTTTTGGTAGTAACTGCCGCATGTCTCATGGTATGTTATTGTTATCTATGCTCATCCTAAAGAAGACTACCCTGTTTATGATCCATATTCTGTTTCAATCATGTTAGACCTATATACATTACGCTTTATAGAGTGTAATATAAAATGTTGATAGTGGCAATGCAAATTAAAATAGATTGCTTAGCAGTTGTAATGGGAATTGTGAGGGATGAGCATCTCTAGACTAATTGGCATGTTTTCTTCTGTTTTATTGATTGGTTCTGTACATGAAAGCAAGAGTGATATTTTTCATTGAAAACGAATAAGTGATGTCTATTTTGCAGGATCTAGCATTCCATTTTCATCGCTGAAGCCTTATATCCCCACTGCATGGTGCGAGTCATTGGTTGGTTCTAACATATGGGCTATCTCTGAAGGCCATTCTGGCATTTGGAGGAGATCTGAGCTCGAGTCCTGGGACGAAAAGCTATGCTTGGGTCAGGTTATTTTTCAGGATGATGGAAGCTCAGCCAAGCTCGGTAGCGAAGCGATCGCCATTTCTGAGTATGCCGATGCAAGCTTTGATGATGATAGTGATGAACAAGACAGTCTCAGCACTGAGAGCTCCAGCTTGAATGATGAAGAGGACATTGAGAATCAAGGGCTAGGTTTTTTGGAAGCATCTGCATCTCTAAGAGGCATTCAAACTGAAACTGCAGTATTTGCGAAATGGGAGCTTCATACGAGGGGCATTGCATCAAAAATGATGGCCAATATGGGATACCGTAAAGGGATGGGATTAGGTGCCTCAGGCCAAGGAACTTTAGATCCAATATCTGTTAGAGTTCTTCCTTCGAGACGATCACTTGATCACGCACTCGTGTCAAATGACAATGAAGAAAATAGCGTTGGCAGAGGTAAAAAACGGAGTAGAGGAGGTAGAAGAAAGCAGGAAAAGAAGATTGCAGAAGCAGAACGAGCTGCTAAAGCTGATGATGAAGAGGAAACGGATGTTTTTAGCTTTATTAATAATCAGCTCACTGGACCAAATGCTTCTTCCAGCATCAAAGGGAGTATAATGAAGAGAAGGACTGGAGATTCAGAAGGTAAGGCGAAGGCTGAGGACAGACGATCATTAGTTGCATATGAGGAAGAAATGAAGGACTTGAGAATTCGAGTGGAGAAGCTCGAAGAAATGGTAAGCCGTAATCGAAGGGACAAGGCGGTTTTTGAGGCTGCTTCAAGGAAGTTGATCGAGACTCGCAAGGCCCTCGCGGATGCTGAGGCTGTTCATGTGTCGGCCTCCAATGCTGTCATGAGCAAGGAGAAAGAGAAGAGATGGCTCAAATTCTAATGTTTTGAACCAAAAAAAAAAAAAAGCAATTGATATGTACATTTTAAAAGTATGTAAGCTCATAAAATTATATTTTTATTTGGTTTTCAAAGTTGGTAGCAATTTAACTTTGGTAGTTAGTAAATTTATTTACTAGTATGTTGATTTGGTCACTGAGTTTTTTAATTTATGGTTTTGTAAATGGTTTTGAGATTGATTTATGAATAGATTTCTGGTTTTTTTTTTGATGAAATGAATGTTGATTTATTTAGTTTGTTTCGCTTCTTTGGATTTGATTGTGCTGTTAAATTGATTGATTTAATTTCATGAAATCAAACGGTTGGATTGAAAATTGTGGTATAACTTAGACTCCTTACAAATTTTTGGATGTTACTTTTATTTGATGTATATATATGTTTTTTTTAGAATTTGGATAATTTTTTTATAATTGCTATATAACTTAAAGCTGTAATTTTTGCTGAGGATGTATCTAGGTGTATGGCTGTGTGCTTTTTGCTGATGATGGTTTTCTTGTTGATAAAATTAGAGAGAGAGAGTTGAAGATGAATTTGAATTATAAAGATCGACCTTAGAGTCTAAAGATTTTCGTTTGAGTAGTCTAAAATCGAATATATTGAGTGTAATTTTCGTAGTAATAGATCTAGTGAGCGGATTGTGACTTTTGGCGATCAAGTCATTAATAAGAGTACATGTTTTAGATATCGCTGGTCTATTGTTCAAAGTAATTGTGAAATAAATGAGGATATTATTCATAAAATTTAAGTTGGATGGCTGAAGTGGAGGAAAGCATTGAACTTGTTGTGTGATAGAAAAGATTCTCTCAAACTTAAAGAAAAATTCTATAAGATGGTGGTAAGACTTGCAATGCTTTATGATATAGAATGTTGACCATTAAACGAGAAACATAATATTAATTTAAGTGTTGCAAAAATGATGATATTTGGGTGGGTGAGTGGTTTTACTCTTAGAGATAAGATATGAAGCGAGAATATACATGAAAGGTTGAAGTAGCTCCATGGGCGGATCCCCATTCACTTGAGGGGGGGCAAATGCCCCCCCTCAAAATTTTTTTTTTTTTAATTTTAAAGGGTATAGTTTGGAATATTTTGGATATTTTAGGTATTTTGCCCCTTCTCAAAAAAATTTTTTGCCCTCATTTTATACGGATGTTTTTAGCTTTATTAATAATCAGCTCACTGGACCAAATGCTTCTTCCAGCATCAAAGGGAGTATAATGAAGAGAAGGACTGGAGATTCAGAAGGTAAGGCGAAGGCTGAGGACAGACGATCATTAGTTGCATATGAGGAAGAAATGAAGGACTTGAGAATTCGAGTGGAGAAGCTCGAAGAAATGGTAAGCCGTAATCGAAGGGACAAGGCGGTTTTTGAGGCTGCTTCAAGGAAGTTGATCGAGACTCGCAAGGCCCTCGCGGATGCTGAGGCTGTTCATGTGTCGGCCTCCAATGCTGTCATGAGCAAGGAGAAAGAGAAGAGATGGCTCAAATTCTAATGTTTTGAACAAAAAAAAAAAACAATTGATATGTAGATTTTGAAAGTATGTAAGCTCAGAAAATTAGATTTTTTATTTGGTTTTCAAATTTGGTAGCAATCTAACTTTGGTAGATAGTAGATTTATTTACAAGTATGTTGTGATTTGGTTACTGACCTTTTTAATTTATGATTTTGTAAATAGTTTTGAGATTGATTTATGAATAGATTTCTGTTTTTTTTTTTGGATGAAATGCATGTTGGTTTATTTAGTTTGTTTTGCTTCTTTGGATTTGATTGTGTTGTTAAATTGATTCATTTAATATCATGAAATCAAACGATTGGATTGAAAATTATGGTATAACTTAGACTCCTTAAAAAATTTTGGATGCTACTTTTATTTGATGTATATATGTTTTTTTAGAATTTGGATAATAATTTTTTTATAATTACTATAACTTAAAGCTGTAATTTTTGGTGATTTTTTTTAATTGAATGATAAATTTCCTGGGCATTTGCAAGAGGATGTATGTAGGTGTATGCTTTTAGATGATGATGGTTTTCTTGTTGATAAAATTAGAGAGAGTTGAAGGTGAATTTGAATTATGAAGGTCGATCTTAGAGTCCAAAGGTTTTCGTTTGAGTAGATATAAAATTGAATATATTGAGTGTAATTTTAGTAATAATAAATCTAGTGAGCGGATTGTGACTTTGGGCAATCAAGTCCTTAATAAGAGTACATGTTTTAGATATCTTGGGTCTATTGTCCAGAGTAATTGTGAAATAAATGAGGATATTATTCATAAAATTTAAGTTGGATGGTTGAAGTGGAGGAAAGCATTGGGCTTGTTGTGTGATAGAAAAGATTCTCTCAAACTTAAAGAAAAATTCTATAAGATAGTGGTAAGACTTGCAATGCTTTATGATATAGAATGTTGACCATTAAACGAGAAACATAATATTAATTTAAGTATTGTAGAAATGAGGATGTTTGGGTGGGTGAGTGGTTTTACTCTTAGAGATAAGATATGAAGCGAGAATATACATGAAAGGTTGAAGTAGCTCCAATGAAATGTAAGATTAGAGAGAGACATCTTAGATGGTTTGTTCGCACAAAATGGAAGCCTTCCGATGACCCAGTTAGGAGAGTAAATGTACTATATTTGACTAAAAAAGGTAGAGGTAGACCTAAGAAAATATCGTTAGAAAATATTAGAAATAAACTTTCTTTATTAGATTTAAATGAGAATTTGACTCTTGACAAAACACAATGGAGAAAAAAAATTCATGTAGCCAATCCCACCTAATGAGATAAAGGCTTGATGTTGTTGTGATAAATTTACTATGATTTTACATTCAAATAGATTGATTGTAAGAATGATACCATTTTTGAAAAATAGTAAAAAAAGGCAAATTTGGCATTCATGAAAAACAGCTTGAACTTATCAACCTATGAACAATAACAATTTAAAATATTTCAATAATACCACTAAATTTTATTTGATGTAGCTCATGCCCAGAATATTATGACGAGCAAAAATCAAAATAAAGAATTTTTAGGTCGGCCCGTTGGAGCTCGACTGGATCCTTAGGGATCAGCTCTCTGTGGCATTCTTGTGACAGGCTGCGTTAGAACGTTCGTGCTGCGATTTGCCACTCGCCGGTGCTGCCGATTCTTCAATTTTACCTATTGCCGTCTCCTCTGCGCCTATTCTGCTCTTCCCTATATTTTCCCGTGCAAGCTAGCGAGGGAGAGAGACCAGAGTTGCTGTCGGTTTGAGTAAGAGAAGACATGAACCTGTTGCCCTACGCCCGTCGCTTTTCGTCTTCTCTTTTCTCTCCTCCCTCCCTCCACCCGACTATTCCCATCTCTTTTGGGTTGTAGTCTGTTGTGCAGGAGGTGGTTAGGCCGCCGATTTCCACCTCCTTAACGTTCTTCGTCCTCCAGTGTGCTGAGGCGGAGGTAAAAAAGCTAGTCTTGATTGTTAATATTATTTTGTTCGCAATGATGCTTTGAGCATGGAATTACTTGATTTTTTTTTTCAAGCTGATTGTTTCCTTATTTATTTGAAGTTATATATGACTTTGTGTAAGGTAAGAGAATTAGTAATTTTCAGTAAACCGGAAATTCGTCAGCATGGCTTGATTTAGAGCCGGCCTCCTGATTCTACATAATTTTTAGATTATGTGGATGCTATATGGTGGATAGTATATGCAATGCTGAATTCGTCCTTATATGTGCATTGGTGCCTCTAAAAATTATCTGTTGTTAATGGTTTTTGTTTATTCATTCTAATTTAGGATTTGTATTTACTAGAAGAAGAAGAGAAAAATCTTAGATTTTAAAGATCCTGAGCACATGAAGTAAAATTATGCAGAATGTTGGCCATTAAAAGAGAAGTAGAATACTAAGTTAAGTGTTGTAGATATGAGGATGCTCAGTTGGATGAGTGGATTTACCCTTAGAGATAGAATACAAAATGAGCATACGTGAAAAGGTTGGAGTAGCTCTAGTGGTAGATAAGATTAGATTGAGTCGCCTTAGATGGTTTGGTCGCATAAAACGACAGCCTTCTGATGACTCGGTTAGGAAAGTAGAGGTATTAGATTTGACTTATATTAAGAAAGATTAAAAGGATTTGGTTAGAAAATATTAAAAATAATCTTTCTTTATTAGATTTAAACTAGAATTTGACTTTTAACATGACATAATGGAGAAAAATGAATCATGTAGCTGATCCCACATAGTGGACAAAGGCTTGATGTTGCAAGTAAAATTATGCTGAATGGTCATTTCAGTAGGATAGTGAGAAAAATTATTATTTAGAAATGATGAGATTTGATGCATTGTAAATTGTAGTGGCCAATTGTGAACACAGGTAGTAGAATTACAATAAAACTAATTAAATCATATTTAATCATACTAATTATCTATAATATCCCAACTAATTATCAATTAGTACATTATTAAACTATTGAAATATAAATTCTAATTAAAAATAATAATTACTTCTTTTTAGGTTACTTAAATCATACTTATTATATATTTATATGCTAATGAATTATGAATTATTATATTCATATTTATTCTCTGTGATTGATTGTATACCTACTGTAATTTGTCTTTGGTCATCTATGCTCTTCATAGCCTTAGGCGTGTCAAGGGTTTGCTTTTCCGCATCGCCATTTTTTCTTTGCTGCTTTAGTTTTACCTGAAGTGGCATAGTAAGTGCACTGCTCATTAGGTCTCTCTTCCTTTGTTCTCTCCGAGTTTGCCTTGGCTGCCCGTCGAGCTTAAGCGGGCGAAAGAGCAGGTTTTCTTCACCAACATTTTTCTGTGCTTTCTCCCGCTCTTCGTTTTTGTAAATCTCTAAATCTACCGAACTCGTGTATTTAATAAATTTGGGTTTTAAAGAATTAAAGCAAGAAAATGACGGAATCTAACTTACCATTAGAATTGGTGATTCCTTTTTTTACGTTTGGCAGGATTGACAACAATTATTTCAGTCTAAGGGCATCTCCAATAGAAAACTGCATTTCTAACTCTAAATTATAATAATAGTTATATCAAACAGTAATTCATCTCTGATCGAACTATATTTCTAACATCAAAAAAGAATATTCTGTGTATATCCTTTCTTATCTCCAATCAATATTGACGTTGCACTGTTTACAGATGAGATAAAACTCAAAAATGAGTTTTCATTTGTCGTTCAGGTGGAGGTTCGCTGGAACTGTAGACGGGCGGATGATGTTCTGTTGGAGATGCCCTTATAACTCTATGTGGTGTAAAGTGTCTTTGTGTAAATATATCATTGGTTATCATTTGTTCACTCTCACCCATAGAATAATTTCGGTGCATGAAATGAAATATTAAAGTTTATAAGCTTGTATGAATGATAGAAATAAATTATAGGAATGATATATTTGATATTAAAGTTGTATATGGGTGGTAGGTATGTAATATTAATGTTTTGGGTGTTAGATATGTAAATAGCATGAAATAAAGTGGTATGTATGTAAATTTCCCTAATAAATTTTTTTGCATGATGGATATTTTTCCATTATGCAACTTTGCCTACTTTGGTCTCCTGGCGTTTCACATTTCCTAAAGCAGTATTAGAGCCATGGTTTTGTTGGGCTAAACAATGTATGCAGTTTGTAGCTCTTATGTTAGCATATCCATGGTGAAGTTTTCGTCGAGTGGCTCTTTTTTTTCAACCATTTGGACTGTGCGCTCCTTGGTATGCTTTGTTTTTTGAGTTTATTGATTCTTATTTCAGGGGGAATGATGGATGATTTTGTGAAATCTCTTATTGAGAAGATTTTCTAGGACGTGTGACTATGGGGTATAATTTCAAATTGTTTAGGTAAAACTTATTTAAATGATTTATTGTTGGTCTAATCTATTTGCTTAAACTTTGGGATGAACGGTTGTCTGATAAATGGTTTATCAACTTTGATCTCTGGCTGATTTACACTCTCTATAAGCACCTCTGCTTTTAAATTGATAGTAGGATTCTTCAAATTAAATTTTTTTAATGTGAGTCTGTCCTTTTTACCATAAATTTTTGAGGTTTTCTCCTCCAATAAAAGTAAGTTTTTGGGATTTACCACTTATTCCTCGAGAATATTGTGCTGGAAAATTTGAACAAGTTGGTTATGCTAATGCTGTTTATGGTAATTTTGCTTTTGCAGAACTGAAATTTGCTTAGGGCATAATGGATGATGTTAATTAGTAAATGGTTTTGGATTTTCTTAACCATGTATTTGAAAGATGGACCTTCATTATTGTTGAAGGCTCAAAGGCCAGCAATTACTGTGATCTTGAACACCAGTGTAACTTCTGAGCATCAACAAGCCAGTGATCCAAGATATCCTCCTCTAAGAGAGGTTGAGGTACTCCGGAGATTACAGCAAGAAACAAGCATTAGTGTTGCATTTGAGTACTTTAAATCTGTGTTTGGTTCTAGGCTTTTTCAACACACTTCTAGAACATACCAAATTATGATTGAGAAGCTTGGTAGGGAAAATAAAATGGATGCTATTCAGTACCTTCTTCAGCAGATGAAGCTGGAAGGCCTTGCCTGCACTGAAGATATCATGATCAGCGTCATAAGTTCTTACGCGAGTTTCGGGTCCGCTGATCAGGCCCTTAAAACATTCTACCGTAGCGGCGATCTTGGTTGCAAGCCTACAGTGAAGATATACAATCACCTTTTGGATGCTTTACTCAAGGAAAACATGTTCAACGCAATTAGCCCAATCTACATTAACATGAAGAAAGATGCAATACTGCCAAATGTTTTCACATATAATGTACTTATCAAGGCTTTGTGCCAGAATAACCGTTTTGATGCTGCTTATAAACTTCTTGAGGAAATGTCGAATAAAGGTGATTTACCAGATTCTGTAAGTTACACTACATTAGTAACTTATCTTTGTTCATCTGGGAGATTGGAGGAGGCAATAAAGTTGGTTAAAATGATAAACCCCACCGTCCAAACGTATAATGCTCTGATAAATGGATTGTGTAAAGAATCAAGAATTAAGGAAGCTTTGCATGTGGCTTTTGGCATGGAAGATACGGCGCTGCGGCCCAATGTAATCACTTATACCACAATGGTTAATGCACTCTGTAAGACTGGGAATCTGAGACTCTCTCTTGCTATTTTAGCCAAGATGTTCATGAGATGTTGCGCGCCCAATATGTATACTTTTGCTTCACTGCTGAAAGGTTTCTTTGAGAATGGTAAAGTACATGAAGCTATTGATATTTGGAATCAACTAATTCAAGATGGGCACATTCCTAATCTTATAACATACAATATTCTCATTCATGGCCTTTGTTTGAATGGAAATCTAAAGAAGGCAATGGATGTGTTAGATGAGATGGATCAAAATGGATGTTCTCCAAATGTTAGTTCATATGGCACACTCATTGAAGGTTTCTCAAAAACAGGAGACATTGAAGGCGCCTCTTTGATGTGGAATAGGATGATAGAAAGTGGTTTCAACCCAAATGTAGTTGTCTACACATCTATGGTTGATATGTTTTGTAGAAAGAACATGCTTGATCATGCTTGGAATCTTATCAAGAACATGATCTCAGAGAATTGCCTACCGAATACAGTGACATTTAACTCATTCATCAAAGGTCTATGTGACAGTGGAAGAACACTTTGGGCTTTGAATATCTTAGATGAGATGAGAAGGCAAGGATGTTCACCTAACACCCGGACCTACAATGAGTTGCTAGATGGTTTTTGCAGAGAAAATAATCTTACGGGTACTTTCCAGTTACTTGATGAAATGTTTCACAGTGGAGTTGAATTAAATGTTGTGACTTACAACACTATAATAAATGGATTGAGCAACGCTGGTATGATCAAAGAAGCCTTAGCACTTATTGGAAAGATGGAGGTAAAGGGAATTCAACCCGATTCAGTAACTTTCAATGCAATTATCCTTGCATACTGCAAAGAAGGAAGCATTTTGAATGCCACCAGGCTTGTTGGAGGAATGGCAGCTGGAAACTGTTTTCTTGATGTATTTACATACACTACCATAATCTCTGGCCTTTCAATTCAACACAGATTAGAAGATGCTTTGGTTTATTTTTTAAAAATGTTGTCTGAAGGCATTTGGCCGAATGCTGTCACATGGAATGCGTTGGTTTTTGCTTTATTTGAGGAGATAGGTTGTTCTACAGCAATTCAGTCACTGGAGAAGATCTTGAGGAAGTAGGTGGTCGCTGATTGTTGGATGTTGCTGTTTCCATTGATTAAGCTAAAAAGCTATTCCTGAATGGAAGGAGATGTGAGGAGTATTTGATGATTGTTTGCTAATCATTTTAATCTATGGTATCATAATATCATCAATAATGGTGTTTGCTTATGCAGCTGGAGATCCATTGGCTGTGGAAGACTCCCTTGATGGCCAGACAGAGGCTTCATTTGGGACGGCTTTGTTACTGCTTCCTAAAGCTGCTTTTTTGTATAAATTTTTTAATTTTTGTACTTAAGAAGCAGTAAGAAAGTGGTCCCAAACGAAGCCAGAGATTGTGCCTGGAGGCTGAGGTTTTGGCGTCGTTTAGGACGGCTTTTTTACTGCTTCTTGAAACAAAGTTTTAGTAAAAAAATTAAAATTTTTGTGTATATGGTTCGTCGGACTATGGCAAGTTATTAAGGTCTGAACTCGTATGGAGGTTTATTTTTCATCTGCTTTCTATTCAATTTGATGCCACCGAGCTGATGAAATGTTAAACGCAGGTGCTTCTGCGCTTCAAGTTTCAAATGGGAACACTGATTCTTCACCTTTGCTGGGCATTCTCTGCTTTGTTCCGGGTAGATATCTGCTTTCTATTTTCAGCAATACAATTTATGTTTGAAATTTCACTCAAAGATTCAGATGGATTGAATGTTCAAGCTCGAATGCAAGTCATGGAGCTTGACTAACGGTCAAATCAGATTTGATTCATGCTGGCTTGAGATTCTATCGACAAGTCATAATCCATATATTATGGTGCTCACTTTTATGTAAATATTAATGTCTTATTTTCTTGATTTCTAAGGATTCATTTGGGACTATTTTTTTATTGTTTTTTGAAACAAATTTTTATTATAAATTTTTAATATAAAAATAATAAAAAATTGCCTTAAAAAGCATTAAGAAAGCCATCCAAAAGGAAGCTTTGGGACGGTTTTCTTACTACTTAAAACGGTTTTTTAGTTTAAATATTAAAATTTTAATACTAAAAAGCTACTTTAAGAAACAATTAGAAAGTCATCTAAAATGAAGCCTAAGTCATTGGTTTTTTTTATTTAATCTTGTTTCTTTTCTTCCTATTGTGATCTCCCACATGGTAGTACCCTCCTAGCTCGTGGTTAATCATTTTCCTCTTATTTAAAATTGGGTAGATAATTTTCAATGATAAATATATTTGTTTAAAATTTTTGAATAAACAAATATTGATTTATTTTAATTTGTATAGTGAAATACGACATATATGTATGATTTAAAATATATTTTCAATGTTTTAATTAATAAATAGCATATAATTTTAAATTAATTAATTGAATCATACATATATGGTTTGAATCACCATTAGTTTGAACTTGGATTTAATTAATTAATTGAATTCAATAATGAGCTCTAGTTTTATTCTACTAGTTTGAGCTGGCTTACGAATGAGCTCATTTATTATGAAAAAAAAGAAAATGATTTATAATTTAAGTAATCATTAAAATAAAATTGAAAAAAAGAGTAAAAATTTGGAAACAACTAATTAAGAAATATTTAATATAAAAATGAGAGATATAAATGTTAAACATTTTTTTTTTAGATATAAATATAAATGTTAAACATGTTTAAATAATTTGTACTTAGAATTGAGTTAGAGTTAGCTCAACTTGGCTTGTTAGTTCATCAAATTTAGCTCAAGAGTCATTTTTCAAGCCGAGTTTGAGATGATTCATGAGTCAATTTGACTAGTTTATACCCCTAATTCATATGGGATAATATATTAGCAAGTTTAGCAAGTTTAATGATTCATTAATTTTATAATAAAGGAATATTCATATAAAATTCAAAATACTTAGTCTAGAACATATTTTATTTTCTTCATTAAAAAAATTATGATGTAGTGCTATTTTTATTATGAGCAATAAAATTCTTTATCTAATGCGATCAACCTTTAAATTTTAAGAGAGAGAGAGAGGCTTAACTTATCATCTTACTTATCTTAAATTAACTTACTTAAAAAATCAATCAAACAAACCCTTAAGAAGATTATATAGTATTTGACAAAATATTTATTAAAAAAAAAAGATAAATAACAATTATCCATAACAGACTGACGCTTTCCTTCATCTCCAGTCCATTTAATTCATCTTCGCTGCAGAGCACGAGTGTAAGGAGTAAGGAACCCACCCGACCATGGCATTCTCGTGAGGAGGACATGAGACAGACAGGCAAAATTTATCTTTTTATCAGTAAAGACAGATCATAAAATGACATTAAGCTCTTCTCTGCACTCTCCCCTTTCTGAACGAACGCTTCTGCCAACTTGCAGCTCCTTTTCTCCTTCTTTCTTCTCCTCTTTCTCTTAATTTTGGTTTTTCTCTATGGAATCCATGCTATGTAGCTACAATGGAGTCTTGCATTGCGATATTATTTGTGCAAAAATTAACTTTCGTTGTGGTCTTTGAATGGATGGGTGTAGAGCGAGGCATTCCAGGGCCGGGATTCCACAGAAACCAGATCAGTTGGAAGAGACCAAAAGACCAAAGATAGGACTGTGTGAGAAGAGAAATGGCGTACCTTTGGTTTGCAATTTTAGGACAAGAGAAGCTTCGTCTGGATACAAGACATCAAAAGCTTCTCTTTCCATTCAGGTTGTTCCTCGACGATCCCAATCTCCAACTTTTAATCCCAAATCAAATGAACAAGAGCTGAAGCTGCCAAGGAGATCTAAGTCTGCTGACAGAATAAGGCCTTCGAATTCTCTATCTGTTTGTTCCAGACCTTTGACACCCTCTTCCAAATCCTTAAGACCTTCCACTCCTACATATGATTCAGTGACACATTTGTTAGCTGTAAGAACTTCTGATGGACTTTGGCCTGCAATGAAGACTCTGTCTTCATCATTTGGTTTGAATTCTACTCCTCTTCAGAGTAGAATTCCTGAGAGGAAATGGATTCCTTCTCAGAGTAGGAGAACTTCTGATCTCTCTGAGAATTCTAGACCTTTGGACGATTTGCATGGAAGAACAGTGGAGCAGGACCCGGGACTTGGTTTGAGAAGTAGAATGATATCTGCTAATAGTTCAAAGTTCAACTCTTTGATTACACCATCTAGAGGGATTTTACATGGAAGTATTCATGATTCTCATGGTTCTGATAAAGGGCACAAACAATTGAAAAGTAAGGTTGAAAGAAGAGTAACTCTTGATTGTAATGGGCAGTCAAAACATGAATCTTGTATGAGTTTGTCTTCTCCCCGTTTATGCTCTTCTGAAAAGGCTTTGCAGGTGAGAAAAGCAAGTTGGAGAAGTTCGTCACCTACATCAGGATCTTATCATGTTTTCCCTCTGAACAAGACTTTATCTGCACCACACCCTACACTGAAACAGATTAGTAGTCCTTCCTTCACATCTAACAGCACAAAAAGTGGAGAATGTCCTACTGTTGAAGTGAGGAGAGGAAAACAAGGTACTAAACGCATCGAAGGTGCTCATCAACTACGTATGTTGTATAACAGATACTTGCAATGGCGCTTTGTGAATGCTCTAACTGAGGATGTTTTATCTGTGCAACGAATAAGAGCAGAGGTAAAACCTTAAAACCATATATTCTAAATGCTGATTTATTCATGAAATTACTGCATTGATATTGTCAAACTTCACCTAAATCTGCATAGAATAAATACTATGAGACAGTTCATCTTATTAAGAAACTTCTTTGTTGCATTGGAATCATTTAGATTATGCTAGCTTTTCTGTGAATCAAAGTTGATTCAACGGCTCTTTTCTACTTTTTAAGTTTCTCCTATACTAGAATACAACTACCATTATATTCTAAACATAAAGTTGTTCAAAGTGATGATAGGATGTCTATTTCCTTCTTTCCTTTCAGATTAAAGTACTGCATAGCATCCTTTATTTATTTCCATTTATGTAATTTGGTACTTTTTTATAAACCCTAACCCTGAAGTCAGTATGATTTCTCCTTTTTCATTGCATGAAACAGACTAAACTTTACGATATGGAGAATGTTTCTTCAGAATTATGCGATCCTTTCGTTAAGAAAATAATTTATAAGCATCACATGAAGCAAGATATGAAGCTGAACATGCTTCTGACTGAACAGGTAAGTTCTTAATGTGTTTGCCATGAAATAATTGAATTTTATATTTTTATGTGCGCATTGCTTATACAGTGAAAGAATGCCGGGTTTAGAGGCAATATATGCTTTTTGTTTTATTTTCTTCTGAAACTTATTCAATGAAGATTGTTTAAAACTAACTGAAGCTGAAAATCTTAACATCTATATCTGCATAAGTATTTCCAAATAAAAATGGCTCATTATTTCATTGAGATAAAAAATTGCAATTATGCTGGCATATCTCATAATTAGTCTAGCATCAGTTCATTAACAAAATGACTATCTTCTAATTCCAGAAATGTTATATTGTTCTAAAGAAAATATCATCTTGTTTTAGATAACATACCTTGAAGACTGGGCCGCTATTGAAAATGAACATCATTTTTCATTATCTGGAACAACTAGAGCTCTAAAGGCGAGCACATTATGGATTCCTGTAACAGGAGAAGCCAGGGTATGAATATATCCATAAATTGTGATGTATTTTTGAGGAATGTATTTACAAAGCATTTAGTACCCAGTAGTGATTGTGGATGATGATATTTGAAAGAACTGTCGATATGATTTTTTTGAGAAATATCATAAAGAATTATATTGCCTAATATTAACTTCCCATTATTTTCAGGGGGATATAAAAGCCCTGAAAAATGCCATCAATTCAGCAGTGGATGCAATGCAGGCAATAAGTTCTTCAATTTGTTATTTGTCATCTAAGGTGAATATTTACCTAATATCTTACTTCTCTGTAGGGTTTGTCTCAAGGATTTGAAGATGGGAATACATTTAAGCTTCATTTGGGATAGCTTTCATACTGCTTTATAAAGTAGATTTTTAGTATAAAATTTTTTTGAAAAAGAAAATTTTGTACTAAAAAAGCTATTTTAAAAAGCAGTACAAAAGCTGTCCCAAATGAAGTCTTAATTTATACTTGATTTGAAAAAGGCTGATAAGTGTTCATTTTTTAATCTACAATTATGATTTATGACTTTTGTGATTTTTTGCGGATCACATCTCTTCCCTTATCCTATGGCCAAAAACTTGACTGATGCCAAATAACATAGCATTTTGGTGCCTCTGTGTTGCGTTTTCTCTTTTTATTTTGAGATAGTTTGTGGCATGTTGTTCTTCATTTTGATTGATGCTTATAGCCCTTGCTACAAAAATCACTGTTCATGGTGTAATCTAACATGCTATTTTGGAATTATTTTTCTCTTAAATTTTTTTTGAGATTTGTTATATGGAAGTGGATGATGAGCAATGGATGGAAAAGAGAATTTGTATATATAAAAATGTCAAATAATAACTCCAACTCTATTTTGTATTCGGTATAGGTCATCCATCCAGTAGTAGCCTTCTCACCTCAAAGAAATCTATGTATCTATTCTTCTAAACTATCAATTCTTGGACAAAGTTAAGACCACGTTTTACCTGCATTAGACTAACCTACTTCAGCAGCTCTATTCAAGCTAGATAAAGCGGAAATTATTTCATTGATAGTTCTAAGTTCTATTACTATAAAAATGTTGTTTCTGAATTATGCCCATGAAGCTTTCAAGCTTGTTACCTTGTATCTGATACAGCCTTTGCAAATGTAAAAGTACTAAATAAACATATATGTAGATCTTAAATGTTCATATGGAAAGCATTTTTATAGAAAGAATATAATATAGAAATAAAAGGGCAGAAGATGAAATATTTTCTTTCTTGGTATTGAAACAGTTTACATATCCCTTATTATTTCTAAATGAGAATGCATATATGAAAATATGAGAAAAGGATTGAAATAGTCCATTGACTATTTATGACAAATAAAAAATGATCATTTTAATCCCTCAACTTCTTAAAAAGAACTAAAATAGTCTCACCATGTGAATATTTTGATTCTTTTTTTAATGATTTGAGAGATTAAAATTGTCCTTTAAAATAATTGGGGATCATTTTGATCATTTATAAAGAGTTAACGGACCATTTTGATAAATTTTCTCATGAAAATTCATACAATCTATTATAGGAAACGAAATATATGCAAATATTATGGGAATTTAATATTTATATCTCAGGGAGTCGAAGCAATACAATACCTACTGTCTTGGGTAGCTAATTATAAGGAATTTCTTGGTAAATAATGAGCATGTGAGGATTTCCATCCTTTGGGGCTGTTGATCATGTAGCAATAGTTCTGTAATAACAAAAAGACCTATAAATTAGGTGTTTTTAACTGATTTTTTGAGTGATGCCTAGATTTCATAAATTACAGGTAGACCAACTAAGTTCACTTACTTCCGAAGTTTTGGCTTCTGCAAGAAAAGAAAGATCCATGCTTGACGACTGCACTGAACTACTAGTTTTTGCAGGAGAGCTGCAGGTATGATGTAAACTCTCCTTGTACAAGTACATGTGCATGGCCACTTTTTCTTTTCTTTTTTTGAAAATGATCAGGTATATCAAACTATTTAGAGCCTCCTTAAATAGTCTGCTTTTCAAACAGCTTGAGAAGTTTCAAACTAGATCAGTACAGGATTTTTAGACTAGCTAGTTTTGCCAAAAACTTTTTACTCCTAAGCCCTTTACAGACATGCGAAAATAATTTCCTCTAGAATGAAAAATGAAATTATTCCATTAAATTTAATCCTGTAACAAGATATACTGCATATAACACAATTTGAACAGAAACTGGATGTTACTTAATTTCACGATCAAAATATACTACCTAGTTCAATAACATCCTCGTCAATTTTGTCCTCTAGATTGCCAATTATTAAATATATAGTTTAGGGTTTTCAACAAACATCAATATTTACAGATACATTCATCTAAAATTTTCTAGATAATTAAAAAAATATCAATTGATAATTTTCCATATTTCAGGTACATAATTCCAGCCTCAGAGCACACATAATGCAGCTGGGCCAGGTTCTATGTAAGTAATCAAATCTTTAAATGGAAGCAAATCTTCAAACGTGATTTGCTTCTAGATAACAACTTGCAATCAAGGAAAACACGTGGGTACCAGAATATAAAATTGTCATCAGATTTTCTTTAGTGTTTTTTTTTTTTTCCCTTAAATTAAACCTTTGTACAAGGCTGAAAGCTTATATTCTTTGATTGTATACTTCCTGTATACAGACAGAATGAATATTAAAATTAGTTCAGATAAAGAAAAGGAATCAAGTGTCTTTAGTTCAGCATCTCTAATCTTTTAGCTAGGCGTCTACTGAGCTTATATTATTTTACACTATCCTAACGTTTAAATTCAAACCAGCTCCATGTTTTTGAATCGAGCTTGAATTAAAAAAAGATGCATTATGAGGCACCTGAGGTAATTCAATTGCAAAAGGAAAGAGAATATTACCATTCACCAGTAGTCCCGACAAGAGCACATGCCATCCCTGAAATGGTGAAACCTACTAGCATCCCTGACAACAATCACCCTCTTGGTAACCACGGATATGAACTTGGTCCAGTTGTGACAATCTAAGCATACTCTGAGATTCTTGATTATTCTAATCTCACTTTCCGACTTTGCATTGATGAGACCAAACGCAATAGCAAGCTTCTCACTGTGAATCTTTATCATTTGTTCCTTCTCTTCTTCCTCCACATCATACAAAACTGCTTGTGTCTCTGCTTGGTACCCAGCCTCCACTATCTTGCCTAGCAAACTCTCCAACATGGAGTAGATGGCTAAGGTTTGAGGGTGAGATCTATCACCAGCCGTAAAGCTATGAACAACATCATTCACCTCAATTATAGTGCAACCAGGCAGCTTGGCAAGATTTTTTCTCTTGGCCGCCTCTCTCACTGCTGCGGCCTCCAGGAAGTTATGGCTGGCTGAGTAAATGTTGGAGAGTAGAACATAGTAACCAGCATTTTCTGGTTCAAGCTCAAACAGCTTTTTTGAGGCCAACTTTGCAAGGCTAGTCACCTTATGGACCTTGCAAGCACCAAGGAAAGCACCCCAGACACCAGGGCCAACATCCTTAGGAGCCGTTCTTATGAAATCCAGGGCCTCAATGAGCCGGCCAGCACGACCTAGGAGATCAACCATACATGCATAGTGCTCAGCCCGCGGACATACTCCATAATTGCGGGCCATCGATAGGAAGATATCATGGCCCTCTTCCACTAATCCACCATGGCTACAAGCATGAAGGACTGAAAGAAATGTGGTAGAAGTTGGAGAAATTTGTGCAGAAAGCATCTCACTGAAGAGCCTTAAAGCTTCATGACCATAACCATGAAGACCGTAGCCAGATATCATTGCATTCCAGGAAACTACATTTTTTTCAGCCATGCCGTTAAATATCCTCTGAGCTTCAACAATGTTCCCACATTTTGCATACATGTCGATCAGTGCAGTGCATACATAGACATTTAACTCGAGATCCTCATGGATTATTATTTGGTGGATCCATTTCCCCAATGTAAGAGCTCCAAGCTGCGCACAGGCTGAGAGGATACTGGCAGCTGTGACAGGGTTAGGCTTAAAATTGAGTGATTGCATATCTTGGAAGAGGGAGATTGCAAACTCTGTCAAGCCATTCTGTGCATAGCCTGATATCATAGCATTCCATGACGCCAAGCTCTTTTCAGACATTGCATCAAAAACCTTCCTTGCTGATTCAATATCATTTAGTTTACTATAAACAGTGGTGAGGGCAGTGGATACCAACAAATCCAGATCGAGCCTAGTCTTGACCAAAAACCCATGAATTTCTCTACAGAGGCACTCATGGCCAAATGGATCAGTTACAGGGATCAGAGCCACAAGCGTGCTGGAATTTGGCCGCCAACCTGAAAACTGCAAATCCCTGAATAAATCAACTGAAGATCGAATACAACCAGTGGAAGAATAGCCAGAAATCATCACGTTGCAGTGAATAATATCAGGCTGGTCAATCTCCTCAAAGATGATTTCCGCAGCAGGGATATCATCACATTTGGAGTACAATGATAAGAGTCCGGTGACAACATGGGGTTGATCTTCCATACCTGTTTTCAACCCTAAGCAATGCATGGATCTCCCCAAAATAAGATCCTGGAGCTCAGCCGTGGCTGGGAGAACAACAGCCAGAGTTGTAGAATCAACGCAATTTCCAAGCGCTACCATCCGCCCAAAGGCCCTTACCGCTCTGAGGAAAGAGCAGCAGCGGACAAGCCCTGAAATGCGGGAGTTCCACGAAACTGTATCCGGATGGGGAATTTGATCGAACACCTTCTCGGCATTGGAGATCTGCATAAACTTGAAGTAGAAATCGGTCAGTGCGGACCCGATAAAACGATCTGTGTCAAGGCCGCCAGCCAAGATGATTTGGCCATGAAGAGCGCGGCCGGTGGAAGGAGAAGAAAGAGAAGCCGCGGCGGAAAGGGCGAAGGAGAAAGTGAAGCTGTCCGGGCGGAGATGGGGATGACGTTGGGGGAGGTTGGAGAAGAGGGAGAGGGCGGAGGCCGCGGGAAGGGAGCGTAGAAGAACGTTGAGGAGGAAGAGATCAGGTTGGGGATGAGAATTGAAAAGCGCGAGAGGAAGAGCGGAGGAAGGCGGTTTGGAGAGGTCGGAGTGGCGGTGGATGAGCTTAGTAGTAGTGGGCAGGTCAGGGTGGTGGCCGGAAATGATGGCGTGGGAAAGGATTTGGCGGAGATGAAAGAGGGAAGAGGCGGCGGCGATAAGCCGGAGGTAGTAGGCCCTTCGGTCTCCGCCGGAGTGGGGAGTTGTACCAGGCATGTAGCCATTCATAAAAAAAGTGGACAAAATTGTTGACTTGGAGACAAATTGTAACGGCAAAACGCGGGAAGTTGGCCTTCCAAATTTATTCTTTTTTTTTTTAAGCATGCGTCTCTAATTTGTTATCTTAAATGAAAGAGGAATTTACAAATATAAACTACTAAAGTCTAAAAATTTATATATTTACGTATCTTATATTTAAAATTTTATATTTATTCATATAGCACACAAAATTTTAAATCAAACAAAAATATTAATATTATCTTATTTCAAACAAAATATATATTTTTCAAATATATGCATTGATGATATAGACCTGAGGTTAGGTGGCATATAAATACCCAGCTCATCTTGATCTGTTGGTTGGAAGCAGTGGCGGAGCCAGAAATTTTATTCAGAGGGAGCCTAAATTAAAATAGTTATGTTTGTTGTCTGATATGAAAAGTTAAAATACATTAAAATAGTTCCGTTTGCGACTTTTTTTTTTAAAAAACAACCACTTTCTTTGAGCTACATTTGTCATACCATGCATTTTATTAACTGCACTAGCATCTAATGAATCTCAATTCTCTACAACCAAAGCCTTCTAAAAGAGCCAAAAAGTGAGCATATACAGAAACCTCAATCTCTGTTAATTGTGGAAGTTGAAAATGGAATAATACATTAGTAAATAACCTAGAAAATATAACCACGAAGTTTCATCATTCCCACTCGCACTACCTTGCGCATCCCCTGCACTGTTGGCATCAGCTTGAGACCCTAATCTCCTGAAAGGCCATGGCAGCGATATCCTAATCCCCTGAAACACCGTTGCCCATTGGCATTCTGCTCCTCAGATCCCGCAGGTGTCCCACAGTTGAATTTTTTCAAACCAAACGATGCGTTGTTTGAGTTTAGTTTATTTTATTTTTATTACTAGACAGTTTTAAAAACTGTTTTTTTTTTGTTTGCCTGTATTAGTATCGCGAAGAAACAAAATTGTGTACGCTCTCTCTGTTTTGTTCTCCGTAAAAGACAGAAGTTTTTTTTTTGCACTTTTTTTTATCTTCTTCTGCCCGTGAACAAGAAAGTTTTTGTTTTGTTGGTCCGTGAGATATCTAGTGAACAGAAAATTTTATTTGTTCTGTTTTCTTTTGCTTCCATCACCCACTTGAACCGCCAGAACCCGCAATCTCCATCTCCACAGTCGACGTTGGCGCTTCGTTCCTATCACTCTTTCGCTGCTCATAGTCCTGATCATCCTTTCGGAGCTCGTATCGGAAAATTGGACAAGAGTTGGAGTTCCAAGCCATGGCAAAATGCAGTCCTTGTGGAATACATGCGTGCAAGGAAGCTGCTTGGCCACTTCCGCCGTCTCAAAAGACTCTTTGCAAACGGCACACTGCGACTCATCTGAATTTTTTTTAGGGGGGGCACGTGCCCCCTCTGGCCCCCCTGCCTCCGCCTATGGTTGGAAGCTTAGGTTATCAACTAAGAGGTCTTAGGTTCGAGTCTTGCGTATGAAATGTGTGTTTGAATTTGCCTTCATTGAAATATGTTGTAGAAAATACTTTCTTAATCCAAAATTTTTCTTAAAACAACGAAAATGTAATGGTCAAACAAAAACTGTGGTTGCACGCTTGGCCCAATGCCCATGTACGCCATGTTCTCTCACATGTTCACGCAAGATCTGCTCTGGCCTAGCACCTGCATGCTAGCACGCGATCTACGACCACTCGTCCCGACTCATGCATGCGAATGTGCTTCTTGATACCATCCCGACTGATCACGCCGCCCCCGCCTGCGACATGCGCACCCTGTGCGCTCGACTCAGCCACCTGCGACGACCAAACCTCCTATGCTCGCATGCGCCCATTCTCAAGCGCAACCATGGGAAACCAACCAAATCCGCTTACACCTCCACTCCAGCTCTCTTTTTTTAATACAAAAAGCACTTCCTTTCTTCCCCTTGATCCCTCCACCTTGATTTGATATCACTTGTTTGAATTTTTTTCTCGACGAAGAAGAAGCTTCTTGAGGAAGAGAGAGAGAGGGGGGGGAGAACATGTTTTTAGGAGGAACACATTTTAAAGCTTTATTTAATTTCCCCGTAAATACATCAACCTACAGTGTGATGTCTTGCGGAACAACTTAACCTAAAACTAAATCAAAACCTAACACTTACTGTTATTCTGTCACATAGAAATGACTATATTTGAGTAATATAAGTAATCGTATTTCACAAGGTTTAAAGGGTGCTTGCCGGCCGTAAAAATGTCACAAGTTTTGTTGGTTGATTGATGTTCAAGTACTTGGTCAAGTTCTCTTGATGAGTTCTACATTGAGGATGAGAGAGCTTCATTTTGCAAACTCTCTCATGAGTTCCAATAGCAAGTTCTCTTGGCCACATCAATAATGAGCTCTCTTGGCTGCTACTCTTCGCAAGTTTAGTGTGCACATGAATGGGTTTGAGCAACTTGATAACATCATTAGTCACAGAGAGAAAATTCATGTGTCTTCATATGATAGGTCATAGGAGTATGCGTAATAGTCTCTCCTATCATGCTACTGACACAGCTGATAATTAAGCACCTATCAACTCCAACAAAGGGTACAAATCACACTAGTATGCCAATTTCTAAAACGCTAACGTATAAGCCATGCAGTTCTCACTCACGTCTTCTCCCTCAACACATATTTCACCAGTTTATCAGACAAATTTTTAAAGGGAGATTTACATACATACCACTTTATACTATTCTATTTACATATCTAACATCTAAAACTTTAATATTACATACATACTACCTTATATTATTTTAATATCAAATATGTCACTCATATTTCATTCTCATTACCCATATATTTCATTCCTGCCATCCATATTTGATATGAAAGTAAACTATGGGTGATATTTATGTAATATTAAAGTTTTAATTGTTAGATATGTAAATAGAGTAATATATAACGCAAAAAAATGAACATTAACTTAAACCGTTAAATTAAACCAAAGATAACATTAATTTAATCAAATGATCTATAAATAAATCCAGACATATTTTTTTTTTCGCTCCATTTGTTAGGTAAACAGCCGGCTTAGGCCCCCCATGTCCTCTGCAAGAAAGCCAGTTCGCAGTCATTGCGGCAACCAACTAAGATTTCGTTTGGGATAGCTTTCATACTGTTTCTTGAAATAGAGTTTTAGTACAAAATTTTCAAATTCAAAAAAAATTTGTGCTAGAAAGTTGTTTTAGAAAGCAAGAAGAAAACCGTCTTAAACGAAGCCTAAGAGGTCTAAAGTTTGAGTCTTGTATATGCGATGTGTGTATGACTCTGCCTTAATTGATCTAAATGTCCTAAAAAAAGGCTTATGATATTATTATTATTATTATTATTTTCGTTTCATTTTCACGTAAAAAAATTTTATACGATTTTATTTTAAAAATTTGTACTTAGCTTATACCCCTCCCCTCTCCAAGTTTTGCTCTATATTTAAAAGTTTTTTACATGAAAATGAATCGAAAAAAAAAAAACGGAATATTCCTAGTCGTTTGCTAAGAAATTGCTAAGAAAACCACTGACTCTGATATTGGAAGAGGGGCAGCCTAGCTGATGTGGAACATCTTAGTTAAAGTTTTCATCAAGAATAACTTATCTAGTTGGTACATATTTGTTACATAAAAAGTATTGAATGTTATATGACTAGTTTACATGTGCTAGTATTGTAGTAGGAAAGGATGATGAATATGATGATATTTTGAGCCTTGAGCTTGATTTGCTTCTCAGATTTTGGTGTCCCTTATAGCATATCCAATTCTTCCGCATATCCATTTCATGAGTTGTTGTAAAGAATGACGAACTGACGAAGCTGATGGATTATCGATGACGATCAAAGCTAAAGAAAATGGGTGGTTGACAAAGACCGACGCCGAATAAGATGGGTGGTCGATGATAGTTGCCGCTGAAGAAGATGGGTGGTCGACGACGATCGACGTCGAAGAATATGAGCGGTTTACGGCGATCAACTGGATGTATGAATTGATTGAATAGATGATTTATTGTCTAATTTCGGCTCTTCTATAAAGAGAATATGAAGAATGTCGGCTACCATACTTGTGCCTTCACTCCTCTTCGTGTGATGGGCCCGGCTCCAGTACGATTCTACCCCACTATGCTCATTCGCGAACTTCCACTCCAATGGCCTGATCCCATGACTGATCACCGACCTACGACCATGCCCACACGTCCTAATGGGGTTGCTCCTGCAATCGCGCACACCTCGTCCCACACTCCGCTTCGGCTCTTGCTCCTAGTCCACTCCTGCAGTCTCCTACCCAATCACTCAATCTGCAATCAAATCGCCGCCTTCATTCTCAACTCCCCTATGTTCCAACACGCAACCCGGGATCTAAACCCCGACGAGCAACTCTTTGATCTATAAAGCATAATTGAACATGATTTGGTTGTTCCGGCAGAGAGAGACGGACAACATGATTGCGATCTGAAACCCGACGAAGTAGCTGCCTCTGCTATTGTCGAAACACACGTTTTCGATTCCGCCTTCGCGTACTCTCGTGACTAGACCCGTGATCCCATGTTTGGCGTCGAGCCCGACCTCCCATGGTTTGACTTCGACCACTTTGGTTCAGATTCAGACACAGTAAAGATTATGGTGGCAGCATAACCAAGCACAAATATGGGAGCAGCCAAAAGGGAGAACTATAGGTAAGCAAGGAATGCTCCTAGTGATGTGCAAGAAATTGAAGCTGAAAACATGGGATTTTGAACCAAGTCTTGAGGAATGTAACCAACAACTTCAGCAAAGAAAATGTTATCGGCAGAGAAGGATTTGGTACAGTTTACAAGGGTGAGCTACACGATGGCACTAACATTGCTCTTAAAAGAATGGAGTTGCGTGATGGTATCTAAGGGTTTGAATGAATCCAAATCAGAGATTACATTTCTCACAAAAGTCAGACATAAAAAACTTAGGCTTCGTTTGGGACGGCTTTTTTACTGCTTCTTAAAGCAGCTTTTTAGTAAAGAAATTTTAATTTTTGTATTAAAAAGCCATTTTAAGAAACAATAAAAAAGCCATCCAAACATAGCCTTAATTTCACGGCTTCGCTATTGCTTGGAGTCGAACAAGAGATTGAACATTGCCCTGGATGTAGCCAAGGTAGTTCGGGTCATCAAAGTTTTATTCATTGAGATTTAAAGCCCTCCAATATTCTTCTTTGAGATGATATGAAGGCTAAGGTGCCTGATTTTGGGCTTGTTAGACTGGCTTTGGAAGTTCAAATGATTCATTATCTGTGGATATTTTAGGGGAGATTTTGGTCTTTGCAAATACATTATGTTGTGGGAGGCTCATATTAGCATGTGAGAGAAAGGTGGCATCCTTGGTTTCTTTAAAGCAAGAGGCTGCTGAACTTATGGAAAGTGCACTGCAAGACAATTCTTCGGTTCTTTCTGCTTCTTGTCTACATGTTTTCCTCCGAAATCTTTCTAATTTTCTGCAAGATTTCTCAATTTAATGAAAGTCATGGTGAGCCGGTAGATATGGGATTGGAGATATTTGAATCGATGAATGAGCTATTTGTTTTTGAGACCTGTGCAGAGCTCTAGGATTTTATTGTTACCCAACAAGTTGATTTTCTTCGCAATATTGATCTTATTTTGGCGGTGCGTAATGATATGTTGCTCAGTCAGTCAGTCAGTTAAGTGCAATGAACTACTAATGTTACCCACAGCGGCTTAGCTCGAGTGGGGGGAGCTCGGCTGGGCAAAGCCTAGGTCCCGGTATCGAATCCCTTAGGCGGCCGTGACAACCTTAAGTGTTAGCCCGGGTAAATGGTGTTGGTTGCCTGCTAGGTCTTACTCGCTGCGAAACGGAGCGGTTCCTCACAAAAAAAAAAAAAAAAATTACTTTTGGAAGTGATTGCACTGCACGTTGAGTAATATTCTAAAATCCAAGTACCAAGGAAGATATGCTAATTCTCGAAGATACAAAATCTTCGACCCACGAGATTGCTTGTGTTTTCTACGTACCTACCTCTATATCAATGACACGCCTCGTCATGGGAGTATGACGTGGAACATCTTAGCTAAAGTTCTCATTAGGAATAGCTTATCTTGTTATTACATGTTTGTCTAGAATGTTCTATGGCTAGTTTATATATGTTAGTATTGTAGTAGGAAAGGAGGATGAATACGATGATATTTTGAGCCTTGAACTTGGTTTGTTTTCCATATTTGGGTTTTCCTTCTAGTAGATCTAATTCTTTTGTCAATCCACCACATCACTAGCTTAGCCAATTGTTCTCCTTGGAATGACTAAGCCAAAGAGAAAAAAATTCTTAATTAATTTATTCATTATTTGTTTAAATTAAAATTTAGTTATGAATAGTTAAATTAAAGTAATTTAAATCATAATTTAACTGGGATATTACTTAAGAAAATTATTAAATTTAAATTATTGTAGCAATAATTATATTTGCTAGATTAATATGTCGATAATTACATTAATTTGAAACTAATTTATGGAAAAATTTATTGATTATTTTAAAATAATTAGTTTAACAATATTGATGCAGTAAAAATTGATAATGTAAAAATTTGATTTTTTTTTTTTTGTGTGCGCTAAGATCTGTAAATCTCTATCTCAATTCAAATTACATAATGTAGTAAACCTATTAATATTAGATTAAATTTAAAAAGGGACGTGTTTAAAATATAATTAAGTAAAAAAATGTAATTATTAAAAAAAATTTAAAAATGAGCAAATTTGTCAAATTGTTCCGAGCACTCTAAATCCGCCAAATGATTTGGCCAGTTTTGAATGCATCAAATCATTTGACATATTCAAGTGATTTAAACAATTTTTTAATATTTAAAAAGTATTATATAGAAAAAGTAAACAAAATATAACTTATACTTAAAATGTATAATATTAAAATTTTTACTCTATAAAAATAATGAAACTATTTTTTTTTTTTTTTGAAATATCATGAGTATTTAAATTTGAATATAAAAAACTTTTTTCAATATAAAAATTTAAATTTATTAAAAAATCTATTATCAAATAGAATTATGTTATTTTTAATGAAAAAATATATTATAAAATTTACTCTATCTTCTTTTAAATTAGTTTTCTAGCTTAAAATTTATATGAATAATTTTAAAATTTTCATTATTTTTTTAGAACTTTCACTTTTATGTTTTTAAGAATGAAGAAGATTTAATAAATGAAAATATGATATTTAAATATAATTTATAATTTTTACTTTCTTTATAATACTTTTAAATATTATTTATTGGTATTTGATACATCATCAAAAAATTAGTTTGATCGGGCACGAATCTCGAGGCAAAAGCTAGTTGGAAACTTCAAAAATTAATTTTGGGAGCACCCAAACTCCGATTTCAGCGAGCT
>NW_021318618.1:5307888-5448027 GCF_001605985.2 Dendrobium catenatum | reverse complement strand
CCTGTAGATCATCACAATGTAGTATGGAAATCCATGAAAGAGATGATGGATCACTTAATGGAGAGTATTAGATAAATGAAGAATAAGAGGCTATAAAGAATGTGGAAAAAAGTTTGTAAGATAAAGAAATCGCTGAGAGTGTATCTATATAAAAATATAAGAAGAAAATGAAAATGAATATGAGAAAGAGTGAGAATAGCGAAGAAGAAAATGGTGATAATGAAGAGTATGTTTCTAATTTGACTTGCGGTCTTTTAGATTAGTTAAGTTAGAAAGATAAATAAATAGCTTGGATGATAAAGGAGATGGAAGCGTTAACTACTTCTATTGCAACCCTCTAAATTAATAAGGCTCCTTCAATTAAGGCTCAGATAAATTCTATTCAGTTGAATCTGTTATGTATTATAATATATCCAAAGAGAAAAAAAAAACAAAAATAAAACTAAAATTAAAAATGAGAATAGTAAAAACAATATACATCAAATAAATTATAGAATAACCAGCCACAGAGGCTTTAGCATAGCCTATTGGTATGACATAATTGATATTTGTTATGCAAATATTGCCATAACTAATGTGCTTTCTGTAAAGTAATCAATGGATCATCAAAAGAAACTATAGCAATTAAAATATTGATAATATTAAATGTTAATATGGATATAAAAAAAAACAAAGGGATAAGCAAGAAACTAAAAAGAGAATATGACATTTTAATTGGGCTAGGCCCCGTGGTTTTTCCCCTTTTAAGGGTTTTCCACGCAAAAAATCTTGTGTTCTCTGTGTGTGAACTGGATATCCGTATAACGCTAAGACGAACAATTAAAACTCTATCGCCGCGTATATTCTAGTCCACAACAGTATTAATTAAATATTATTTTAAATATAAAAAATTATTTAAATATCTCATCATCCCTGTCTTGCTTCTTTTAAATTAGTTTCTCTCTCTGTGTTTCAATTTGAATATATCAAATATTTTGGTGCATTCGAAACTTAATAAGTTAGTTGGCATTACAAATTTGCTCTTTTTTTTTTTAATAATCACAATAATTTTCCTTAATTATATATTACCATATTCTTTCATTTCTACTATTCAATCATCATATTTTAAAGTAACTATTCAAAGTAACTTCTTTTTACGATATCTCCCAACCACCCAAAGAAAATTTAAATTCCGGTCTAATAAATCACCTATCACTACACCCTAAAAATTAAAATAAAATAAAACAAAATAGAATTTAAAGCAAGAGACACAAACACGTGCAACATTAAAAAAATTGCAGCATGAAAAAAAAAAAAACCAAAACAGTGGCGTTTAAATGCAATTATTTTTAATGATTGTAGGGCTAATATAATTTTGTATTAATATGTACCGATCGGACTGATGAAATTATTCTGTACAGATTCTGACACCTTCCGGAAGTGAATCAGAGCACTCCACATAACTTTTTTATCGTGTACCGTGGCTATATATCTGCTATGTATCAGATGACATGACGTGCTTTGATTAGCCTCCGGATGATCCGATATCCGCATAAAATGAGTACATTAGTCAAGCAAAATGACAAGATACTCGTCATTCCCACTAAATGGCTAAATGCAGGATTGGCCAAAAACATTTGCAGTAGGAATGAAATCGAAAAAGGGACAATGCTCTGCAGCTATTAAAAGCTGCACTTAAAGCCAGCAGTTTTTTTTTTTGGGAAATTTTTAAAGCCAACAGTTGTTGTAAAAAAAAAATAAAGATTCATGCAGCACATGCATGATTGAATAATAGAGAGGACGTACTGCTTTAAATGATGGTGTTCAATATAAATTTATTCATAGATATTGTTCAAATTTTGAACATAAAAATATTTCTCATCACAATTAATCTTTTAAAACATAAACTACCAATTTCATATCAAGTTGCTTTGCTAACTTCATGGGAGACTCATGTTGCAACCTTACTTATGTTGTAATTTTGATCGCCTACATTGCAATGTCGCTTCCATTATGGTCGTATCTTTCAAGTCTGATACCGCAATTTCATTGGTTTCCTAATCATCAGTACTTCTATGTGTGTGTCATTACCTCGCTTGCGCTATAATTATCTCCTTCAATCTTACAACTCAACTCTACTTACAGTATAACCATCACAACCTTCATACTTATACAAAAATATTATTTGTGTTATAGTCGTCTCTTTAAGGTATACGTCACAATATTATTTAATAGTACATTTAGATCATGTTATCTCCATTTAAAGAAGTAGGATATTTTTTACTTCCCTTGACACCTTCCATAGCTCTTATAGTTTTCTTTTTCTTATTACCTACTATTTCTAAGAATCTCGTTGCAAATGTGACAATATTTAATTATTTATAAACATTTAGTTAATTATATTATGTAAATATTTTTAAAAATTATAAAAAATAGTACAAATATTATAAAAATTTATGTAAATAATTTATTAATAGTATTTATAAATATTATAATAGTTATAATAAATTATAATAAATGACGGCAATATTTACTTATATAATTCCGTTAATTTTTAAGGAAGAAAATTTTAAACGATTTTATTATAAAATGTTATCCCTTTCCCTCCTCTCTCTCCCTCTATAAGAGAAGAAGAAGACATGCAAGCAAGAGAGAGTAATTACTGTAGCCAACGCTGAGCTGAATAATGGAGGTACGAATCCAACGCTCTACCGTCATTGCAACTTCACCACCCACCACAGAGGCGTTGGAGCTCCCTCTCACAATTTTCGATCGCGTCGCCCCCGGCCGGCAAGTTGCTATTGTTTTCGCCTTTTCCGCTCCGGCTCCATCAAACTCTGAGCTCATAAAATCCCTATCGAGAACACTCCTCCTCCACTTCCCACGGCTCACCGCCTGCCTTGGCGGCGACCCTCACAACCCATGCGTCATTCTCGGTGGCAGTGAAGGCGGAGCTCTACTGGTGGAAGCCACAGTGGACTCCAATTTGGATGACTACATGCCGCTCCAACCATCACCAGAGCTTGCCCGCCTCCACCCTAACACCACTAGTGCTTCCCATCTCCTCCAGGTTCAGCTCAATCGGTTTCGATGCGGCGGCCTCATTGTCGGCATCACCGCTCATCATCGAGTCGCCGACGGCCATTCAATGGGCACCTTCTTTGTTGCTTGGAGCAAGATCACCCGTGGCATTCCACTAGACCCAATCCCTAACTATGATCTATCATGGCTCAAACCACGTTTTCCTCCAAAAATTGAATTTGAACACTGGGGAGCAGATTTCATCCCTCCAAAACACTGCAATAATACTTTCTTATTAAGTCAATCATTTGTTGAGCCTCATTCAACATCCAATATTTTGATTCACTACTCCTATGAATTCATAAATTCAAAGCTGAAAGCAGGGGTGAAAGAAAAGTTCACAACTTTTGAAGTTTTGCTTGGCCATATCTGGAGGAAAATCACAATAGCAAGAGCAGTTGGGAAAGGGGAGACTACTATGATAAGAGTTCCTGTGAACGGCAGGCGGAGGCTACGGCCGCCTGTGTCGAATGAGTTCATCGGAAACCTTGTACTCGACGCATATCCGATGTCAAAAGCAGGGGAGTTGATCAATGGAGGAGTGGAGACGGCTGCGGCGATTATACGGGAGACGGTTCGGAGGATCGACAACCGTTATTTCCAGTCGTTCATAGACTTTGGGGAGATGAATAAGGAGGAGAACCTTGTGCCAGTTTATGACTTGTGTGGAAACTTACTTTTTCCTAACCTGGAGGCTGATAGCTGGTTAGGACTTCAGTTTGAAGACATAGATTTTGGCGGAGGAGGATCCCTGTGTGCTTTTTTGCCTACTTGGCTGACTACGGATGGATTGGTCATATTTCTTCCGAGATTATGTGAGAATGGGGGAGTGGATGTTTTCGTTGCTTTGCTTCAGGAACATGCCCAGATCCTCAAGAATATATCTCACGATATGTATTAGCTTTTAGCAATTTCTCACTTGAGATTGAAATCACAAGTGGTAAGATTTTGCTAAGTATTTATGTGTTTGATCTAATGGCTCCTTGCAGGTTGATTTTGTCCATATATAGCAGCAGCGGACGGACTGATTCTTATTTGGCAAATCAGAATGATTTAGTTAAAGAGGTTTGCCCAATCACATGCTAGATCACCGCCTAGATGTTTGACGAATTTCGGAGCACTACTAAGCTCCACATGCTAGATCACTGCCTGATCGCCACCATCGAACTGATTTCCTAATCACTATTATCTAACTAAAATCCCTAACCACGATCGCTAGAGTTGGGCTCCTAACCCAATTTACAATCATCTGATCAATGTTGTATGGCTACAATCCTACTAACATTGTCGTATATTACAATTGTCTGATTATGGCTGCTCAACCACCGTCTAGTGACAAAGATTTACCCAACCACGATCGCTTAATTACCATCACCTGACCTCTATCATGCGACATTGCGACTATGATCTTGCTACCATTATCTACTCATTACGATCCTCTAATAACATTTACCCAATTATGATTATTTCTTTCTATTAAAAATGTAATTTAATCTATAAAAAAGTTAATGATATTTATCCAACTAAAAATTTTATTAGGTATATATATTTTATAATATTCAATATCTCTCAACCACCAAAAGCAAATTTAAATTCTGATCCAATCAATTACCTATCTCCTTCACTACTGTAAAAAAATAATAATAATAAAAAATAAAGCAAGACACAAGTGCACCATTAAAAAAATGCAGCACGAAAAAAAATAAATTAATAAGAACAAATCAGTCGGCGTTTAAAAGCAATTATGTTTTAATGATTGTAGGGCTAATATAATTTCTATTAATTTCTAAAAAAAAGGTCAAATTATAAAATGGAGCACATTTTGTTATCAAAATATAGTATAAGAAAAATGGAAAAAAAATAATATAAAAAGGATATAATATGAAAAAAATTATGGTTTTAATAGACATCAGAACAAGAAAATACGATTTCTAATGAAATCGGAGTTTGGAAGTTCGATTTCTATAGAAATCGGACTACTTTGTTGACCCTGGTTTCTATAGAAAACGGAATTTGATGTTCCGATTTTCTGAGAAACCGTACAAATTTCATCTTCCGCCCATGATGCGTCTTTATAATTTGGCGACGGTTGCGGGTATTGGATCAAACAATCAGAGAAATTTGCTTTGGATTTTTGTGGGAGATTTGAAGTGCTGTGGAAGCAAACAACAGGGAAAAGAACAGAGAACGAGCAACCAATGGAACAGTAAAATGCTAAGCTAGCAATATAATTTTTGTATATCAAAAAGTGTCTGCCAAGGCTCAGTTCATCCGCCTCATATAAGAGGGATAACTACTAAGAAAGTAAGAGCAAAGAAAAAGATGTTAGTATACTTTAGTACTATATGTAGTAATAGCTGTAGTGGGATTATAGCTCCTAACGATAAAGAAAAAAGGTATTCTCTAAATGTTGTTCCTGCAGCACAAAATAGGTAGAGTGATTCCACATCATGAAGTTATTTAAATTTCTTTGTATTATTTTATTTAATGAAAGTATATGTTCATTCATTATGTAAATTATTTGTTAAGTGTGATTCTAAGACTTCTATAAGAATTTAATTGACTGGATTTTCAGTTTGCCTATAATTTTGAGAAAACGAAGCAAGACAGCACATCTTTCAACAAATTGACATTAAGGTTTTATTTGGAATGATTTTTTATTGTTTATAAAAATAGTTTTTGAGTAGGCAAACTCAAAATTTTTTACTAAAAAACTAATTCAATAAGCATTAAAAAAGTCATATCAAAGGAAGCCTAAATACAGTTGTGCTAAGGAACGTTATGGTTGGAATATTCATTTAATTTTTTATTATTAGATTATATCAGGAATCAAAGCCGCAAGATTTATATTTTAATTTATTTATGTATACATATCTTCAAATAATGACACATTTATTTTAAAAATAAGTTAAATGTTAAATTATTAATATTAACATTTTTGTAATTTTTTTTATAAAAAAAAAATTAAATAAATACTGCTTAAACCTTTAATGTTAAATTATTCCGTTATGTTAAAATTTATTAATGTGTTTGGGCTTCGAAAATTCGGTCCCGGCCTCCGCTCGACTGTATGCTTTTCTTTTCTTGGGGGAAGTTTTAACGGATTAAGTTCTGGGTAAATTTTTGAAGGCAGATGGGCTTGTAGATAAGGCATTAACCAGATATTTCGCCCTCATTTTGTGAGGACATTATAATACGAGTTCTGGTTTCCTATAGACGCAAGCCCTTATAGTTAATTACCCCTCCCGATAACGAGAGAGAACTTTCGATGAAGGCTAGTCGTCAATCAGATACATAGAGAATACGTGTTATCTGGCATATAGTAGCGGCATGAGAATAATGTTTGGAAAGGTTGGAAATATAATATTTAAAATTGAAAATTTCACCATGCATCTTGCACTTAAAGTGGATGGTGGGGAATGGATGATAGACCCGATCAAGATCGCATGGTTCCGTCGTCCAGGATCATCGTGGTCCCTGGTCTACTTAGTCAGAGGAGGTAATCGACCCAACCTGACAGAAGGATATTTGTCAGTAGTCATGGGTTGCTTCGTACAAGGGGACCTTATAGACATGTGGTGAATGTTTGTCTAAGGAGACAAATTTGAATCCAACTTAGCTAACAAAGGGCTTTGTGATTCATATCTCAAGGATTTGATGCCACAAAGGAACGTATTGGCTCTGGTCATAACCAGTATTTCGTGGTGCTATTTGGCGGCAAAAGTACCACTCGGTTCAGAGGGCCCCGGGTCATAACCGTTTATCTTGCGGTATCATTTAGCAGCAAAACCGTCAATCATATGACACATACCACGTCCTTATTGGTATGAAATTATTTGAGAATGGATAATAGTGATATTTTCGACTACGCATTTGGCTCATTATTTGAGCTGAAGTATATTTCAATTTGTCCATCTCGGCGTACTGTTGTGGATGGTGGGTGAATTTTTCGTTAAGTTATTTGATGGATTAAATTTCAATTTTTGAATATTTTTAGGATTTTGAATTTTGGAGTAGTTGAGTGACATTTTGAAGATATTTGAAATTAACCCATTCGTTTGAGATTTTATGTTCAACACGGCCATCATCGAGGTGCGGGGCCATTTTCATTTGAAAATAATTGCTTTTCTGTAGATGAACCTTGTCGACTCCGTCGAGTTATCGACAGATGATCGAGTTTCGTAAAATTTATCCCTTTATTAATGAATTCTCATAATTATAGACCTTGAAGGTCTAAGATGAATAAGGATGAGAACCTTTTGCCAGTTTATGACTTGTGTGGAAACTTACTTTTTCCTAACCTGGAGGCTGATAGCTGGTTAGGACTTCAGTTTGAATTAAGACATAGATTTTGATGTAGGAGGAGCTCTGTTGTTTTTTTGCCTACTTGGTTGCCTACAGAGTAAACAGTTGGCTACTAGCTTTTAAATATTATGATTTTCTGATGACAATCATATTATAAATAAAGCTTTTCGATGAAATAAATCTATCAAGCCCAAAAGCTTCTAGTTATGTATCATTATGGCATTTAAATATTGAAAAATAGATAATGATTAACAAAACCAATAGGGTCATGCTATAAATTGTTTTAAATTTTGGCTATATTTTATATAACATATTAATCCTAAAATTTATAAATAGGCTTACACTCTCTACATAAAAGATGGATTGGATCTTTGCTAGAGATACAAGAGAGTCTAGATGTTTAACCAATTTCAAAGCACTATGCTCCACCTGCTAGATCACCGCCGGCCTGATCGCTACCATCGAATTGATTTCCTAACCACCATTATCAAGTACAATCCCTAGTCACAATCTTTAGAGTTTGGGCTCTTGACCCCATTTACAATCCTCTGATCAATGTTATCTGGCTACAGTCCTCCTAACATTATTGTCATATTACAATTGTCTGATTATGATCATTAAACCTCCTCTGTCTCGTAACTAAGATTTGTCCAATCACGATCGCTTAATTATCATCACCTTATCTTTGTCATGCGACAATGATCTTACTACCATTATCCATCTTCTATCAAACTTTAATCTATTATGATCATTTCTTTCTATTACAAATGTAATTTAATATATAATAAAGTTAATAATATTTATCCAACTAAAAAATTTATCAGATATATATTTTTTATAATATTCAACTCTCAACCACCAAAAGCAAATTTAAATTATTGTCCAATCAATTACCTATATCCTTCACTACTGCATAAAAAAATAAAATAAAATTTAAAGCAAGACACACGTGCAGGCGGTGCAGCTTTAAAAAAATGCAGCATGAAAAAAAAAAAAAAAAAAAAAAAAAAAAAAAAATTTCAAGCTACAGTTAAAAATTATTTGACCAGATTTAAAATAAAAAAATCCAAAAATAGTTATGTTGCATATTAATAAATATAGAAATGATATAATAAGATATAAATTATCATATTTGATTTAAGGTAATAACCACTAAATATACTTTTATAAATTTCATTAAAAATACTATAGAAATAGTATTTTAAGTTTATACATATTGTATATGTAATTTAAATGTAATGTATGTAAAATATACAATATTATATTAATTAATAATTTAATTAAACTTAAATAACAACTTATGTGAGCATTTTTATGAAAGGTTTCAAATTTAAATTCAAATCTAAATATTATATATGTTAATATTATTAATTATATATAAATATTTAAATGTAACATAATTAAAATATGAAATAAAAATAATATAAATTAAAAAAATGAAATAAATAACTAAGAAAACCCAAATTTTATCAAAACATAAGTGCTAAATAAGAAAATTGAGTCATTAAATAATCGCATCATCGATATCCAACACACTAAAGATATTATATATTAAATTTATACATATTTTATATATAAAAATATTATGTATATTTTAAATAATGTATATATAGATATTATTATTACAATATTAATAAACTAATTATATTGATTAAAAATATAATATATAAAAGAACATAAAAAAATTATGTTAATAAGAATGAAGTTATATTAGTAAATTATAATTACAATTTTACTATAAAATAAAATTATATTTCCATAAAATAATATAAATAAATTATAATTATTTAGATTAATTATTATTATGTTTAAATAAAAATTATTATTAAGATGGTATGTTATATACATATTAAATATAAAGCTTCATAACAAATAATATTAAATTATTTAAATAATATGTTATGTCTAGGCTGACCATTAGGTAAAACCTCATTCATCGATCTTTATAAAAATACATAATGAACGGGTCATTTCTCGAACACTAACTATGATATAAATTGACATGGTCATATCTAGAACATCAACTACGATATAAAATGACATGCTCAATGTCAAGGTGACTACAATCAATATTTGGTGGTGGATGACCACCATCTCGGTGTATTTTCATCTCATGGTATCGCATCTGTATGAAATGAGAGTTGACAAGGTGACCATTCTCCTCCCGAAACCTAATTTGAAGAGATTTCCAACGCGCGATATTTAAGAAATCTCTTGTCTAGTAACGTTTGATCCTGATCAACTCAGCATGCATATTTTATTGGCAATCATCAGCATTTTATGTCCATTCATGAACACAACACCAAAAAATCTTATTTGCATTTGCCTTTTACTCCAATGGAGTGTCTACAACTTGTACTATACAAGCATTCATGCATCCTTCGACTTGCATCATCAAATCTTTCTTTGTTGGGGACTCCTTTAAACCTTTTCATACATGATCAAAATATTCTAAATGGCTCAATAAATATACTTTAAATGTTATGTATGCACTCTTTAAATAACATAGTGTAAACATATTCAAGCAGCACAGCCATAAAATACAATAATATATTAATAATGGACATTACAACCTTGTAAAGATATCTTATGAATATTAATGAAAGACTCAGTTCTTCAAGTTCATTTATATAATCTCAATTACAAGGTTTGAAACCGTTGTTCTGCCTTTTTACGATAAACTTTTTTTTTTTTGGACATTTAGGCCAATAAAGGCAAACTCACACACACAACGCATACACATAGACTCGAACCTTGGACCTCTTAGTTGGAAGCCTAAGCTCTCAACCAATAGGCCAAGGAGAGTTGTGTTTTTACGATAAACTTTGATGAATATGTTTCTCATTCATTAATTATTCTTATGACATCCCAACTTCCGATCCATACCATTCCAGATCATGATCATTGATGAGATTTCTCTCCATATAATATATATACATGCGGTCAGAACTCCAGCACATTCGCGATTAATTCTAATAGGGAATAGGAAGTAGTGACGCAGGAGCTACTGATGTTTAGTTGGTTGTGGTGTAGCTTAGTTCGTGTAGCCATGTATCTAGCTTTCTTCTTAGTTCTCTTTAAATAACCTGAATTGTACGAAACACGAGAGGATTGATTTTCGAATATTCAGACTTTGTTCTGTTTTTGAATTCCTGTTCTTTCTTTCCCTCCATTGGCTTCTTAGTCATCTGTTTGCAGATCCGAAGTTAGGGAAGATAACAGATGCCCGCGTGATTGCTCCAGACAACCGGTGATCCGCCTTGCGACGACAGCCGGCGGTGTCATCTTGATATCAGAGCCGGCAAAATGCCGCCGCGGAGGAACCGCCAGCGTCCAGTACATGACACGGTGGTTGAAGACTTGCAAAGGGAGATTCAAAGGTTGCAACAAGAATTAAATCGACGAGATGAACAAGAGGTGGAGGGACGAAAGCAAGAAGAAGAAGAGAACGTCAATCCATTCCACCAAGAAGCATCAAGCGATGAAGAAGTTCGTCCGCGAAGATGGGAACAGGATAGGCTTCGAGGACGTATAGACAGTGGAATATTTAGGCCATTTAAGGCACCAAGAAGCACCAAGAAGCATCAAGCGATGAAGAAGTTCGTCCGCGAAGTACTCTGTTTGTCACTATTTCATTGACACTATTTAAACTTTAAAGAATGATATCAGAAAAATATATATACATATGGTCGGAACTCTTTTTTTTTTTTGGACATTTAGGCCATTTAAGGCAAACTCACACACACAACGCATACACATGGACTCGAACCTTGGACCTCTTAGTTGGAAGCCTAAGCTTTCAACCAATAGGCCAAGGAGAGTTGTGTATGGTCGGAACTCCGGCACGTTAGCACTTAATTCAATTAATTTCACCTTTTCAGAAATTTCATGAAACAGAACCAGACAATAAGTTAATAAATGCTTCATCTGAGTTTTCCATTTCATTTTTCTTCAAGATGTCGAAAATGGTGACGGTGGTGAACTCTTGCTTGGATATATGGGTGGTAAGCTGGAATAGGCCGCCGTTGTACGAGGTGGACTTTGGGTGGGGCACGCCGGAGTTCATGGGACCCGCGAGCCTCATCTGCCCGCGACAGTTCCTGATTTTGTCAAACCCCGACGGCGGCGTCAAGGTTAGTTGTTCCATGGAGATGGAGAAGCTGGATTCCTTTGTCAAGTTGTTCCATGAGTTGCTTCCAGTCAATGTGTAAATGACTCAAATTTGGCAAAAGTAACCAACTAAAAATAACTGTGTCGGCACAGCCTTTGTTTTAATAAATCAATCAATCGCAAGTAGGTTGATATTTAAAATGGCAATAAATCACAGCAAATCGATGTATAACATTGATCGCACATTCGCACCCCACTTGATTGCTTGTCTTAAACTTCTGAATTTTTTATTTTTTATTTTGTATAATTTCCTAATAATTTAACTATTACTTGATGCGGAATAACAACAAGAAATACATCTATTACCACAGAACTCTATTTATATAACACAATTTTCGTTTACTTCGGGTTAGATTAACATTATTCTTTTCCATCTTTATTGCCTTAAAGCCTATCATATGATAAAGAAATTATTCTTTGGGCACACCGGACGGTGCAGAGACCAACCAAAATGCGCCACGTCACCCGGTACACAACGGTACGAACACATTTCACTTTGGGAGCGCGCTTCTCATATGAGTTCTATATGAGATGATTTGCATCAATATGTATGTATGCTTCTGGCATTCATTCTTATCTTCACATTGATCATTCAAAAATTCAACCAAAGATTTGGAAAAAGGTCTCAAAATAAGTTCCTTGTAAATTGTTCTCCATCACATCTTATTTAAAATATTTTGAGGGCTATAAGAAAGACTATTGTTGCGTCCTGGAGTATTCGCGGCTGTAGAGAATTATAAAGTTTAGCGTCTTAGCATTGTACGAAGATCCAACACACAATTAGATAAGTGAGAGGGTGTAGCATTCATAAGAGACCAGAATTTTTACGTGGAAACCCCTAAAAAAGAAGGAAAAACCATGGGGCCTGATATTTGCAGTCGATTACAAATGAGGTCCTTAGGTAGAAAACCTTGGCTTGATGTTACAAATGCATTACATGGTGAGAGTTACAATAATCAACATAGATAGACATGTTTGTTTGGTCAGCAATGTTGCAAATCTAGTTTCATGGCTTATGTTTTGATGATTGACAAACACTATAGATTCTCTTGGACTGCTTTTACTACTAACTTTTTAGGAATCGAAGATCGGATGGACAAACGACGCAAGTTCAATATTGGGTGGCTAGCTAGGGTTGAGTTAGTCTGTTTTTACTTTTTTCTCTTCTTGAGTCAGTTTGTAATGTCAAAGAGACTGATACTAAGTAACACTACACACACACTTGAGAGACTTAGAATGTCTGTTTTTGCTCACATCGGCCAGGACAATCTTTGGATCGGTCTGGACGATCTAGTTCAAAACAGAGATTCTAAACAGGATTCTAGATTAAGGCAACCGTCATTAACAGATCGTCCTGGACGATAATTTTATCGGCTAGGACGATAAGCTCAAAACATAAAGAACTTGCCGCCTTATTTATTTTAGGTAAACTGTATTTTTGGAAATCGGCCAGGACGATCTTAGGATCGGCCTGGACGAAATTACACAATTATGCCTAAAATAAACCTGTAATCAAGGGATCAATTAAGGACAAAATTGATACGATCATATCGTCTTGGACGATATAAACATCGGCCAGGACGATCTATTCAAAATCCTTAGTTGTCCCTGGACGATTTGGATCGGCCAAATCCATTTCAGGACGATGCACTGGCCGATATGGATCGAGCAGCACCAATTCAGGGCAATGCACTGGACGATATTGTGCTGATTTGAACTGATCGGCCTGGACGATCAGACCAATTTTACCATCGTCTGGCTCAAATTCAGAACGGTGTGTTGGCCGATCTTCAGAACTTTGTACTAATCGGCCAGGATGATGTATAGATCGTCCTGGACGATAAGGTCGGCAAATTGCAATTAATGAGCTATTTTGAGCTCTTCTTTATAAGGGCTATTGAAATTCGTTTTTGAACAATCTTTTGCTGCTGCCTTGACCTGAGAAGACCTTGGGGGGTGAGAGAGAGAGAGAGAGAGGATCTTGTGAGGGGAAGCTTGTGAGGGGGTTCACAATGGTGCTTCAAGGATCGCTCTGCTTCTTCTTCGTCTAGAGTTTCTCGTCCGTGGAAGGGTCGATAGAGGTAAGGTTTTCAGCATCTGATTGTGGTTCTCTGCTAGCTTCAGGAGGAAGCAAAAGGAGATAGGTTCTCCGCCTTGCCGGGGTGGAAAAAATGACGTCTTTGTGAGGGCTTCTCCACCTAGCTGTGGGAGCTAAATGAGAGACACGTTTTGTAGTGCAATACTTGGAGGGTGCCTCCAAGGAATGTACGTAGGTCAAGTTGACCGAACCGCTATAAATTTTTGTGTTCTTGTTTTATCGCTTCCGCATTTTAAATTCCACACTTGTTCTTCTTGTGGTGTCATTTGATTTATGAAATTGTGCTTTTGTTGAAAAGATTTTTAAAATACAAATTCACCCCCCCCCCCCTCTTGGTTAGCTTGGGCCAGTTCTATAGGGCTTAACATCCCTAACGAACTTTCAAGTCGTATCAGAGCACTTTCTAGTGTCTTCTGAGCACTTTCAAGCAAGACCATAGTTGAATGGTGGGAGACCGGGCTCAACGCCTTGGAGAACTATGATGATAGTATTATGATACTCATGGTCCAGCTCACCACGTTCAAATGCGGCGGTCTCTGCCTCGGCACTGCCCTCCACCAGATCTGCGAGGAACTTCACTATGACGGATATATCGGTGGTAAGCTGGAATAGGCTGCCGTTGTACGAGGTGGACTTCGGGTGGGGCCCTCCGGAGTTCATGGGACCCGCAAGCCTCATCTGCCCACGACAGTTCCTTATTTTGTAAAGCTCCAACGCCGGCGTCAAGGTTTGCTGTTCCATGGAGATGAAGAAGATGGATTGCTTTGTCAAGTTGTTCCGTGAGTTGCTTCCAGTGTTAGGATTTAACGGAGACAAAAAAAGGAATTTAATAGTCTCTGAAACACATGCCAAATCATCAAGAAGAATTTTCGGAAGCGTACCCGAATCCATTGAAATGCAGATTTAAGGTTTTCGATCTTCCACGTTTAGAGCGGTGTTCTCCGAGAGAGCAAGATACCTCTTATTTTCACTCAAGATGGGAAATGAGAACTTAACCGCTTAAACTGGGGACCACGACCCTTTTATACTTTAAGTGTAAATATTTTATTTCAGCTCATCATTAAAATAAAATAAATATCCGGCCTCTACACAAATTAATTCCATACAAAATTTAATTGAGATGTCACATAAGTCAAATAATAATTTAATACTTAAATAGATGACGAATTTAATTGGCTTAATTTTAGATAACGTATAATGTATAATTCTTTATTATATATGTAAATATGTTGGTCCACATATGAAAATTTCCCAACATCCAGTTACAGCCGCTGTGGTAAATGACTCAGATTTGGCTAAGGTAGCCAGCGAAAAATAACTGTGTCAGCACAGTGTTTAAATAAATCATTCAATCAATCGAGAGTAAAGGCTTGTTTGGGACGGAATTTTTAATGCTTTTTAAAGCAATTTCTTTTAGTAAAACATTAAAATTTGTATATAAAAAAACTGCTATAAGAAAGATTAAGAAAGCCGTTTGAACGAAGTCTAAGGCTTCGTTTGTTTTTTTTTTTTATGCTTTAATAAAAAACAGTTTTAAAAAACATTAGTTCAGAAAATGGAGTTTTCTAACGGAGAAGCACATATAAAAAGCTTTCTCAAAACTGCAGAAAAATGAAAAAAAGGAGTTATTGAGAACGTGATTTGACGAACCAAACAACACAAAAAAAAATTCCTCCGTTTTAGGAAAAAAAAAAAAAAAAATCCTCCGTTTCCGAAAACGGAGAAGGCAAAAAAACGCTCAAACAAACAAAGCCTAAGTTGATATTTAAAATGGCGTCATTGTCCCGACACAAATTTATTTGTATATTGGCGCATATTGCTTTGTATTGTGATTTGTTATGAAATAAGATGTAACAAAGTGGATGGCTGTTAAAAACTATCGTCTAAATGGCTGTGAAAGATATGATTTACAGATAGCCATATCTCAAATATTTTCATCAACCCATAATCAATAAATAACATCAATCACACAATTTGATAACTCATCTTGTTTAATTAGTTGAATAGAAGAAAGAGGCGCACGAGTCTTATTTCTTATATTTCATGATTGAGATTAAGAGTGTGGTTGAGCAAAGTCAGGTGACTCGTGAGCTCACGAGCTGAGCTTATTGAGCAGCAAGCTCGAGCTCCAGCTAAAACTCGAGCTCATTTATTAAACTAGCTTGAGTTCGAATTTGATGAGGTTCGACTAATGAGCTCATGAGCTTGTTTTTAATTTACACCAATAAAATTTGAAACATACTTCTACTCCCAAAAAAATTAGTTAGGATTTCAAAAGATCTTTATCTTTCTAAGAAAAAGCTGCTATGCATTAACGAGACTTATAGCCATTTTTAAAAAAATATAACAAATGATCAGTTTTAAAAAATTAAAAAAATTGCTACTTATGTCTTGTTCTACCCTTCTCATGCAACACCCAGAACTCGTTCTTCTTCTTGGCCAAATATGCCGCGAGGACATGCCTACTTCTTCTACTTGCGAGCCCGTTTATATTGCCATGAGCCAAGCTGCAAGTTGACTTTTGAGCTCAACTCGAGTTTAAGCTCTCGATTTGGCTAACGAGTCAAACTCGAGTTAGGTACTACTCGAACTAGACTAGGCTTGTTTATAGTCCTAATTTAGATAGTGAAAATTTTGTCAACTTACTCTCTTCCACTCTACTCTATCTACTTCTCATTCTCATTGTGGCTCACTAGACGGATCTACTAGTAAAGTCGGATATCATTCGTCGAATAAATTTGAATTGATTGTTTAATAATTAAAATTGAAATTATCATCTAAACTGTTGCGAGAGAAATTATGTCCTAGATATATCAAATTCACGATGAATCTAAAAAAAAATTCATTGAATCATCCTCATTAAATAACATCAATCACATAACTTGATAACTCATCTTATTTAATTAGCTGAATGAAACAACTAGATCAATATTATTCTAAAAATTAGAGGTTAATATTGTATTATTGGTCTTGTACATATGGCTTCAAATAAATCAAACTCGATACAATTTATTTAAAATTATTTTTTCAACAAACTTCCTCAAAAATTTAATATTCTAAATTTTTTCTTCCATTAGTATTTACTATTTAGGCCATCCCGACCAAACACGAAACAAATGTTTGTCGTCGGCCTTTAGCTCAAACAGAATGCGAGTTCCCGTGACATTGTGGTGTCGCACTGTTCACAAAGATTATTTTATTAAATAAAAAAATAAACTTCTAATTGAAATTAGACTTCTCATTCTTGATTATTACTAATCAATCAAATTTGAGCTCGAGCTCGACAATAATAATATAAGTTTAAATTATCTTATTAGCCAACACATTTGTTATTAAACAAATAAGATTATTTTAACTCAACAAACTATTTTAATAAAATGAAAATAAAAAAAAAATTGTAGAAAAATAATAAGAATTAAGTAGAAAAAAAGAGAGATGATTTTGATAATATTTTTCATGATTTTACGTTTAAATTATTGAATTTAAAAAGTTATGAGGTTGGCAACGCCAATAACCCGATCAATAACGCACTAGGAAACCTAGTTGTCTCTTCTTCTAGCCCCAAGGCCCAAAGCACGGAAGATGGAGGAAAGGGATCCGTGGCTCGCCGTCGACAAACTCGAGCACTTGATTGCCTGCTTCTTCATCAGCGTTCTCGTCGCCACCCTCGCCCGCCGGAGCCACCGCTCCTTCATCCGCCGGCGGAGCGTCGCGCTGGGCTCCGTCACTGCCCTCGCCGCTGGCGCAGCCAAGGAAGCCGGCGACGAGATCGGCCTCTGGAAATCTGCCGGCGGCTCAGTCCGAGACGCCGCCGCCGATGCCCTTGGCGTCGCCCTAGCTGCCGCGGCCCTCGCCCTCGCCGACAGTCTCAAGCCCTCCGATCAACGGCGACGCAGTTCGGATCGAGATCAGGAAGATCTGTCTGCGGTTTAGATTTGTAGAGATGGATCAGTCTCAAAATCCATTTTTTACCCTTTTTTTTTTTTAAGTCCCATTAGTTTTGGGCTCCCTCTTGTTTTAAATTTTTTTAAATAATAATTTTTAAATTCTATAAAGGTAGGATTTCAAGATTTTTTGTTTATTTAGTTAGAAGTGAATCCAATATAAAATAAAATTTGGATTTTTGGAGGTCCTCTAAATATTTTTTTGATATATTTCAAATTGGCCAAAATTAGGCAAATTGGAAATACACCGATCGCAGATGAGATTCTCAAACATGAAGGCTTCGCTTATGACAACTTTCTTACTGCTTCTTAAAGCAACTTTTTAGTACAAAACAAAGCCGAAGTTTCGTAATACCTCATCCTTCACGCCTCACAATCTTGAAAAAAAAAATGAGAATAGTTACTATAACAAGTTTGAGCTATCAATTAATAGCTAACTCAAGCTACAATTGATTGATTGGTGACAACATTGAGGGTATTCTTACGAACATCTCTAAGCAACATTCAATTAGTTGTATCAATATAAATGTGTCACATATACTGTTGCCTACATGCGAAATCCGAGAGCCTATATCTAATTTATTCTAATACTATGAATTCTTAGCTTCACATAACAAGTTCATTAAGGGTTCGTCTGGGACAGCTTTTTATTGCTTCTTAAAACTTTTGTACTAAAAAATTGCTTTATGATGTACTAAGAAAGCCATCTCAAACGAAACCTAAAACGTCAAGATTTGTAACACATCATCATACAAAATTGCTCATAAATGAGGAGATTAAACATCCTCAACACTTTCATCATCATCCTCAAAATTACTCCTACAATCACAATCCTTGACATACTTGATTATCATGTTAGATCACCTTCTCCAAAGATTTTTCTCATTTTGTGAAACAAAAAACAACAAATAGATATAATAAGATGAGTACAAAGCCCAATATATTTCACTATTCTGCAATAAACAACACACATAGATATAAATGTTAAGCATAAAGCCCATTATATCACATTAAACCCAACAAAAAATTCAATAAATGAGAAAAAACAACAATGCATGACGATCATAATTTATAACATGTCTTTAAATCTATTAGGCTATTGCGAAGAAGAAACATGTTCTTGATTCTAGTGACATATATTAAGGAGTAACTAAGGCTTCGTTTGGAGAAGCTTTTTTCTTCTTCTTTTTTTTTAAAGAAGCTTTTTAATATAAAAAATTTTTTGAAATAAAAATTTTTGTTCTAAAAAATTGTTTTAAAAAACAATAAAAATTTATCTCAAACAAAACCTAAAATTATGTATGTTGCGTCTAACATCTACAGTTGTATAATCAGGATTAGAAGCTTAATTTGATGTCAATTCTTCAAGGAAGAACATACATACTAATATAGTAAAACATACATGATTACTCATAGTTTAGAATGTCACAATAAGTAAATGAATAATAAATATATCAGATATAAGAACATTGTAATATATAAATGATTTATCATCAAACTTTCCTTCGGGTAAGATATTTTTCTAGCCAGATGATATCAACAATTCTCATATGCTATTATTATTTTTAGATATTTATATAAGAATCTCAGATGAAAATATAATAAATCACCATCCCTAATCCATCAACAAAACAGAAGCAGCACCAAATTCCTAAGTATTTGAATGAAAGCCGATTGGCAGACTCTTTCACATAGGAAATAGAGCAAACCCAACCAACATTCTCTTATATATATGGGTGCCAATTCGGGTCAACGGGTCGGGTTTGGGTCGAACTAGAAACTATTCGGGTTAACTTGAACCCGACCCGGTTTTAAAAATGGGTCAGGTTTTCGGACTCGAACCCGACCCGACATGAATGATCTGGGGTTGACCCAAAATTGCTAGTTTTCGGGTCAAAATCGGGCCAGTCTTCGATTTTCGGGTCAATCTTGGGTTTTTGGGTCAACTTCGAGTTTTCGTGTCAAATTCGGGTCATTTTCGTGTTTATTTCGGGTTGTTGGGTCAACCCGAACCCAACCTGATTTTTAAAACGGGTTGATTTGTTGAACCCGAACCCGACCCGTTTCGGGTCCGGGTTGATCCAAACTCAAATTTTTCCGGGTCGGGTCAAAAATTGACACCCCTACTTATATACCCAACATTCTTAAAAATCACACAAATCATATAGCAAACCGATAATAGAACGGATAATATGAATTAACATGTGCATAGCAGAATATAAATTAACTTGTGTAATGTTAAATGATGCAACTTATAGTACTAACAAAAAACACAATAAAATGTATGTATGAACCTCATCTATTACATCATATCTGATGGACAAAATAAGCTTCATATACTTTAAGCCAGATTATCAAAAGTATAGAAGAATTTGTCAGTTAGTTATATTCGGCACCACATGCACATTCAGGATTACATAAAAAAGATAGTCCCATGTTTAGTATGCAACAAATACCATGTACTAAATAATAGAATTAGTTAATGATAACACAAATCATTGGATGACAAAATATACACAAGTTTTATATAGTGACAACACATACGATGATAGTGTGAATTGCAAAATATGGTGTCATATTATATAAATAACCAAAAATACTCATAAAGAATAGAATTTAAAACACCAAATAACTTGACATTAAACCATGTAATCAAAAGTAACAATATATGCAAAATTATTGAATGATATGCATTATGCCTATGCAAGTATGTAGGAACTGAGATAGAATAATAAATAGTGTGTTGGGGCCATAGAATACATCACAATAGGTGTAATAACATTCATGGCTTAGAAGCTCGATGGTTTCACTATGGTGTCAATTTTGCATGTTAAATATTGAACAATTACCACATAATTCTGATGTTTCATCTTAAATAGTAAAGAAAGCATGACATATGATGGAAGCTTTGCCAAATCTAGTCATACACACGTAGTGCTATGTAGGATTATATGAGTAGATATATGTTATAAATCAAAGTGTATATAGTCAATGAAATTCGATGGAACATTGCATAGCAATCCCATGAAAGAATACTACAACAACTTGTGTTAAATACAACATTTATTAAAATTTAAGGTAGGGGAATAGTGTCCTACCTTGAGTAAATCAATTTCCTCAGTTGGCTTAATGCGTGAATCAAACTGCCAAGGCCTTCAAATCCGATATCTCCCCATCCTCCCTCTCTATTCCCCTCAACTTCTTTCTAACTTGTCTCTCACAGTTCAATGGAGGGGAGAAGGCATGGAGAATGAGAAAAAAGAATCATGGGAGGATAACTTAGTCAACTTAACTTTTTTTTTAATTTTTAGTAAAAGCAAAAGTCACAAAAGTAATTGATGCCCAAATTAATAAATGGCCCATAAAATATAAAAAAATGCATAAAATACTATAATGTGCCAATAAATACGGATAAAATCATTCATAAAATGGATTTATTATTCTGTGCAGAGTCCGGACGACGTCCGGAGACCAATAAAAATGAGCCAAATTGTACGTTACACGACGGAAAAATCGTCTAGTGTCCGCACAAAACAATAGCTCCATAAAATGAAAATCTGACAACTCCAAAAAGTGCAATCATGCATACATATGCCAGTTGATCACATCATAATTCAATACATTGTGTACCACATAATTCCAACCTAATCATATCGAAAATTGTAAGATTACATGTATGATTGTACTTGATCAGAATAAAGAAATTTAAACACAAGTGCATTTGAAAGCCTTTATTTAATTTTAGTAAAAGCTCGCCGATCCGAAACATCCGAGTTAGGGTTGACTCGTTTAATAAATAGGTCGGGTTCGGATTGGGTTTTCCGACCCATTTATTAAACAAGTTGGGTTCGGTTCGACCCGTGAACCCGCTTTTAACCCATTTAATATCTTTTTCCCTTCAACTTTTTTACTTGTGGGTATAATCTTTTTTTTTTTATTTTTTATCAACTATCCTAAATTTAATAGTTAATAGGTTATAAAAATAAATAAATTTAACAAAATTGGTTAACGAGTCGGGTTAACAAGCCATTTAGGTTACTAGCAGGTCGAGTTCAGATTGATCTTTTTGACCCGTTTTAAACGGGTCGGGTTCGAGTTGATTGGACTCAAGTCGAGTCAATTTCAGGTCGAACTCGAACCCAACATGTCAACCCATTTTGACACCCCTAATCAACATATTTTATACATTTAAATTTAAAATCCTATTTTTAAAAATATTTGTAATTGGTATCAGCAAACCAATAATTTTTTTTTAATAAGCATCTACCATAAAAACTTCTAATCTCACAAATCTTAGTTGGTTGGTCAATTATAAATCATTTTAACTTTATCACGATTAATAGATAACCCATCTCTAAAATTATGATTATGCATTATAGAAAGTTGCATTTATTTAATTACTCCTGAACACACGAGTATTAGATTTCTAAAGTTAGTAGCATATATATCATTGTTGCAGACTAGAATATGCGCGGCGGTAGAGTTAGAAAGTATTCATCTTAGCATTGCACGAATATTCTGCACACAAACAGAAGATAAAATAACACCATGATTTTTACATGGAAAACCCTGGAAAGAGAAAAAACCACGGGGCCACGCTCAGTTGGAATAATTCCACTAGTATTTGTTTGAAGTACAAGATGTTGATTCGTCCTTAAAATTTAGGACGATCAGTTTACAATGCTTCAATTCTGGATTGAGATCCAATTACAATGTCAAGCAGAGTTCCGGCGTCACTTGGAGATCGAGCTGAATTCTGGCATCGGGCAGAACTCTGGCGTCGTTCGGAAGTTGGACAGAATTCTAGCGTTGTTCGGAGGTTAGGCAGAATTTTGGCGTCGCTTGGGCGTCCGGTAGAATTTCGGCGTCACTCGGGCGTTCGACATAATTCTGATGTCGGGCAGAACTCCGGCGATGGTCGAGGAGGAGTTATTCCCTCCTATCCTTCTCTTCTCTTCTTCTTTTTATCTTCTCCCTTTCTAGCTTGGGTGCCCTCTCAAGAGGAAATGAGGGGTCAATTTATAGATTTTCTGGAGTGGCATGGCCCGTAAATAGAAGAGGGATCAGGGGCAAAAAATGGAGTGGTTCGGATGGACGGCAGATATTGAATCCTTCGATCATAGACCGTTTATCAGGCATTTTAGGGTCTTAATGACTTCGGAATTTGGAGATCTTGGGCTCGTTGGATTCATCTCGTCAAGCCGCTCGATTTGAATATAAGCTCATCAAATTCGGAAACTGTTTGGTAACTCAAATTGTGGTACGAACTTTCCAACAATGCTTCGGGTCCTTGATTTGGACTCATTTGGGCTTGGATTGAGTCGAATTTGATGTCGTTGGGTTCGTATTTTCGAGACGCTCAGTTTGACTGTAAGTTTGCTGAAATCGGAGTTCAAGTGATCCCATATTTAATTTTTTAAGTTTCCAGGTGGATTTTGCCGCGAGATTCGTGCCCGATCAAGATAATTTTTTGATGATATATCAATCATATAGCCATGATCTATACAAAAAAATATAAACAATATTCACTAAAAAATTATCAATATATGTAGCAAGTTGAATATTAACTAAATATTTTGTGAGGAAGAAATAGCAGTATTTTCTGCACATGTTATCTAATATGATTGTGGAAGAAGCTTAGGTTTTAAGACCATACAATCGAAAATAAATTTAGCCATAACATTCATATAACTCTCATTACCTATCATAAGTTAGCAAAAATTATCATCATGCTCGAAACAAGTTCGAAAAATAAAAGTTCCTTTACAAATGTATTCAACTTCAGGTGTCACCTAATACCTCTCATAAATTCAAATAATTCTAAATCAAAACATCCCCATAATCATTAATCTCCTCATAAAATTCATGTACATAATCAACCCCATAAATATATACATCATCCTCATTAACTTTAGTATGCAAATTCCTACTAGGACACTCATTAACAGAATGACTAATTTGATGAAATTTGAAAAATACTTTGGCCAAAAAACTTAGTCCGAGATGTAATAGTGATGGATTTTCCTTTAGTGTCGTTATTAATCATGGTATTACTAATCTTAGATGCAATGGTTGTAGCAGTTTGAATTTGACTAGTCTGACAAAATCATAAATTCTCAGTATATTTGTTCAGTCTTTTTGATGAAATTTTTAAACATTTGCTCAAGTTCTAAAATAAGTTGAAAAGCATTCTAAAGTAGTAAATGTAAAGTAGGGCCATCACTCTTGAGATATGATCCAAAAGTAAACCTAAGCCTAGAAAATGTGATTTTGGAATCCTCGATAATCTCAAAACACAACAATAATTCTTCAAATTTGTTCATATACTTTACTATAATTTGTTAAGAAGTGGATGCATAAATCCAATCCTCCTTGGCTGAAATTAAATTACAGCAATCCAAATCCAATCTCCAAGATGAATTTAAGCGAAATAGTGGAAGAAAACTCTTTTCAATTGATTAAATAGGGAAGAAAGCAACAAGATATAATGGATAATCAATTGGAGCGGAGGATCCAACTCTCCCAAATCCCTAGCCAGCAGTTAAAGCCCAAACAAACCTAAGAACACACCCAAATTCAGCAAAAAAAGAGATGATCCTAACCCTAGGAAGTTTTCCCCCTTTAAGCATGCAATAATCCTAATTCTCTAAACAGCCCCCTCTTTTGAATTTTCCATTTTAATCCCCCTTAATTGCTCTCTTAATCGGTTACTGGGCCCGGCATGCTGAGTGAGCAGAAGTTCTCGGTGGAACAATTTGTTCTGCTCTTGTATATAATCATGGACCTGTTGGACCGGTCCAAGGACCAGTCTAACAAATTTTTGTTCTTTATTTAAAATAATTAAACTCATGAATTAGGCCTTCACAGTATGATAAATGCAAATATTTCACTTTATTTCTTTCATTTCAACCCATGTAATTGTAGGTTCTAGTCCAAACCTTTCCTTTTATTTTTCCAAACTTATCTGATATATTTTTAACTTAATTAATTTCAACATTTTAAATCTCACACAATGCTCGTCATATATTGTATTCATCCAAAAAAGCTATCCACGTCTATTAAATTTTAAAATTTTAGGATCTATTTTTTCAACAAAAATTGACACATCAAGTTTAATGATTACTGTTATGTCATCACCCCTATGAAAATTTCAACGTCCATGATTTTCACAAACTTTGTTACCATACACCATACAATGTTTATCTTGATTATTCCTCCTACAATAATTTTCTGGTCTCCGACCTGTGCTAACATTCAAATGAATGGGTTCAATATTGTGGTAATACTCAACTTCAAATCCATCTGCATGAAATTGACTTGTTTCTAAATTTTAAATGCACTTATTAAAATGATTTTGAATTGTTTATGTTCTAATACACATCACTTTAATAATCTATAAACAAGAGTTTATATGGAGCTCTACTTATAGTTGACATATCAAAAAACCATAGACTATAATGCCAAATTTATGTAGAGATGTCTTAGGATCTAAGATTCCTGATACAAATAACTGATGTAATGTATGTTGAAATAAGATTCCTCATACGAATTCACACAAGCCAGATTAAGAATTTGTGTTTCAAACACCAACTTTCAAAACAATAGCTTTTCTTCTTTTGATATAAATAAGAAACACAAAAAATAAGTGCCTAACAATGATTTAATGATCATTTAAATCAAAGAAATCCTGTAAGCCAATAAAAACTATAAAAATAAAATAAACTATAAAAAGCACAACTGATCAAGATTCATGCCATAATAAGACATATAACTTCATATTAAATATTATTTTGTTGGAGTTATTGTAAGCATTTTATATCATGACTTTCATGATCTATTGTTTCATAGCTATTTTGGAAAATTTTTATTATGCATTTTACTAACCGAGCATTATACTATATAAATAGAGTTACATGTGATGAAACTTATTATATTTTCTCTTATGATGAGTAATCGATAGAAACTATTTTTCATATATGCAAAATGGGTTGATTCCAATATGATTCCTAACGATTATCTAGTGAGATCGCAACTCGTTCATTCATTTATTTCTCACATTAATTAATCTATCATCTTCCACGATAAGGATCCATAAGGCTTCTGATGCAGGACTACTTAGATGCAATGTTATGAATTTCACTTAGGCTTTGCACAACTCGTTGATTAGAATAAGTTCGGATTAAAATTACTAGCAATTATCCACGGCGAGTCAAACAATGAGGGAGTTAATCTTGTATAGGCTAGATCACATGCGCTAAGTTTGAACATTCAAGATAATCAAGAAAAAATAAAGCAATGCAAAAATAGTAGTTTCAAGTTAATCCCTAGTCTAACAATGAAACGTAGGATGCATAGAAGATTACACTCAATTCCTACAAATGACTAGGTTTGGCAAGAGCAAGTGAAAGAGTTTTCGTGATTACAACCAACCAATTGAGAATTTAGAGTTAGAAGAAATTGGGTACAAGTGGAAAGGAGAAAACCTTTGTTTAAGGAGACGTAGAGATCCGTCACTTGATGCCATCGAAGTACTCGTCAATGGATTCCATCATTCCTTGGTGATTGGAAGTAGAGTCTCCTTGGTCTTTGATCCCCCTCACAAGTGAGTACCAAGAGAAAGAAGTTTCTCCTTGCAAATGAATAGGAGGCAAAAGTTAAAGCATAATTCCAAAATCTGAAACGATTTCAGATTTGAATATCAAAATCTGAGAAAAAAAAAAATCTTAGATTTTGGGTAGGGGAGGTGTGGAAGTATTGGGAGAGAGCTAGGCGTGAATCTTCCTTGGAGTAATTGGGAGATGGGACGGCTAAGGAGGGATGGCGGGATGGAGATGAGGGAGGTGTGAAATCCTGAAGCAATTCCTTTGATTTGGGGAAATCAGTTTGCTGGATATGGCCAGGAGGAGTTACGGGTAAGAGGGGGGGAATTGAGGGAATTTGAAATATTTCCTAAAGTAAAGAGCTCACTTAGGAAATAATGTAAATCAAAGGGGATGGGGAGTTTCGGCTGTGGAGGTGGGGAAAAGAAACATTAATTATTTCCCAAAGGGGATTAGGAAATAATTAAGAATCAAATCCTAGATGGTTCCCATGGGGCCGGCGGCATACATGGCTGATGGGGGTTAATTGAGAGCAAATAAAGATTCATAATTTAGGTTTTAAAATTAGGAAAGATTTAATTTGAATCCTCTTGAAATTAAAATTTCAAAATTAGATCTAATCAAATACTTCCTAAAGTAGAGGAGCTAATTTAGGAAATAATTTGAATTCAAATTTGAAAGAATTTGAATTTCAAATTAATCCCAATAAATCTGAACCCAATTAGGAAACAAAATAAAAGAGGCAAGGGGATGAGTGGGCCGACGGCTATGGCCTTGGCCGGCGGCAAGGGGATTGGGGATACTTGGCCGTGGAGTTTGGAAGGAGAGGGGAATCCGGTGAGGTGGCCGGTGGTTTGTGGTGGTGGAGGGTGGGAAAGTTCGACGAGGGGATGATGACAAAGATAAGGAAGAGAACCACGAACCCGGCCGTCTCCAAGGTTGGTGGGTGATACGCCAATCTCTTCCTCTCCTAGGAAGCTCTCTCCATCAGAATTCTCAAACACACAATTCTCATGCAAGAAGGAATTTCAATAAACAATCATTCATCCCCTCAAAATAATACAAAGGGGGCTTTAAATAGCCTCATACAAAAGACTCCAAATAACATGACACAAATGCCCTTAGGCTTACACATGACAACTCCCATAAAAAGGGGTACAAAGGGAAATAATAAAACACACATAAGCAAATAATAAAATGCATGAAAATAAAATACATCGACTCAAAAATATAAAGACTCGATCGTGGCCGTAGATCGGCGGCCACGTCGCTGGTAAACTTTCCATGATGATCTGATGTCCCCATCAGCTTCCCACATTATTTTCATACTATTAGGTGACGATTGATACTTAGTGATGCTAATAAATATGCACTAACTAAAGATTATGTAAGGACAAGGGAAAGTCAAAGGAAGGAGAAAACAAATGGAATACATTATTAATAAGTACATTGACAGAAGTAAATGTGCAATGATCCATAGCTTTGGCTAATAAAATGATACTAAATAATCCTATTAGAGAAAATGTGCAATAAGAGAATGCGACAGGGCTGAAATTGTACATAGAAATTTTGAACAAGTGTAAGATTTTCCCACTTGGGAATTCACATATTTAGATATGATTGAAATGTTATGAATTGCAAGCTGCACAAAAGTTTCATAAATACTTGAATTCATATTTCTAATTTTCTCTTTACTTTATATTCCCGTTTAGGTTTTCCTTGCAATATATATTTAATGTTGATCATATTTTTTGAATTTTCTCCATACATTTATTTACAGATTTAAAGAGTCAAAAGTTTATCGTAACATTCAATAACTTTATAGGGAATATATAATAATATCCAGTGGTGACTATGAGAGAACTTGACTCTCACAAACATATTTCATAAGCAGCGCATGCCTGTCTTCTAAAGTCAAACTTTCAACAAAAAAAACTAAAGTTAATATTTCATAAAATTAATATTTATATTCCATCACCCAAATCATAAAATTTCCATACTGGCTTTTTCTAGCTCCTTTGTCCTTTTCTACCACTCAAATCAAACCTTAGAAGAATTTGTATTTAGAAATTAGTGGTTCTCAAAAGCAATGCTAAATTTTCCATCAAAATTATTCAATCAGTTACTTTAGCCACGCTTAAATAGGATCTTTGCATCATAATTTACAAAACCTTCCTGGGTTTTACAAATACAAACGCATTTGACATTTTTTTTACAATTTTTCCTTTTCTTCTTCTGTCACATGTTAGAATATCTCCTTTTCTGTATATATACCCTCTTTTTTAACTTTCAAAATGGTCGGAATCCTTACTAGGGTACAAAAACAACCAAAGCCAATAAGTGGAGGCATGAAAATTACAATCGAACTTACTATGTTTGCTATAAAAAGACATTAGTGCAGACATTCACTGAATAAAATTAACTAGATAACAACAATTATTAGCACAACTTGTTATTAGTGACAGTAAAGTGAAGCCTAATAATGCATGAAATGATGGTAAATGTGTTCCCTCCCATCAAAAGATGAAAACCAAGCATAGCTCAATAAATCATTGGGAGAGTTATTGTAAAAAAGTTGTTGTTTAAGTTGCTGTAAAAAAGGTTCATCCCACTCCATTCCTCCTGTCTTTCCCAGTAAATTTACAACATACTGTATCAAACCGGATTCTTAGCTGGAAACTCTAAATGATACCCTCCTCCTCCCAATTGATAAAGTTCTAATGAGTATACAGTCCTCCAAATCCCTCGTAGAATGTTCAAGCACCTTTACAAACCGCTTTTAGACTTCATAGAAGCAGTTTAAACCGCCTTTACTTAGATATTTAAACACCTCCAAATATCTTTTTACTGTGGAGGAACAATAGTCATTTGGCCAAATTAACAATTATGCAAAAGCAATCACTCGCATTCCCAATGTTTATTAGCGTCGCCTTAGCAGTTTTGAGAACGCATAATAATAAATCAAACTCTAGACAACTAGCAAATTCTACTTTTATGAGCTTAAGTTACCAAATGCCCTAATAAAGCCATAGAATTTCTCATGTCTAACAAGGAATGCCCAAATAAATATCTGATTTATTGAGATACTTCTCATCCCAATTCCTGCAATTTTCAATTTCCATTCTATTTCCACCTATGCATTCACATCTTCAATTGAAATGCTGGAAGATCTAGCACCAAAACAATGACAAAACAGTATATATGGTCCAGATTCATAGACTTAACCATCAAAGTTCCAAGCAAACTTACAAGAAGAAAAACGAATTTAATCAAGAAAAGGGAGCCAACTTCCCCGAGAAAAATCTAACTCCCAAAAAGATCATTGAAGAATACTTCAAGGACTACTTGTTGATGGGATGCCAGTAGTCACGGCGATAGCGATCAGGATCAACACTGATGATCACGTAGACAGCGTAGATGATGCCAGGGAGGTAGCCCAGGATGGTGAGGAATAGACAGATGAAAAACTCGAGCTGTTGCACGAAGTGTAAAAAAAATTCAGGAAACGAATAATAATATTGATTGGGTAATTAGTCGGAGAAGAAAATGATGGAAGTAAAAGGAATAGTTAAGAAATTCCTTACACTACAACAGCCATGGCGGAGGCAAACCCCGAGTGGTGGAAGAAGGATTGCGATCAATATCTCGAGGCATTTACAGCAAAAACTCATCTTTCTGGCTTTTCGCCTTACCCTTTCCGACTCTTCCCGTAGGTATTCGGTATTCGGATTTCCCCACACCGCTGTAGGGCAATAAAAACACGTGTCACTCAAGGGCTCAGTGCATCCGGGTGAGGTGGCATCTCTGGATTGGCTGTTTGCATGTCAGGTGATCGGACGCAATAATTTGCCCCTGCCTACACAGAGGCAAATTATTGCATCCAATCTCCCGACGCTGAGAATAGGTTCGAATATCCAATAAAAATTTGTCACGTCATCTGCGTAGTTGACTTGTGGGCTGATTAGCTTTAGTTGCGTTTTGACTACGCTTTTTTTACTTGCACTTTGTCTGCGCTTAATTTAAAATTTTATATTTCCGAATATTTTTTTATAACATGGACCCTAAATTTCAAAATCATAACATTTTAAAATTTTATTTATGATTATAAAAAAATTTATAAAACATATAAATAGGTATAATAATTAATAACACAAAAATATGATATTTATATGTAAAATATCTATAAAAATATTGCAACTCATAATTCAAAGATTTATTCAAATTAGTAATAAATATAGATAAAAATATCAATTTGATTTATTAAATATGAGTCAAAATAATCATACTATAAGATCATTTAATATTTTAAAAAAGCAAGACATTAAAATGAGATTTTTAAATAAAGAAAATCATTTTGAGGTCTCATTTTAATTTTTTATGTCATTCTAATATAAATATTTTCTTAGTTAAATATAAAATGAATGTTAAATATCTATTGCCTCGGTTTTCGAGCGGGAAATTCCAGTTCACTGCAGGATTCGAAACCCTCTATTAAAATAGTTCTTGCTACCCGACCGCGCTTCCGCACTCGAAAGGACGCTAATGGAGAGGATTTACGTAGCAGTTCGGGCTCGGCCCCTCTCGCCGGAGGAATCTAAGACAAGCCCTTGGAGGATTTCGGGCAACTCCGTCTACCTACACAACCAGCCGACCAAGTTCGACTTTGGTAGGTATCTCACCCTTCTCCCACGTTGTGATTCGTCCGATAGATTGGCGACGCCACAACTCTCCTTTTTTCACAGACAGGGTTTTTGGGGAGGATAGCAAGACAGTGGACATCTTTGAGGCGCGGACGAAGGAGATTGTTGCCTCCGTCGTTCGTGGGTTCAATGGTGAGTTCTCTCATTAGGAAATCTGGTTATGGTTTTACCTCTCGGGGTTTTCTTTACGTCAATTTGATTATGTTGTGTTTTGAGTGGCAATGTTGGAGGAAAGCTTATTTACTGTTTTTGTGATGGGGAAAGGTAAATACTGCGAGTGCTGGGCTCCGCAATGATTCTCTTTCCTCTTGCAGCGCATAATCGGGCAGCCAATTAGTTTTTGTAGCTGAGAATGGGAAAATTTTGGTTTCTTATGTACAGATATGCATCGCGAAACACATTCATTTTGCTTTTAAAATTGCGTTGTGAGCATAGAAAGGCCAATGTTACTGATAACAACCAATCCACTAGATTAACAAAGAAAAAGATATGAGTATTTGAAAATAATTAAACGCTTTCTCACTCATAGTTTTTTTTACTCATATTTTTTTTCCACGAAAAGTGCTCCAATAGGAGCGAAAAACTGGCAAAAGGTATAAAAACTCCAAAAAATTGATTTGAAAGGTTTCTTATGGCTGAAATCATCCACCTTTCCCTCACTCAGTTACTAGATGCTCAAAAGCTCAGGTATACGAGCTGCTTCCTCAACCATAAGAAGTGGTCATAGTTACATCTCTTTTTCTCACACCTAGTTGCCCTCCAAAAGCCTCAAAATGAAAACGGTAGCATGCAGCTATAAAGTTGATTTTAAACATCAGTTAATTAACCTATAACAACAAAAGAAATTAGAAGTCTTAGAGTAACCACCAGTGATATGAATATCCATGGTAGAATAAAATGGAAATAAACAATGAAGGAGCACATGAGCACTTCAATTCAACGCTGAACTCGGTAATGTCAAGATTTTGAATTTTGATGTTTGAAAATGTCAGGTAATATATTTGTGGATATGTTTTGAGCAGTAGAAGTGATGTTTGTATTTTATTTCACTTTGTAAATTACAGTTGGAGATATATGCTTTGGGTGTTTAGTTCCCCTTCATTATTTCATAGTCGAAACTAGGGTTCTTAGGTGGTAAATGTCTTCATTACAAAATTTCATGGGTGTTAATAAATGATGTTGTGCTTCAAAGCATGATGAGGCTATTCGATCACAAGTGACATATGCTTACTACTATAATATCTTAAATTGTTCCATCTCCATGTTGGTAACAGGTTGCAAAAAACCTAGGCCTTAGTTCCTTACAGGCCAATATGGATATGGCAGGCAGAGGTTGCACATTATACTAGTTGATTGGTTAACATGACAAAGGGTTTGTCGAATGATCATTATTGTTGTGGCAGAAGGAGGTTAAGTGACTAGTGCAATTATTCTTCATAGGCGCTAATGAGATGCGAGCAACTGTCGATTGCTAGAAGGCCTAAAAGCATTTCCCATACCATGCTTTGTGGGAACTATCATCACAATGATTGTCTAGTGTTGGAAAGGCTATCAAAAGGTGATCAAGGACAGCCTCCGAAAGGCTGCAAGGCTTTGTCAAATGTCATTATGTAGTAGATATTTCCTCCTGGAGTTGGCCCTTATGCTTTCCATTTCCTAAGCTTTCACATGCTTACTCACCTAGTCTTTGGTTGCTAGCTCTCTTTGTTTCTTGGGTTTTATTGTTTAATAGTTCAAGGGTTTTAACTACTTAGATTTAAGTTTTGGGCTCAAGATTGTTTGCAGCTCCTTAGGCTCTTGTACTTTTTGGACTGATATGGTGGCTTATGTGGATGGTTCTTAATGCATCTTGGATAAGGGGGTGAATGAATGCCCTACATTTGTTCTCCTTGATTTTTATCCTTATTTAAAATTAAAATAATAGGGTTTTTAATCTAGATGAAATTTCTATTATGCTTTTGCCTTTCCTTTTTTTTTTTTTTTGGCTTTCGCATCCATTATGTTCATGGATTCTAATGGACCTATTTGCCTAAAAAAGTTCCTCAAGATGCAAAGAAAAGAAACAAATCAATTCTTATGCCATTCCTTAGGTTTTAGGCCCTCCTACATTACTGCCTTTGCACTGTTGCCCTTACGGTAAATCTCATTCCCTATTTTCATATCATGCTTGGCTCTTTGACTTTGATTTTTTTTATGCGATATCAACTATTGTACCTACGTATAAATCTCATTTTTTGGGCATATTGGAAGGCCATAAAAAGGACCATGTTGTGGTGCTTACTCATAAGCCTGAGCCAAGATGGATGATACTACCATGACATCGTTAAGGGGAAAAAGACCTAGATGTTTCATAACTTACACCTACAAGGCAAAGCATCTCAGGGACATTGACTTGGGAGAGACTTATATGGACTTCCCTATCAATAGTGAGTATATTTTGCATGTTTGGGTTAATTTATAAGATGTGGTTAATTGTAGCACTAATGATAATTATAGGGTATTGCTTAAAATAAATTATTTAACTTAGTGATTGATCGAATTGACCAAGGTAGAGGGAGAGGGATTTATAGAGAGGGTGACAGAGTCAGTGAATGAGATGTGAGGTAGTAGTGTGGCACATCAGTAAGGACTGGAGAAGGGGAAATGAGAGGTGGTTGTAATTTTTATAATTTTTTTTGGTATATAACAGGGTGGAGGGGGCTATGATCCCCTGTTAATGTGCTGATGTTGCCTTGGGATTCTAGGGACACTTCACCATCTTTATTTTTGAATTAGTGGGCGGTAAAGCCCCCCTTTATATTTTATTTATGCTCACATACAAAATACGATGGGCTTTTGATGGTTGTTTCAGCATTCTAGACACATTATGATGATTCATTTTGTGAAATGGGTGGCATATCTTAGATATTTTTTTGTTGATTTCTATTGAAGCTTTATCTACTGATCATTGTCATCACATTTGATAGATTTGACTTATGGAACACATATAGAGGTCAATAGAGTCATGTCCTTATATTTTATATCAATGCTATAAGTAGTCACAAACTCACAATTATTTTCTTCTTTCATCTTCATAACACAATATTTTCACTAACAAAAAAAATGATTTCCTATCTTCACAGAATTTAACATTATTTGATTTTGCATTAACTTCAACCCTTAAATGATTTTTCTAGGAGTTTTTTTACATATATGAAAATCCTTGAGATGCTTCCAATGCTGCTTTATTAGATTTTGTTGTTACTAAGCATATCAATAATAAATGATGCAATAGGTCTAATCATGGTCAGATAGATAATGTTGCCAACCAGTTGTAAATATTTAGAAATGTTTCAATTTTCAAGAATGCTTGATTCTGGGAGGTTTGCTGAGGATATTTTGAGGAGTTAACAAGATTGCTTCCAAGTAAATGAATTTCTTTAATTAAGTCCTTAGCATTTTTTAAATATATAAAAACATCTCTTTTTAAATATAAAAACTCAATGCTAAGAAAGTACTTTGGGTGCCTAAGTTATTTGGAAACAATCTAATAATAATAATAATAATAAAAATAAAAAAATTATTATTATTATAAAAAAATTATTATTATTATTATATATGGAGTGCAATTTTAGTAGTAATAGACCTAGTGAGGGGATTGTGACTTTGGGCGATCAAGTATTATAAGTAACGTTTTAGATATCTCTGGAATTATTGTCATACAGCTCAGAGTGAATGGTAAATGATGGGGTATTTATCAGGCAGAATTCAAGTTGATGGTTGAAGTGGAGGAAATGCTCGGGGCTTGTTTGTGATAGAAATGTACCCCTCAAACTTAAGGGAAAATTCTATAAGATTGGTAGTGAGGCCTGCAATGCTTTATGTGCCGATGTTGGCCTTTAAAAGAGAAGCATAATACTAAGTTAAGTGTGGGAGATGAGGATGCTCAGGTGGATAGTGTTTACCCTTAGAGATAGGAATAGAATGAGCATATAGTGAAAAGGTTGGAGTAGCTCCGTAGTAGATAAGATTAGAGAAAGTCGCCTTTAGATGGTTTGGTCACATAAAACGGCTGGCCTTGACGATGACCGGTTAGGAGAGAAGAGGTATTAGATTGCTTATGTTAAAAAGGGGGGTGACTAAAAGATTTGGTTAGAAAATATTAGGAATGCCCTTTCTTTATTAGATTTAAACGAGAATTTGACTTTTAATAGGACACAATGGAGAAAAAGGATTCATGTAGCCGACCCCACGTAGTGGGATAAAGGCTTGATGTTGTTGTTGTTGTATTATAATAAAATAGTAAAAATAATAAAAAAATTTTTAGTAGTAATAATATTAGTAGTAATATTTGTAACAATTATTTTAATAATGATGAAGATAGTGATAGTAGTACTAATAATATTTTTAATTATAGTGACATTACAATGATAATGTTAATGTTAGTAAGAGATAATGTTAATGTTAGTATGTGGAGATGATATGATGATGATGATAATAATAATAATAATAATAATAGTAATAGTGATAGTGGTAGTGATTGTGATAATAATAGTTGTAATAGTGATAAATAGTAGTAATATTAATAATAATTTATTGTAAAGATGCATCGATGTTATCTTTAGACATTTTAATTTGTAAATGCCATATTTCAAATGTTCTTTTTATATTCTTTGTTCTATATTACTAACATGTAGGCTCTTTGCTAATAGGTACAGTTTTTGCTTATGGGCAAACCAGCAGTGGTAAGACTTATACCATGAGAGGATCAGTGAAAGAACCAGGAATCATCCCGCTTTCTGTGCATGAATTGTTTTGTAGTATTGAAAAGGTCTCTGTTTTTTATTTATTTTTCCTCACTATATATATAGATTTTTTCAGTAATTCCTTTGATTATTATGCTAATGCCTTTTTTAAAGCACCACAACTTTTCCATTTTACTTTCGTCTTTTGGTCTTATGATAGAATTATATCCATGTCCTTTTTTTGGAATAATTATATACTTCTATGTTATCATCATGACATATGTTTCATGTACTAATACACAAGATAAGATATTATTGGAGTAACTTTGAACTGACAATTGATTTAGGCCCTAATGGTGGATGATGATGAATGAATGATGCTTTGATATCAAGATGAAGTGAAAGTCCATGTATTTGACTTGTAGTGATATATGTATACTACTTGGATTAAAAGATAAGAGCACTCATAATTAGCCTGATGAATAATTTTTATTAACAATAATCTTAAAATTCTACAATTGCTAGCTTAAACCCTAAAGGGAAGCTGAGCACATGTTAGCCTCCTTTTATTTAATAAAGGAAATCAAAATAGATTGCACTGGTAACACCCCTTAGGCACCATCAAGAGGGGATACCTGAGCCCCATTTATCACATAATAAAATTCCTGTAATTCAAACTAGGTTGAGCGCATGCTAACCTCCTTTTATTTAATAAAAAAATCAAGATAGATTGCACTAGTAGTGGCACCTCTTAGGCACCATTTGAAAGGGGGATGCCTGAGCCACATTTATTAAATAATAAATTTCATATAAATCACTACATGCTCTCTCTCTTATTTTATGAGCCCTCAGTTTCTCTATAGCTGCCGACTTCATTTGAGCTTCACAACTCCAATCGTTCCCTCTTCTCTCAACTGCCCCTCCATTTTGCAATCATGCTATGTTGTTGCACAAAGGTAAATGATGCATCCCAAACCTCCATGCATGCGCCTCTTACGCATTTCTTTATGCAATGATGAAACTATAATATTGCATTTTTTAATGATTTCTGTGTGTAAGAAACAGGCTCAATGTTCATAAACATCTTTTTTGGCATATTGGATGTAAAAATTGCCATCCACGTGCATCACTGTCTTAGTGCTGCTTTATATCTTGGTTGATGTTGAAAATATGAAGTATATGATAATATGCCTATATGTTTACATATGTGCAATACGATATCTTTTAGTTCTTTTAAATTAAAGATGCTTGCTAGCATTTTTTTTTCTAGTTTGCATGATGTCTTCAAGGCTTGTATATTTTATAAATTATTCTGTGAATTGCATGCCATGTGATGTATAAAGCAGTCCTAAAATTTCCTCACATTATCATTTTTTTTTATTAAGCTTGTAGATTTTGGTAAAGATAGATCTGACATGTGTGGGCAGTTCAACTTCCTCAATCGATTCTGTTTGTTCATGACTTGTTACTTTGCGCTTTTATGTCGGGTCATGAAACATCGAGCTTGTTGTTTCTATTGGCCCTGCGCATGAGGAATTATTGCTCATGATCAATCTGCTCATGAGAATTTATGTAAAATGGTAATTAACTCAATAAGAATATTTAAAATGAATGAAAAAAGCGGATTCATACAACCGACCTCAAATGCTTAGAAAAGGCTAATGATGATTTTGATTTAGTTATCTTTTGTTCTGCAGGAAATGGGTAGGGAATTCCTAGTTCGCATGTCTTACATGGAGATATATAATGAGGAGATCAATGATTTATTGGCCCCTGAACATCGGAAGTTGCAAATTCATGAATCCCTTGAGGTATATTTTGAGCTTTAATATGATTTGTTACATCATGGGGAATATTACTCTGCTTTGTCTCTTGCTCAATTTACCTGTATTCATCTATGAAGAGAGGCATATATGTTGATGGTTTGAAAGAGGAGATCGTTACTTCCCCTGATCAAGTTCTTGAGCTAGTGGAATTTGGTGAATGTATGGCTTGGAACGCCCATTTGTCCTTCTAGTTGTGTTGTAGCAGCATGGAAACTTCAAGCCCTGAAAACTCTTTATTAAACCATGCAGCTCATCGCCACATTGGGGAGACAAATATGAACATTTACAGCAGCAGGTCTCATACAATTTTTCGCATGGTATGTTAATTCATGGGGTTATCTAGTTTATTTTGGTGAATATTTTTTTGCTGTATTGTCTTTCTTACTTTTATATTATTGCAGTTTGTTGAAAGCAGGGAGAGAATTGAAGAAGGTGATTCAATTAACTGTTTTGATGCTGTACGTGTTTCTACGCTGGTATGCGATAATAGAATTGATCGTGTTAGTATCATACTTTTGCAATGTTTTTCCTTAATTCTGTTTTTTTTTTTCTTTATATCAGTATTTGCCGTCTTAGTATCATACTTTTGCATGTTTTTCCTTAATTCTGATTTTTTTCTTGATATCGTTTTATATTATCTTCTTTTATTGTTGTTAATGTTCCTATGTTAGAACTTGGTGGATTTGGCTGGTTCAGAACGTGTTGTTAAGACTGGTGCGGAAGGTTTACGGTTGAAAGAGGGCTCCCATATTAATAAAAGCTTATTGACCCTTGGCACTGTCATAAAAAAACTAAGTGATGGCGTTGAAAGCCAAGGGTAAGTTATTGTATTAAGTTTTTTATTACTGCGATCCAGTGGGTGGCTTGCATATTTTTTCTAATGGAAGATTGTGATGCAGTGGCCATGTACCTTACCGTGACAGCAAGCTCACTCGAATTTTACAAGCTGCTCTTGGTGGAAATGCTAATACTGCTATTATATGCAACATTACTCTTTCACAGGTTTCTATTTTAACTCGATATGATTTTTTTTATAGATTAGACGGATATATTTTCATAGGTCAATTAGTATGGATGTCTTAACTATATTTCAATACTACAAAATAAATTCTCACCTGCACCTGCATATTGTCTCTCATTTGGATTTTTCTCTTCTGCTAGCGTATGATTGCATATTCACTTAAATAAATCATGTAGATGTTTTGGTTTTGGAAAATATTTTCCTGTTTTTGTGCCATAAATTTTTTTATTCATTAGCAATTCTAGTTCTACTAATGATTTTAGTGTACATTTATCTCATTAAAGAAAAAAAGAAACTCATTACATATTTTGATGCAACAAGGGCGTAGTGGCGTACCATGGATGTTGCCACACGGCTTGGGAGCCGGAGTATTTAAGTGGAAAGAAAGGTTCTAACAGTAGTTTGAAGCTTAACCTACCATCTAAATGATGAGGACATCGGAGATCAACGGCTACGATCGTGTCTATTTATTTTCATGTATTTTATTTGTTATTTGTACTTTTCCATTTCTACCCTCACTTGAGGGCGTTGCTTTATGTTGGCCCTAGGGGCAATTATGTCTTTTATGTTTCCTTCATGTAATTGGCTATTTAAGCCCTTTGGATTCTAGCGGGCTGTTTACTTACTGAGACATGAACTCCTTGGATTCCTGTTCTGGTTTAATGTGGAGCTGAATTCCGAACTGGGAAGAAATTTCCCGTGGCTTTGCTGCTTTGAACTCACGGCCTGAGGTGCTGGCTCCTTGGATCCGTGAGGTGCTGGCTGTTTTTCCGAACTCTGTGGCTTGGCTGCTTTTGGGTCATTTGAGTTTATTTAACAAAGTTTGTTTTAAGTTCTACTCATTTTGTCAGTGTTCTTCTTGTATGTCTTTTGTGTTCAAGAAATATAGGGTCCCCTATATTCCTTGTCTACATCAAAAACTGTATAAGCTTCTCACTAATTATTTCACTTGTTGTAAACGAAACCCCCTTATTTCGTCCATTCACGTGAATCACCAGGTATTTTCCTGAAAATGGCTAATAACTAATAAATGTGAGCCATAAATATATAATTCAGTTGTTATATCACGGTTCCAGATGACAATAACTTAAAAGAAAAAAGAGATGCTATGCATGCCAATCATTATGTTTAAACCATAAAAAAATCATAAAACTTGGATTTTCATTTCAATTAACAACTATGATTATTAAATTTAGAAAATTGGAGAGGGAAAAGCTTAATTTTATCATACAAAATAATTCTTATTTATAGATCTACACATGATATCTTAATAAAGAAATAAATAATTACATAATAATGCATAATTTTTCAAATATAATCCTTCCTAAATCAGCCACCCAAACATGGAAGGAGATCAGTGTGATCCAGGTGAGCTTCACACGGATCCCTATCTTGACCATAGGATCAAGAGCCAAAGGACAGCTAGGATGGCTTGGATGGTATTTGACACTCCCCCTCAAACTGGGGAATATAGACCTGTCATTCATAGCTTGGTAATTAGTCCCAGAAAGGTAGAGTTATCAAGTCTTTTAGTGCACCATAGAGTCATCCATTTAGTTAAAAATTTGGGAGGAATTAGCTTCAAATATTACGACGACTAGTGATAGAGATGAAGGCTATATCAATAAAGCTTGCAAGGTGTAGGGCAACAATGAAGTTTGCGTTGAACAATAGTCCTCAAGATACCTAAAGTGGAAATAAAGGTCGGTGGTGGGGCAGCAGGGATAGTGGATTATTTATCCTTCGGGTCTATCTCCCTCTTGGTTCTCAAGAAAAAGGCCGACAATGAAGGTACGACAATAGAAAGAAAAAAAATGTTTTTAGGGTTGTGACAAGCTTCAAGGACAATAATAGAAAAAAACACGTCTCAAGCGACTCAGTACTCGACACGTAGATGTCATCCTTCCTAGGCCGTCCGATCGATCCAGCCTTCGGCCCAATGCAAATCAGTCGTCTGACTCCACCCAAAAGGACTCCTGTTTGATTGGCCCGGTACAGGCGCATGCAAGGCCTTTGATATGATCACAGGAGGAGGTTTTGCGCTTGACTTCTCTCGCTTCTCCTCATTCGACTCTGGATGTTGCACGCAAGAATGAAGATCAAGCTCGATGCCTCATCAGGAGGCCCTGGTCGCTGTCTAGATGTACAATTTCTTGTCTCGTGCAGTCGCACACATGCGAGAGGAGGCTTTCACTCGGCTCCGCCCCAGACTCATTCAAGAGTAGCCATCTCGCTCGATCTCTTTGGTCTTGGACGCAGGAAGGAAGCAGGACTAGTGTTTCTCAGAATTCTGACAATGAAGGCGGTGGAAGGACCAGTATTCCTTAGAATTTTAACAAAGAAGATCGACTGTGGGAACTTGTGGTGGCGTGCATGCCGGCAGGATTTGACGCAAATGCAGATGATGCGGGAAATTTCAGGGACCAGAGGAACGACACAAAAGCTGTTCAAACACATGGTCTCTCGTTTCGTGCAGTCGCACAATCTCTTGTCCAGATGCAAGCTCTTGCTTGGTTCCTCTCGATTCCGCCCTAGAGATTTAAGCTTCGTTTGGGACAACTGTTTTGCTACTATATAAAACTGCTTGTTAGTACAAAAATTTCTAATTCAAGAAATTTGTGTACTAAAAAGCCATTTTAGAAAGCAACAAAGAAATTGTCTCAAACAAAGCCTTAGTATATCACCAAAACAGTTCTGTTTTCGTCTTGATGCACGCCCTTATCTTTCTCCCTCCGAAGTCTCGGCCTTGCATAAATTACCTAAAATAATGATTTTATTGATTTAAAATGCTTTTTTAATACTAGATTTTTCATTAAAAATAATAATAATATTAAACTACTTATTACCACCTTGAAACATTTCTCCTTTATTCAAGCCTCTTAGGCCCACAACATGACTTGAACGCACTTGAAACTCACGTGCCTAATTTCCTCTTCCTTCTTTCTTTCGTTTTCTTCCCCTCTTTCTCTTCACACTTCTTTTGCTTCTTTTCCTCTCCTTTTTCTCCTCTTATTTCAGTCACTGTAATCCCGTCTTCAATGTCGCCAGTGGCTCTCTCTGTCTCTCATGATCTCCCGCTTCATATGCTCAACAGAAGGTTTTATGCGTGGGAAAGGGACTATGATCCTTAGGATGCATTTATGTATACAAAATTATATCATTTTTAATTGATTTTGTGTTTTGCCATCTTAATCACTCCGATTTTTAATAATTCTGGAGAAACTAGAATATTAGGCAATGGCTATAATAGATTAATGTAATATACATTAAATTAAAATATATAAACTTCAGAAAAATTTAATTGCATGCATAAAGTGTTGATTATTTTTATATGCTCCCATATATCAAAATGATCGAAATGAAGTTAGTTCATATAGAAGTTATAGATTTATTATAAATAATTGCTAGTTTATGCTATATATTTGGTTATAATTTGTGCTAAAATTATATACAAAATTTTTATTATAAAATACATGTATAAATTCTTGTTAGATCATTTATAAATAAAAAATAGATAAAAATTAAAAATTTATATTATATAATTAAATAAATAAGAAAATAAATAGAGTATAACATTAAATCTATTTATTAAAAATTAAATATCATTTACATTATAAAAAAATTAAATAAAATTAAATGTTGAAACATGTAGGGTATATGTTTAGAACTTGAAGGCTTTATTTTTGTTATTTTATCTCACATATCCTGAACAATATGTGTTAGCATTATTTATATAGTTTTTTTAGTTCACATGAGTAAATAAATCACAAGGATGGTGGGGCCATGTTATAAAGTTTAGTTGGTGCTTATTTGATAAATAATTATTATTAACATTTAATGCTTATTTTAAAATTAAAATAGATTAAATTTAAATTTAATCATTAAGTCAAATATTTTATATTAAATTTATTAAATTAATTTATTTAATTATATAAATGATTTATTAAAATAAACCATCTGGTTTTTGAAAAACAACAACAACATCAAGCCTTTATCCTACTACGTGAGGCCGGCTACATGAATCCTTTTTCTCCAATGTGTTCGGTTAAGAGTCAAATTCTCATTTAGATCTAATAAAGAAAAAGGTCATTTCTAATATTTCCTAATCAAGTATTTTTAGGTCTACCTCTACCGTTCTTAACATAATTTCTAATCATCCATATACAGTTATACATAATGAGTTCAATGCCTTAGATGTTATGCAACACATGAGTTATTAGTTTTATATGATCAGAAATAATATGAATATAAAATAAGCTGCAAATTTCTTATTTTCATTTTCATTATTTCCTTAGAAATATTGAGTCATATTTATTTTTTAATGTCGTATCTTTCATGTCATCTTATTTTTATGGACTTTGGTGGCTAAAGGTTTGGCTAACAACTCTCCATTATTAAGAGTTAGGAATTTTGTTTATATAATCTTGATAAAGGTTGGGCTAATCAATTCTTCATAGTGGGTTAGGAAAAGAATAGTATTTAAAATTTAATCTTAGATATCAGTTTGATGTGAAACAATCTCATGCGAAAATGATTTGCTTAAGAAAAAAATTGCACGCTTAGATTTAGAGGTGATAATAAGCAAGATCTTATGTGGAATTAAACGGTAAGATAAATATTAAATGGCACTTAGCTTAGGTTAAATCACATGAATAAAAGTTAAGTTAAAAAAAAAAGCCAACTTAATCCGACATTGCATGAATATTATATTAGAAATGATGAATTAGGTCCTCCTTGCGCAGAAGTTCCTTATTTCTCCTTCTTTTAAGCTTCAATATTTTGTAAACAACTTTGCTTTTCTCTTTTGTCTTCTTCCTTTTGTTCATTTCCTTCTTCCTCCCTTTCTTTCCATCTCTTTTTCCTTCCTTCTTTGTTTTCCTTCTTCCTTTTCTTCTTTTATTTCTCTGTTTTTCTTCCAGCAACCCGCCACCAAGCTAGTTTCTTTTAAGCCTTCCAGGCTCTCAGATATGGGAAGAAAGAGGAGTTAACTACTCTATATAAGTACATATACTTGTAATAGTGTATTAGATTTAATTAAATCTTAGTTCTATGACCATAGCACCCCACTGCCTAAGAATAGAGAGTTCATGGTGCTATAGTGCACGACATGACAATAGTATTCCTACAGTTAAAATTGGCTTTTACAGCTACATTGATAGAAAATTTCAACCAATGGAAATCTTATTGTCAAAATGCAACCAAATTACAACGCCAATTATTTTAGGTTCAAATTTTGATAAATAATATTAAAAAATCTTCAAAATCATAATATATAAAAATATTCAAGTAAAATCTACCCTCAAAGTTTAAAAAAAATCATGAGGGTAACAAATTTGAGAAAATTTCAATTCACAAAAAATCTTTGTTATATCAAGCTTATTGCTATGATCACTCTCAAAATATCTCATGCCTGAAAGGATATGATACATGCTTTAATTAGGTGGTTTTGCCTCTAAATTTCTCTACTAAATTGAATGTTATGATATAGGCTCTTTGATTGTATAGTTTTGTCGTACAACAACACCATTAAATTACCATTAAGGCCAAAAGCATGAGTGTTTCTCAATGGTTCAGTTCTTGCCCATTCGCTCGCTCGCTCTTTTCTTTCTTGTTCTCCCAGTCTCCTTTTTTGAATCACTCACCTCGTTCGCTCCCTCTCTCTCCTGCTCTTCTACGTCCACTAGGTTTGCCCCCACACCTTTAAGAGGCGAGATTGGCCCCCTTACGTTTTAATTGAAGTGACAGTAGATCGCATATAATCTGTTAATTAAAAATAACGTCATATCTGAATTAATTTGTTTAGTAAGTAATTCAAAAAATATATTATTCAATTAGATAAAATAATACTTTTTATTTTGAGAAATTAATCTATTTTAAATAAATTCAATCTTGATGGCTCGATTAGGTCTTACATTTAACTGTAATTATTAATAAACTATTAATTTTGAGCACTTATATTTATTAATTAAATAATTAATTTTTTTGATCTTTGCAATGGATCTCTCGTGAATGCAGGATATGAAGCTGTGTTGATACATGCAACCTGACAATTGTATTTGTTATGAAGTTGTTTAACTGAATCAGTCTAAGACCTTGTTTTAGAACTTGAAAAATAAAAGGCTCTTCACGAAGTAGCAATTTCTGCATGCATATCTTCACAGGCTACCTCACGCCACTGGATAGGCCGTTTGTGCAGCTAGTAGAATAAAGGAATTTCTTGAGCGTTTAACTTTCAACATTGATTTGTTGTATGCAATGCAATGCTGGAGCCATAAGTAGAAAATAACCCCAATTTCCCTTCTTTTTAATCAATATTCCCAGTCGTTTTGCTTGAAAACGCGTGATGGAGACATCAAATCGTTGAAGGTTTATCAGAGGTGTGGCCGCCGATCTACGGCCACGTTCGAGTCATTGTACTTTTGATTTATGTTATGTATTGTTTTATTTATGTGTCGTTGTATTTGTTTTATTTTTTATGTTATTTTATTTCCCGTTGTACCCTTCTAGTAAATGGATGTCATATGTAAGCCCCGAGGGCATTTTCGTCTTTTATTTCTTGAATCTCATGTACTAGGCTATTTATAGCCCCTTGTTTTATTTTTCAAGTAATGAATGATTATTTGAGAATTTTGTTTTCTTGTGGGAGTTCTCAAGAGAGCTTGAGAGTTTGGAGTGGAATCCCTATGAGAGGGAGAATTGCGTAGTACCCACCAACCTAGACGAGTCGGGTTCGTGGTTTTCTTCCTTATCTTAGTTTCTCTCTTCTTTTTCTTTCCCTCCTCCCACCACCACCTCCGGCCATACTACTTCCCTTTCCCCTAACCGAATTCCCTCCTCATCACCCAACCGACCACCCAATCCTCCTGAGACCGGCGGCAACATCCCCCCTAGCCGCCGGCCCCTTTGGCTTTCCCCCTTCCTTTTTCCTTATTTCCTAATATGGATTAAGTATATTTAGGATTGAATTTGAATTCAAATCCAAGTAAATTGAAATTCAAAATATTTCCTAATTTACAAAATCTATTTTAGGAAAGTCTTTAAATCACAACCTAATCAATTTATAATTGATTGAGATTTAAATTTTCCTTTCCTAATTTACATATCCCAATCTAGCAAACATTAAACAATTGCCACAAACCCTCTTTCCCCTTTGTTGCCGCCGGCCCTCTCTTTGGGTTTGGAATCGGAAATCTTTTCTAAAAACCAATCCTTCTCTTTAGAAAGATTTCCAAACCTGAGATTTTCCCCTTAGCCGAAATTTTCAAAAGCTCCACTCTTTAATTGCCTTCCAAATCCTAACATTAAGATTTGGAAATTAATTCCTAATTCCCCCTATCTCCAATTTCCACCGTCCCCCCCCTCTTGGACTTCTTTGGAAATCTTTCCTTATGGCCATGCCTCCTCTTGGAAAGAGTTTAAAGCCATTCCCTGCTACTGGCCGAAATTTCCAAAGGCTCTCTCATTGAACTTCCTCCACTAAATCCTCTCCAAACTCTATAAAACATTGAGCCTTCTTCTTCTTCCTAAGACTGCAGCCAGAAATTTCAGCCGTTGTCTTGCATCCTCAGTCCTTGGAAGACTTATAACTGCTGTTTTTGGAAGACTGAATTGCTGTCCATCAATTTCCCTCAGCCCAAATTGCCGTCTCTTCGTTGGCGAAGACTTCCCTTATTGTTTGGTGGCTCCCTCAACTCAAAACAACAAATCATCTATGGATGGCTGATCCAGAAACAAAATACGGCCTCTCCTATGATGAGCATGGGTTTGTGTGCATCTTGCATTCAACCTTCTTCGACGTCAACCCGAGGGTCTATCACACGGTAGAATATTACATCCAGCGTATCTTGGATACCTTAGTGGAAGCAATCGAAGAGCAATTGGAAATCGTCGAGTGGAGGATTGCCACCGATCCTTGACGAAGGTTTTAGAATCCCAACTTTTCTTGTATTTTCTAAATCTAATCTTTCCTGTGATATTGATTGTTGTCACAAAGGCCGACCGTCGCCTGCTTCTGCTAAGCTTAATAAGCGTAAGGTTTTGAGTGTAATCATGTGCTTGCTAATCTCACTGTTAGACTAGTGATTTTTATTGAAACTACTATTTTGGCATGATGTTGTTTTCTAATTTATTTTGAAGTTTCAAATCTCTGGTTATGTGACTTAGCCTAAGCGGGCGTGTCCCCTTTTTCATTTTATTCCGTTGTTTTAAATTGCTATAATAGTTTCCTTTGTTATTTCTCTAATCAAGAGTTGTGCAAAATCTTAACCAAAAACATTGCATCCATACGTAGTTCTACATCAATGCGGCTTTGGATATAAGCATTTTATGAACTACTGGCTCTTATATTGCGTGCTAAACAATGATATTTTACAGTACCATGCAGTACTGCAGCCTCTTGCATCATCTATAGAAAGATTTGGTTTTCCTTTTTGGCACCATATTTAATCATTCTATCATCTATTGTTTGTCGTTAATGCTTAATTTACATTAGTTTACTAGTAGGTGCTGCGCATATTTCCATATTTTAAAGATTTGAAGTATTTTTTATGCCGGTTAATGAAAATGTATTTTTATTGCCTGCCTTCGCTTGCTACGTTGGCTGTCTTCGCTTGCTAGGTTGGCTTTTGATATAATTTGTTTCTCTTGACTTATTGACACGTCATTTTTGTTTGTGCTCACGGCAGATTCATGCAGATGAGACAAAAAGTAGTCTCCTGTTTGCAAGCAGAGCTCTTCAAGTAAAAAATTGTGCCTGTGTGAATGAGGTGTTGCTCATTTCGAATTTTCCTTTGCCAGCAAACTAATTTTGAGTTTTAGACTTTTAGTCGTTCTAAAATTTTAATTTATTTATTTCCATTTTATTGGATTTTGTTTATTATTAATTAGTAGCTTTTAGGATGCTTATTATTTAAATATTTAAACCTTTAATTATTATTATTTCGAATATTCAGATTTTAACAGATGCTGCACTCTTGAAGCGCCAAAAAAAAGAAATTGAAGAGCTTCGTGCAAAGTTTTTGGTATATCTTTATTTGTTAGAAACAATGCCTCCTTTTAGATTTCCTTTATTGAAGTTTAATTTTTTTTTTTTTTATTGTTACTTCAGAGCTCTCAATCTGAACATCTGGAGGAAGAAATTCTTAATCTGCGGAACACCTTATTACAGGTCAGAAGTGGTCTTAGCTTGGCAACCTTTCTCTTGATTAACTCTTAAATTTGATTTTTGCCGTCTTTCAATTTATAGAGTGAGCTAGAGAAGGAGAGAATTGCATTAGAGTTGGAGGAGGAAAAGAAAGCTAAAGCTTATCGTGATAGGAGATTGCTGGAGCAAGCAAAGAAGATTGAAAATCTTAGTTCACTGCTTTTATGTTATGACAGGAACGATAGAACTACCCATTCCAGGAAGGTTTGTACTTAAATATCTCTGAAGGGATTTATTGACTTGTTCGATTATCAATTTAATTTTAAGATCCTGTTTGTACAATTATTTTTAAGAAATATTATAATTGACTGTTACTCTCAAAGATACTGGTAAGTTGTTAGTTCTATGTGGAATTTGATTGTGTTGATCAATCCGGTTGTATTGTTGCCTCGGACCACATGTCAATTTTTCGTGCTCGATGGAGTCCCCCCCCCCCTGCTTGGGTTTGGGTGCCTTGCACCTGAAATATTTTTTCTCCGTACAATGCCTCGACTATGCGTACTCGAGCGCCTTGATGCTGTATTCCCGAGCGCCCCAGCACTATAGATTCGGCACCGCAATGTTATGAGATGCCGTCGCGTTGCGGGATTGAGCACGGCAGTGCTCCAACTTGGCGTTGTAGCACTGTGAGGTGGACTTGACATTTTTTTTCTTGTTTTTTTCATTGTTGGTGTCCCTTGGTGTTATTAACTAGTTTTTTTCTTTTGTTTTGAGTGTGAGAAAACAGTGTAAGAGAGAAGAGAAACAAGTAGAGAGCGAGAGAGAAGAGAGATCTGTACTTATTTCTCCCCATTTTCATAGTGGAATTTTTTGTATGGTGTGACTTTGTGATTTTTTTCTCGATTTCGGGTTAAATCTTGGTGTCCATTTCTTTCCACTGCATTTCTATTTTTCTTCTTTATTTCTATTTCTATTTCCAACTAGGTTAGATGCTATTTCTCGTCTTTTATTTTCAACCTTGTATGGTAAAGTTAAAGCTTTTTTAGTATTGCCTATATGTTTGCTTAGTATTACCCTTGAAGTTATATTATTCGACATGATTGAAAGGTCAGCACATGCATAATTGTATATTTTCCTACATTCTTAATTTGTCCTGTGACTCCTTGCTTTGAATGGAGATTTTTGTTTTTTGTTAATTACAGCAGGCAAAGGATAAGCAATATGTTGCATTTTTTGGTTAAACTTTTTGGAAAGCCATTTTGGTTTAGATTGGTTTTTATATCTATGTCGGTTTAGTCTACACACGGATATGTGTAAGAGAATGTAATTATTTCAGCGTTCATTTTGATTATTGCCTTCCCTGTCCATCTGTTTGGGTCCATCATGCTCAATTTTAATTATCTTTCTCTTAGGTACTAATGACCACCATATTTGTTTGACTTTTGCTCTTCTTAGGGGTGTCAAAAATGGGTTGCGGGTCGAGTTTGGGTCAACCCGACAGTGACTCGATTCTATTCTAGCTGATTCGAACACGACCAGTTTTTGCAAATGGGTCAGATTCTTAGACCCGAACCTGACCCGCCTCGTGTTCGGGTCAACCCGACAAGACCTGCCTCATGCGGTGTCGCGGACACATGGCTTGCTGTGCCGGGACATAGTGATAGGCAGGGTCGCCAGCTAGGCTGCGGGGGCAGCACCGGGCCGCCGGTGATTGCGGTCTTAGGGCAGCGTCTGGCTGCTGGCTAGAACGCAATTGGCATGTGAGGGAAGCGCCAGGCCGCAACCGACGTGCGAGGGCAGCGGTCAACGACGACGAGCAGAACAGAGGCTGGACCGGTGCACAAGAAACTGTCGATAATGTCTTATGGGCTTGACTGAGTGGGACAACGTGACTAAACGGGACGACACGACTGACTTGACATCTAAGATGGACGCGACCGAGCGGGACGACACGACGGATGACGTGACGGACGACGAGACTGAGCGGGAAATCTCGGTCAAACTGGGTTGATTTCGAGTTCCCGGGTCCAGGTCAACCTGATCTGATCCGGTTTTACAAACGGGTCAAAATCCCTAACACGAAATCGATATGGTTCGAATTCAGGTCAACCTGAACCCAAAATATTCGAGTCATGTTTCGGTCGAATTTTCGGGTCTTGTCAAATATTGATACCCCTAGTTCATATGGTGTTGTTTTTTATAAGCTTTATTTGGTATCAGTGCCTTAAATATGTGCTGAAGCTACACTCTTGGGCAACTTTATTAAAAATCAAGTTTATTGGATTTCTTTATGAAGTTGTTAATATTTTTTTATAAGCATTAGTAACGCCTGGGTGATTGTGACTTTGAGTGATCAAGTCATTAATAAGAGTACTCATTTTAGATATTTTGGGTTTATTGTTCAGAATGATGGTGAAATAGATGGGGCTATTATTAGTAGAATTCAAGTTGGATGGTTGAATTGGCGGAATGCATCGAGATTGTTGTGTGATAGATAAATCCCCTCAAACTTAAATAGGGGTGTAAGTGAGTCGAGGTGGCTCGTGTGCCGGCTCGAGCTCGACTCGATAACGAGCTCGTTTATTAAACGAGCTGGAGTTCGAGCTTGAGCAAGCTCGGCTCGCGAGACGGCTCGAAATTATTAAATTTTAATATTAAAAAAAATCAATCCTATCCGCCCTAGTGTATTTTGAATTCCCGCCAGCCCACACATATATTTCAAAACTCAACCGCCTGCCTCTCACTTCTTGAGCCACGAAATAATAAATGCTATCGGTAACCCAAAAAATATGCTCAATACTCTTTCTATCTCTCTCTTCTCTGACAGGCCCGCCCACCAAATAATAACAAACCTAAAAAATCTTCTCAATACTCTCTCTCTCTTCCTCCCGCTAACAACAAACCCAAAAAAGATTGGAATACATTTTTTGAGGACCGCACCGGAGGCTCGACGAGCGGCTCAAACTCGTTTGCAATGGAACATGTCGAGCTCGAGCTTGAGCTCGATATTTGACATTTGAGCTCGACTCGAACACCCACTGACTCAAGCTTGACTCGACTCGTTTGCATCCCTAAACTTAGGAAAAAATTCTATAAGACAGTGGTTAGACCTACAATGCATTATGGTGCATAATGTTGGCTATTAAAAGAGAAGCATATATGGGCTCCGAAAATTCGTGTCTCAGCCTCCCCTCTGCTTTCGTTCGGGGAGTTTTAACGAATTAAGTTCTGAGGTAAATTTTCCGAAGGCAGATTGGGATTATAAATAAGGCACTACCCAGAGATATCACCCTCATTTTGCGAGGACTTTATGATCTGAGTTCTAGTTTCCTATAGGCGCAAGCCCCTGTAATTAGTTACCCCTCTTGATCACGAGAGATAACTTTTGATTAAGGATAGTCGTTGAAAGAATACATCGTACACGTAGATAGGTAATATCCGGCATATAGTTGCATCATTGGTTTGGTATTTGAAAGTTTGGTTTTTAAAATTAGAAATTTCACCATCTTGCACTTAAAGCAGATGGTGAGGGGAGTTATAATGAGCCCGATCAAGATCTTATGGTTCCGTCATCTCGGGCCATCGTGGTCCTTGGTCTACTAGTGTGAGGAGCTAGTCGACCCAACCTAACAGAAGGATTCTTGTCAGCAGCCATGAGTTGCGTCGTCCAAGGGTACCTTATAGACCTATGGTGAGGGGAGTGATGATGATCGGTGAGCATCAGAGATGGCTGGCAAAGCTGTTGGGTTATGATTTTGAGATTCATTATAGGCCAGAGTTAGATAACAAGGTGACTGATGGCTTGTCTAGATGCGGGGGAGAGTTCCAAGAGTTAGCCATATCAGTGCCATTGATTTTGAATTTAGGGGCTATTAAAGAGGAGAGTGATTAGGATGAGGAGGTGGGAAGAATTAGGGAAGATTAATTGAGGGATGAGAATAACTTTCCTGGCTATGCCCTAGAGGGGGAGAGATTGCTATATCGAGGTTTGTGTTGCCTCGGACCTCGGTCCACATTCCACATCTCCTATAAGAGTTTCATGGGAGCATTGTTGGTCGTCATTCTAGTGTGCATAAGATATATAGAAGATTGAAAACATAGTTATATCAGAAGGGGATGCACAAAGATGGTGGCTAGATATGAGGTATGCCAGCATAACAAGTATATGACCATGGCTCTAGGGGGTTACTTCAACCCCTAGCTCTACTAGACATGGTGTGGGAAGAGGTCACCATGGACTTTATAGATGGGTTACCCTGATCTGAGGGGTTTATCGTGATTCTGGTGGTAGGTTACATATTGAGCAAGTATGCTCACTTCATTCCCCTATGACATCTCTACAAGACAATGATAGTGGAAGCAACATTCATCAGAGAGGTGATCAGATAGCATGGGATATAAGGTCTATAGTGTCCGACTGAGATAAGGTGTTCCTCTGTTACTTTTGGAGGGAGTTGTTCAGGCTGCAAGGGATAGTACTATTGAGGACCACCGCTTACTACCCTCAGACAAATGGGCATGCAAAAGTGGTTAACAAAAGCTTGGAGACTTACTTGCGATGTTTCGCTTCAGAGACACTTCGGTTGTGGCCGAAGTGGCTATCATGGATAAAGTACTATTACAACACTTCTTATCATTTGGCTTCGTAGATGACTCCTTTTACAGTGTTGCATGGAAGGGATCCACCCACTTAGTGCATTTTTGGCAGAGTAGCACACCAATTTCTTCAGTGGAGCAATACTTGGAGAGGGATAGGGTGTTGAAGGAATTAAAAAGGCACTTGCTGAGGGCTCAACGGATTATGAAGAAACAGACAGATGTGCATAGGAAGGGCATCCAATTTGAGTTGGGGGATAGGGTATATATGAAGTTTCGTCCTTATAGACAAAGGACGACCACTAATAAGAGAAATGAGAAGCTGTCATTGATATACTTTGTCCCTTATGAGTTAGTAGAGATGATGGGGACATTAATTGGAAAGTCTACCGTTGACGTGGCCGTAGATCTACGGCCACGATCTATCCGATGTACTTTTGATTTTAGTATTGCCATTTTCTTATTGATGTATTTTATTTCATCATTTTTCCCTTTTTACCCTTGCTCGAGGGTTGAGTCATGTAGCCCCTTGAGGGTATTTGAGTCATTTTGCTTTATGTCATTGTAATAGGCTATTTAAAGCCTTCCTCTTGTACTTTTGAAGGTGATGAATGATATTAAGAAATTTTCTTGCGTTTGTCTTCTTGAAGCTTTTGTAAGAGCTTGAGAGATAGTTTGAGAGCTTGGTGGAGCCTAGGAGAGGCCACCCGTCGTACCCAACAGTCACCACCGGTGTCTCTTGGTTATCCTCTTTCCGTCTTTCCTTTCTACCAAACACTCACCACCGGTCATCCCCGCCACCAACCACCACCTCACAATCTCACCCATCCAAGCTCAACCCCACCACATCCACCAAAACCGAGCCTTCCCCATCATCTCGCCGGCCCTCCCTTTAGCCGCCGGCCTCCCCTACATCCACCACCATTCCCTCCTTCAATCACCGGCCCCTTTTCGTCTTCCTCCATGAATTTTCAAATTTTGAAATTCAAAGTGGAAGTTTCCAAATTTGTCCGACGCCAAATTAGGAAAGTTTCAATGAGGTCTCAAATTCAAATTTGAATTTGAGCGGATTTGAAATTTCCATCATTAATTAGTCGGAGCGGATTAGGAAACGCATAATTCCTTTTCCCCAAACCTCCTTCCCCCTCACCATGCCGCCGACCCCCTTGGTGGTCCCCTCTCCTTTAATGCTTCATTAAGGGACTTGATTACTTGCTATTTGAATTTCAAAATCCACTTATTTTCCCTCCAATCTTACTCAAATATGAGAATAATTTCAGATTTGTGAATTAAAACCATTTCTATTCCACCTAACCTAGCTCCTCCCTAACCCTAGCCGTTTTCCCTCTTACCCATTCGCCGGCCTCTCTCCCCACCGTCCACCCTCTCTCTCTTATCCCCTCTCAAGGTGTTTTCTCCTTCATGGAATTGAGATGAATGATCAATCCGGAGTTTGATTCCGGTTTTACGTACGACGGCTAAGATTGCATGGATCTTCTCAACGTGAGGGAAGAGAAACTAGCGGAAGGTACGTGGTGAATCACGACGTTTCTCCGAGAAGGTGATTTTCTTCCTTGACTCATTTACTTTCTAAATCTACTTACTTCGTTGAGAGATTGTTCAAGCAAGAGATTGTGTCTACTAATCGCCATCCACTAGTATTCGTAGGATTGTTACTTCTTTGCTTTTGGATCTCATTGTTAAGCAAATGTTAAGTTGGAAACTACCCCTCATGCAATACTTTAATTTCCCTACGTGTTTTGATTTCGTTTAGTCTCTTGCGTAGCCTAGCCTAAACAGAAGTGACCATTTATTAGTTTCACTTTGTTGTTTTAATCGCTAATAATGAAATATCTGAAATTGATCTTTAAATATTTTGTGCAAGTTTCCTATTTTGCATATAGTCCTGCATCAAGAGAGGATCAGAGTTGTAGCTTATCGATTGAGGTTACCCTAACTGCTATCGTACTCCCAGTGTTTCACAATTCACACTTGAGGAGAGTTATTGGGGATCATGCAGCTAGTTCAGATTTACTCGTAACATCGACTGAGGACTTGGAAGTGGTATTGAAACGTCTTGAGCTGAAAGGGGTTTGACAGGGAGAATGTGGGCTCAAGGAAGTGCTGATAAAATGGAAGATCTTATTTGACTATGATGCCACATGGGAGTTGTTTGAGAGAGCGAAGCATCAGTTTCCATCTTTCCTCCTTAAGGATAAGATGGGTCTTTGGGAGGGAGGTATTGTTTGGCTGGTCCCTTGACTGGTCCAACCGGTTTGTGATTGACTGACATTGTTTTATTGGAGGCATAACTCATGTTCCCCTTGAATAGGTCTAGCCTCCTCTACGTGGGGTCCAACAACCAACAATTAAGAGGGATTTAATGTGGTTTAGGAAAGAAAATTCAAAGGAGAGGTTGTTTAGGGATTTCCTTTATTTTTGTATGCTTTAAGTAGTATATTTTCCCTAGGGTTAGGACATCCATGGTTTTGCTGAATTGCGTTTGTATTTAGATTTGTTTGGCTTCTAGCCAGTGGCTTGGGATTCGGAGAGCCGAATTTTCCTCTCAAATTGAAGTTCCATTGTATCTTGTTTGTTTCCTTCCATTGACTACAAATTGCTGAAATTCAATTTCAGCCAAGGTTTTTTTCTATTTCTACAAGAGTTTCCTATCACAACTCGAGCACCTTTCCTACTTCTCGATTTCTTTTATCTAAAACCCTCAAAGAAGCCAATCTCCTTCACCTCTCTCATTTCTCTTTGAATGAAAGATTTGAAGGAGGAAGAAGTCTTACTCGATTTCTGGAAACCTGAAATGGTGAAGCTCTCTCTACCGATCTCTGCTGCACTCAATTTCACCTAGTGGAAAACAAGTATCTCCCCCTGAGACACACAGTTGCTCTCTCTCTCTCTCTCTGTGCAATTTCCTGTAGTCGAAAATCACACACCCCCACGTCACGACTTTGGAGGCTTGAAGGAAGGAGAAGCAGATCACAACTTTTACATCCCTTTCTAGATTGCGCCCTTGACATACACGAAGAACCCCCATAATGATAGCTTTTTCACCCTGGTTTCTCTTTGGAAGAGCCGAGTGTGCTAGGCCACCATTGACTTTGATTACCTGCACACAAAAGGTTTGACGAATGCAATTACCCATCTTGCCCCTCGATTTCCTATGGATAAATTACTATGATGCAAATTCCACTTATTCTCCACAGCTCAGAAATGCTGGTAGCAACAGAAAACGTGGAAAAAGAGCTACAACCAGCTGCTTTTCCCCTCCGCATGCAATTTCAGCCGTCCGATCACACTTATCTGATTTGGAAAGTTTTTTTATAGGCCAAGCCCCGTTTCTGAAATCTGAGATGAAGAAGAAGACTCCTTCCGAAAATTAAAGGAATTCCAGCTTTGATACAATATTGAACAGCGAGCAATTTTCTATTCTTTTAGATGAGCCTAAACTCAACCTATATACATGAGGATACCCTGATTAACAGGTCTTATTTCAAAAGAATGGGAAACAAAATCTCTTGCAAAATATGAAACTTAATTACCTAATAAAGTCAGCATTCCTAATATAGTGCACTGAATCTCTATTTTCCTGCAATTAGCCTATATATTGCACTTAGACATGATTTTAAACTTATTTATTCATGATGATTTCTTTTGATATTGTCTGTGATGTTTTGTGACAGATTTGTCTTGCCCATAAAGTTTCCTTATTTGAAAAGCTACAATATTTATGCATCTGACTTGAGAATTCCTTTCTGCAAGTCAAATCTGGAAGGTGACATTTTGGAAGCCGTTGAAGAGGAACCAGAGCTAAGATTGTTGCATCCTTTTAGTGAGCTGGTCCAAGAAAATGAAGACCTTGTGGATAGCATTCCTTTTAGTAGCAACTTATCTGAGATTTCCGATTATACAGATAGGATAGAGTGCTTTTCTCTTCCGAATGCACAAGCTTTGTTAAATGTGACCAGCAGAAGAAAAAAACATCAAAACAGAGATACACTAGTATTATTATTTTTTAGTATCCTTGAATTTTTACTCTTCATATTCATAGAATGATGGCAGATAATGTTTCTTTTTTTGTAATTTTTTTAAAATTTTGTAGGGAGGCGATCCATCAAGAGAACATCTATCAGAATTTTCTGAACTTTGCTTTGAGGATGATGCCGAGGTGCTTACTCTCTCTTCTGTTCTGCTGTATTCTTTTAACAGATTATGTGATATTTATTACTTCTCTTTAGATGAAATCTGACGATGTGAAGATTGGGGAGTTGAAAATTAGCTGCTCAGAAGTACAATCCACTCCTATTAAAAGCTGTTCTTCCTCTCCGTTTCATTTGCCTGATGGTGCATCCCTTGGCCATAACAACTTGACTTTTCGAGAACCAGAAGCAATTATTGTTATTAAACATTTTCAGGAACAGGTCCTTTCCTATTTAATGAACCTTTGAACTGGAACATAGAAGCTATTATTATGATTAATCAATTTTCCGTTTTCATAGATTAAATCTCTTGAAGTTGAGGAAACTTCAGGACAGATGAATTTAGATAATGTTGTTCTTGCCTTAGCAACTGAACATAATGCTTCCTTTAGAGAGAAATATGATGAGGTATGCTTCTTTTTCTCACATTTTAATTCTGTTAAGATCAACCCATTGTTTCATGAAACTGTAATGTGGAACACTACGTCAAGAACTTTATGATTTTTTTATCATTACATATCTTTTTTTTTTTTTTGATTTTTTTGCACATTGTTAAAACTGTGTGAACATTTGGATGTAGTGTAGTTCTCTTCTTACTTTTATTAATGCTTGGTCTCTTAGCAGATGATTATTGTATATATTTTCACCGCTTTTTCAAATCTATAATGAACTGAAAATATTTTATTTGCTAAATTTACTGGTCTTAAGTATTATTATCATCATCATGAATTGCTTTTGTCCAACTATTTGAAGTTGGGATTGCGAACCCTTACTATCTATTTTTTCTAGTTGAGTGGTGCTTGAGATTTTAAAATTTACTTTGTGCAAATCCCTTTGCACAACTTCTATGCTACTATTGGAGCACTTACTTTTGTTCTACCTATACTCTTCTTAATCTTCCATGCTAATTTTATTTTCTTCTTAGTACGATTGTCCAGGTCCCAAATCTTAGATGAGAAAAGTGAAGGGTTGCGTTAGGTAGTCGATAGCTAGCATAAACCTTGTCGAATAATCATGAAAAGATTGGAGTAGCTCTAGTGGAAGATAAAATTAGAGAGAGAGTTGCTGATGGGGACATCAGAGCTTGGAAAGTCTATCAGAGACGTGGCCGTCGATCTACGGTCACGATTGAGTCGATGTGCTTCTGAGTCATATTATGTATTTTCTTTATTATTTTATGTTGTATTTGTTTTATTAGTGTTTCCTCTTTTACCCCTTACTTAAGGGATGTTGTATATAAGCCCAGAGGGCATCATCGTCTTTTTATTTTCTTGAGTCATTTGTACGAGGTTATATATAGCCCTCTTGTTCTCTTTTAATGTTAATGATTGAATGATAAAATTTTTCCCTTGCTTGATTTCTTTGTGAGATCTTGAGAGTGCTTGGGAGAGAAATCCCAAAGAGAGGGAAATCGGATCACCCACTAACCTTGGAGACAGCCGGGTTCGTAGTTCTTCTTCTTATCTCTTTGTCCTCCTTCTATCATCCACTAGCCGCAGGCCCATAGCCTTCCTGGACCACTAAACTGCCAGCCACTCAACTCCCCACCACCTTAGACCCAACCCGCCACCCGCATCCACGGCCAACCACCACCGCCGTCCTTCCCTTGGCTCCTCCCTCCATTTTCCACTTGCCACCAAATCTTTCTTAAATTTGATTTCATAATTGGTAACTCTATTAATGATCAAATTCAAATCAATTTGAATTTGAAATAGTTACCCAATTTATAAATCCTTTTTTTAGGAATCCTACTAAATCAATTCCTATTTAAAGGAATTTTAATTTTAAATTAAGAGAGGTTGAGATATTTCTTTTCAAACTTAATTTAATAATTTAAATAAGCATTGAATGCCCCATTAAACTTCTCCCTCTCTCTATAGCCCCCCCTCTTGTTGTTTGAATTAGGAATTGCTTCCTAAAAGCCCACCTCCTCTCTTGGAAACAATTCAAACTTCCTCATCCTTGGCCGAAATTCCCTTAGCTCTTATTTAATTTCTTTCCAAAGGAGAACCTCTTCTTTTGGAATTAAATTAAAAGCCCCTCCCTCTCACCCTTGCCGTCGGCCCCTCTCTCCCTTCCCCTTGATTATTTCAATCAAGGGATCTAGAAGGAAGTTGTTTGAACTAAATTTCCCTCCACTTAAATCTCCCAAAACTTGAACCAAAATTCTCCTAGCCCTCCCCCCTTGGCCGACCACCTTTTCTTACCTTCGCCTACTTGGATTCTTGAGAGAAACCTCTCTCTTTCAAGGGAAAACGACAAGGACAACAAAGGACCACCTCCCACAATAGTTCAACGCAACTAGATCAATGCATGACCGATCCAGATCTTGATTATGGCATTGCCTACGACAAGCTAGGTTTCGTTCACATCCTTCACTCCACTTTCTTCGACATCAATCCGAATATCGAGAAATCGTGCAAGTTTCTTTTGCATTCATCTAAAAGCATTGTAGTCCTACATCAGTTGCCTTAGATGGTTTGATCACATAAAATGATCCTCTGATTAGATTTGACTTATGTTAAGAAATGTAGAGGTAGACTTAAAAAGACTTGTTTAGAAAATATTAGAAAGAAACTTTATTTTTTTAGATTTAAATGAGAATTTGACTTTTAACAGGACACAATGGAGAAAAAAGATTCATGTGGTCGACCCCACATAATGGGATAAAAGCTTGATATTGTTTTTGTATAACAAAAAAAAAAAGCATTTGTGAGTCAACAATATGCATACCATTCATGGTTAGGCATCTTGGCCTTAACGCCATGCTATAAGTCCTACCCTCTAAATACAAACAACATTCCAACTCTTCATATGCATTGAGACCAGATCTCTTTGTTTTAAAAAAGACTAGGTGGGTTAGCTGGTAGCGTTTTTTAGGCAGGACAATAAATCCAGCGGCCAGGCTGGATATGCATCATGTGAGGTGTAGTTTGTAAGTCCCTTGCACTCCGTTAGACTTAAGCTTGAGACACTTCCCCTCAATAGTTTTCAACTTAGTTTTAGGGTCCAAGGCAGATCTTGACTTCAATCACTTCAGAAGCCCCCATTTTTCGAGCATTTTCTCCAACATGTATTGTTAGATTGTAAGCCCCAACATTCTAAATTAAAATGGTCAACTTAAAAAAAAATTGGATTCTAAATTGTAAAGCCCAATATAAGATAGTTTTGAGTGCTTCTGAGTTTTCCCTCAGAATCAATTACTCTTACTTGAGGGATTAGTTGTTTGTGACCCTTAAGAGCATTTGTGTCTTTTATTTCTTAATTGTAAATATTAGCTATTTATATCCCCTCCTCTTTGGAGAGGGTAATGATGATTATTAAGAAAAATTTCAGCACTTGCACTCTATTGAGAGTTTAGAGCGTTCTTGTGAGAACTGTGGTGAAGTCACTAGATGAGGGCGGCATAATACCCACCAACTGCAGGAAGCGTCAGGGTTCGTGGTCCTCTTTCACCCATCCCTCTCTCTTCTCCCTAACCGCCGGCCATTACCTCACATCTCCCTCTCTTGGCTGAAACCCCCACCACCACCACCTCAACCTTAGGCCGACCACCACCCCTCCCCCTTTTTGTCCTCTTGTCTGAAAACCCTCCACTCCACTGTTCCCTTATAGCCGTCGGCCGTCAAGACCCCACCATCCACCCTAGCCGCCGCCCCTTGGTCCCCCCTACTCATTTGAATTTAAATTTCTAAGATCTTGACTTTAAGCACTTTCCTAATTTAACCTCTTTAAATTTGAAAAAAGTATTTAAATTCAGATTTAAGTAAATTTGATGTTGACATCTATTTCTAAATTATAAAAGTTAATTTAGGAAAGTCCCCCAATCACATAATATTTGAATTTTAAATAGGATTGATTTAAATCCACTTTCCTAATTTAAGATTCTAATTAAGGGGCTGTTTGGTTGCCTGTAAAGAAAATGCAATGTAAAATAAATGTAGTGAATTCCGAATACTTTGAGACTGTTTAGTTGTCTGTAAAATAAACGTAGGAGAATTGTTTCCCTTATTTGGTTAGGTAGAACCAGAGTAAAGTAAAAGTAATTTTTTTTGTAATAATTTATTTTGCATATTTTTATAAAGGCAGAAAAAATTCATCAATAAACTGCTTCTCACTTCAAAATCAACTATTTTATAAGGCATAATCCAACTAAAAATCAAAAGATAAAAGTACTGTAAGCTTATCAAGGGAAGCACGACTCTAAATTATAATACTATCCTGCAAGGTCACATAATAAGCAGATGCATTCAAATGAAATAGCATTTCATTCCCAATAAAATGGATGTGTTCCTTCGAAGGAAATCATATTCTTGATATGAAGCAGTAGCACAGTCGAACAAAGAAAAGGACTAACAACAAACACCGAACTACAAAGTATCAGAAATGCAACAAAAACCAACAAATCTACCAATAGGATATAATTCATCAAACAATGTTTGATATTTCTTCTAAACAGACCAAATGTAAGATAAAAGATTCTACCCTGAAGAATAGAACTCAAAACCCTGAAGGCTGTAACCAGAGGCCTCTGCAATCTACCATAAAGTAAGCAGCATAATGAAGTTAGGAGCTCCACCCCGCCATTCTTCCTTGCAACGGAAGCATTGTCCGATCCTTCTACACTTCACAGATCATAAAGCTTGTCAATCATACCAGCCATTTCCTCCACATCCGTAATCTCATCAAGCGCACCTGCCTTTCTGCCTTCCAATTTTGACAAAAAATTGGTCCTTGGCCCATCCAACAATTGCACGATAGGGTCATCTTTCGCACTAGTTGCTCCAGGAACAGCATTGTTCAATCCCTGAATATTTGCAGAAGGAAATGTCATAAAAACACAAACACAACAAGAATGTAGACGCACAAAAAAATATGGTATGGGAAATCTTTGCAATAAATAACACTAATTTTAAATTTGCAAAAATAAATTTAAAATAAACCTAACTTTATGAAATGTTGAATATAAAAATCTACTCGTCATAAACTTGAGAAGAAACGTACCATAATCGACATCAGAGTCCATCTCCTCATCGTCCCGGTTAGGAAGCTCTGCCCGACGTTAAAAGAGAGTTTGAAATGATCAGAAGACGAAAGGCATGAGTAAAATAGTAAGATGGACGAAACCTTCTTCGTCGATGGGGATCTATTGTGCCTGTAGCCAAAGTCCATATGACCTGGTATTCTGTATATATCGTTAAAATGCCGAGCAAATTAAACCTTATTTCTCTTCACATTCCTTAGCCATAGAACTCCCTCTAGCTTTAGATCTTATTCAGCTATTTGCTTCCCCACTCAACTCACAGAAATCTCACAGCCATGAACTCCTTCCACCTGTAGCCAAAGTCCATATGACCGGGTATTTTATAAGCATCTCCTCACACCAACAAACCGAAACTTTAAAGCCAGCATCTCCACTCAACCTCATGACTGAAGACCTCTTTGCTGCAACCTCCAACCGACCCACATCCCCCCTTTGATCAAATAGAACAAGATCAAAACCTCCACCCTCTCCATATTCCATTCCTTTCCCAAACCTTCGGTCCAGAGGGAGAGAGAGAGAGAACTTTTTCTCTAACCTAACTGAAGCCAAACACCTATAGCTGAATTCGATGCCCAGCTTCCTCTATAGTCTTCTTCCTAGCTCCAAGCTATGATGCACGGACACGGCGACACGGACACGACACGACAAGGACACGGGACACGGCTTTTTTTGAAAATATAGGACACGGGTACGGCGCTGACACGGCAATACATTTTTTTATATAGTGTATATATATTAATGTAATATCATATTAAAAATGACAAACAATAATAAATGAATGACATGATAACTTGTCTAGCTTATAATATAAAATATTTAGTACAAAATATCTATAATAACCACAAAAATATAAGCAAATAATCACTTACTACAACATCAAGCATTCAAGCTTCAACTACTAGGATTAGCTTTAGAGGTTTGTTTTTGGCCTTCAATATCATCATCATTGAATATCACTACTTTTAACTCTGGTTCAACAAGAGAAATATTTGTAATTGTGCAAAAAAAGAGGAGATGAAAATACTTTCACTGCCAAAGAGAAATGAAAATGAGAATATTCGATGAATGGGTATTAAATGCAGACGTTGATTTGGTGTTGTGGATATGAAATAAGAAATTTAGTTTAAATCTCACCAAATATAAGAAATTATATTTTAAAAAAATTATAAAATATTTAAGATACGCGTGTCGGACACGCGTGTCCAAATTTATTTAATATTTTTTTAATCGAACACGTTTTTGGCGTGTCCGACACGTGTCGGAGGAGTGTCGGACGAGTGTCGTGTCGGACACGGTGTTGGACACTGCACGCCTCTTTGAGGAGAAGTGTCGGTGCATCATAGGCTCCAAGTTGAGTCCCTTATCTCTCTACCAATCAACCCTCCAATGACGTCCTTACTTCCGATCAAAATGTCGCAACTTCCGATTCGACAGGAAAAGGGAACGTCGTCGAAGGAGCGAAGTCGAACAAAAACGAAGGTGCCGAAGAAGCCACTCGTGCAATCTTACACCTCCTGCGAAGCAAAGAAGCTGAACAGCAACGTCGATGAAAAGCGAAAGAATTTCTAACCCGCTCAATTTGAGCGGGTTTCAATGTCGCTCGAAGGGGCTATTGTAATACACGATTAATGCTTCCGAGGATTTACTTCTATTCCGCCTAAAATTAACCAAACAACCTAGTTTAATAAATGCGTGTAATTATATTCCTTTACCATCCTAATTCTGCATACCAAACAACCCCTAAAGCAAACATTAACTCCTTCAATTCAATCCCATAATCCCCTCCAATCTTACTTAATGCATGTGGGCTCTCCCCTTTCTCTATTGGCCTACCCCTCCCTCTCTCAATCCCTCTTAATTATGAGCCGCCCCTCTCCGTCTCTCCTATTTAATTAATCTACTCCATTAAACTCTCCAATCAGCCCTCCTAACCCCTATCAACCCTAGCCGCCTACTCCCAAGCTTCCCTTCACGTTTTCCCTCTCTTTTATGAAATTCCTGCTTGCTGTCCAGGAATTTCAGCAAGCCTTCTTTGTTGTCCTGCTGCTCGGAAGGCCATCGAGCGCTGTCCAGAATATTTCAGCGAGTATCTTTGCTGTCCAGCCCTCTGGAAAGAAGCCGCTTGATGTCCAGAAGCGCTAGTACATTAAAATCTGCTGTTCTCACATGTATGGCGGATCCAGAACTTGATCACGAATTTATTTACAACAATCAGGGGCAAGTGTACATCCTCAAGTCTCCGTTCTTCAACATCAACCTAGAGATTGATCAAACCATTTGAGAGGATCGTCTTCTACCTCGCCACCGCGATCGATTAACAACTCTCTCCGACTCAGTGGCAAATCGTTTCCAAATCCTGATAAAGGTGAATTTTTGCGCCAAGCCTTCTGTTTTTCTAAGCCTTCCATTTAATTTGTGGCATCATAAAGGTTGTGCAACTTATCTCCGTTTAGCCTACAACAAGAGTGTGAGTGAGTGGATCGAAGTATTGCCTAATCTTATTGTTAATTTAGGGATTTATTTTGAAAACTCCCCATGCTATGTTAATCTTGATTGTAATTGATTATTCATGATTCTAACGCTTACATGTAGTTTGACCTAAACTTTAATCATCTCTCTATTGTTTTAATACTTGTTTAAATCACTAGAAACCAACGTAATTATTTTTTTCTCTAATTCAAATGGCGTGTAATTTTGACATTGCATAATTTCCCATGAATTTAGTTCTACATCATACTTACGTTGATGACATTTAGGAAGAGGAAGTGAAAGAGGAGTGGGATAAAAGCAAATGGAAGAAGGTTGATGTAGAACAGGAGGTCCCCTCTTGAGGGAGGAGGAGGTTGGGAAGGGTATTTGAAATGGAAAGATTAGGGAGAGGGGCCGGCTATGTGGATGAAGGGGAAATGCTTTTAATTCCAGATGTTAAGTATTAGAAGAGGAGGGAATTTTAATTCAAAATCTTGACTTAATTTAAAAAAATATGGAATTAAATCCTTGCCTTAATTGGTAAGCTAATTAGGGCAAGATTTAATGGGGATTAATGGGGAAATAATGGCTGCTTTAAGGGGAGCAATTGTTATGGAAATTGGATTTGATGGGTGGAGGGAAATTAAATGATTCGAATTAATTCCAAACGAGAAGGCTTCCTTATGGAAGGAATTAAAGGAGGTGGGACCAAGGGTGATGCGGACATCCAACCGTCCATGCCTATCCGAGGAGCTGAAGATCGACGACCGAGATCACTTTATTTTATTTTAGTCTATTAAGTGTATTTTGATTTAATTGTGCAATTTTCCTTTTTACCCTCTTGTCTTATGTAAGCCCAAGGGGAAAATGTGTCTTTTAATTTCTTTTGAGGCCTATATATAGAGGCATCTTCTCATGTATTAGGTATGATGGATTATTAATAAAATTTTGTTTGCACTTGTGTTCTTTGGAGAGAACGTTAGTGAAATCCCTATGGGAGGGAGTCGGAGTTTCCACCACCCGCAGGATGGGTCCGGGCTCGTGATTTGAAGTCCATTGGAGAAGGGCAAATGAATCACCCGTCAGTCTTCGGAAGAGTTTGAGGCTCGCGGTTTCTATCATTTTATTTTCTATCGTTTGTTTATATCTTTCGTTTTATCTTTGTTTTGTTTTCTTCCTTCTTATCTCTCCCAGTCGTCGTTTTCGTATTTCTTCCTCCTCCCCTCTCAACCCCTTGGGCAAACCTCCATACTGAGCTCTCCAAAAGCCACCGGCCACCCATCCAGAATTTCCTCCAAACCGCCGGCCATGGCCCCTAGCCGCCGGCCTCATCCTTTCCCCTCTCTCCTTGGATTTCCTAATTAGGGGTGCATGATATTAGGGATTAATTTGAAATTCAAATTGTTTAAAATTCAAAATTCAAAATTCTTTCCTAATTTAGTACACCTATTTTAGGAAAGGAATTAATTTAAATCCATTTGAAATTCAAATTCAAATTGGATTTATTTATCACCTCATCCAAATCAATTTATACTTGATTAGGATTTAAAATCTTCTTTATCCTAATTCATCTATCCTAATATAGCATGCAATAAAATTTATTTCAAAACTTTTTTTTTTAACTGCCGCCGGCCTCCCCTGGATTTAGAATAGGAAATCCTCTTTAAAGCCAATTGATTCTCTTTGGAAATACTTCCAAATCTGAAAATTCTATTTGACCAAAAATCCCAAGCCCCACCTCCTTAATTCCGGCTCAGTTAATGCTCTCCCGTAATTCACCTGGCTGAATTTTCTACAGTCTTAATTCCCTAAATTATTCCCTGGATCCACTCATTAATTTAGGGAATTAAAATTACATTGCCTCAGCCATCCCTCTCAATGCCGTGAGCTTCTTCACGTAACAGCTTAGGATTTTAATTTTATTTCCTAAATTACCTTTCAGCTCACCGCTTCCCCCTTAGTGGATTTGCTCAAAATCTGTTCACAGGAGAAGGCAGATTTGGGGAAAGAAATTAATGGGCTAACCTGCTGTTAGCCGAAGCATTCAAGGCCTCCCTTTGGTTACTCCTCTCCCCACTTATTCTCTTCCCAATCAAGCTGAATTCTCCCTGGATTACTTCCTATCAGATTTCTAAAATCTGAAGTCATATTTCAGATTTTTGAAAAGGTTGTTTTGTTCTTCCCCCAATTGCAAGAGAAACAAGCTCTATCCCAAAATCTGAAGCTATTTTCAGACATTGGTCAAGAGACGTGGAGTTTATTGTCTCTACCAAGTGCAAGAGATGTTTGGAATCTGAAACTGTTTTAAGGTTCTACAAGAGGAGTTGGTGCTTGTTCTCCCTCTTTCAAGAAAGAAACCTGAATTCTCTCAGGTTTTGGGGAACAAAAGCTGAAAGTTTTCTCAAAATTCGGAGAGGAGATTTGTCCCTAGCACAGCTGTTTCCGTTCTACATCAAAGGGGGATTTCAGTTAGGAGAGAGAAAGGGGGTTAGGAGAGAGAAAGGGGGTTAGGAGAGAGAAAGGGGTGGGGGTGTCTATATGCAATCTATTTGGAGATTTGAATTAATTAAATAATCAATCTCAGATTTTAGATTGATGATTAATTAAATGGCTTTCCAAAGTTAGAAAATTTAATTAGGAAGGTTTTTTTTTTTTGAATTTCAAATTCTTTTGAATTTTGAAATCAAATAATTTCCAAATTAAAATAAATCTATTTTAGGAAAGAAGGGAGTTCGGAGGGAATTGGAAGGGGGGCATGTGGTGGGAGAGCCGACAGGTGGGGCTTGAGTGGTTTATGGCCGGCGGCTATGGAGGGATTTGGCTAGTGGTTAAGACTTGTGGAGGGATTGATGTTTGATCCAAAAGAAATGTTAACCAAAATCAAACGATATAAAACAAAAACAGATGGTGAATGGTGGAGACTAGAGATGAGAGGACGGAGAACAAAAAAAAAGATACAAACCACGAGCTCGGACTCTTCTTGCGGTTGATGGGTACTACGTTGCCCTCCCCGAGGGACTTCAATCCACGAGTCCGGATTAATCCTGCGGCTGGTGGAAACAAGGTTGCCTTCCCATAGGACTTTTCCTCTCCAAAACTCACACAGAGATTAAGACAAAGATTACATGGGATGATGACGGTCGTCGATCTTCAGCTCCTCCTTGGATAGGCATGGACGGTTGGATGTCCACATCAAAGTTGTTTGCCTCTTTAGCTTTTGGGAGTTTGGAAAGGTTGATTTTAGTAATAACTTGGATAAGTAAAGTGCTTCAATGATGACAATTGTCACTAACTATAATGAAGCTGTGAGATTATAGGGCTTGGAGTATTGTAATTGTTTGTAGCTGCTCAGACTTCATCAATTTTCTTCTCCATTGTTGCTATCAACCATCGTTGCAGGTTGTAACTGTGCTTTTCCTCCCTCTCCAACAATAATCGCGAAGGAGTGACCATGGAAAAACACTTGATCACCTCCCTTTGCTTTTCTATATTTTAGCAAAAAAAAAAAAGGAAAAAAGGTATGAAAGTTATGCATTCGTCTCACAAATATCGTGGACATGACCTCGCTCAAAGGTTAAAAACAAAGTTGCAACTTGGCACTACATTTGTTCCCATATGTGCCTTTCTTGATGTAATGGGGAAATCAAATATTATATTTCTCGTGCACCCATCTAATGGGCTCCGAAAATTTGAGTCCATGCTGGGCCAAAATTTAGAAAACAATAGATTTAAGATGACACTATCCTGAGATTTTGTCCTTATTTTGCGAGGACTTTATGATCAGTTTTATATTTCTTATAGGTGCAAGCTGTTATTGTTGATTACCCTCTCGATCACAAAATACCACTTATATTAATGCTAGCTATTTGATAGACTCTAAGTGTTGAGCACATCATGAAAGTTCGTTAGGGATGTTAAGCCCTATAGAACTGGCCCAAGAACCAAGAGGAAGGGGGGTGAATTGGTATTTAAATTTTTTTTCTCAAAGAAGTAAAATCTCATAAACCAAAATCACACCACAAAAAATAAGTGCGGAAATTGAAGTGCGGAAGCAAGAAATAAGAATACAGAAATTTATAGTGGTTCGGTCAACTCGACCTACGTCAACTCTCCGGAGGCGCCCTCCGAGTATTGCACTACAATCGTAACTCTCCTTTAGCCCCTACAGCTAGGCGAAGAAGCCTTTACAAAGAACCTCTTTTTGCCACCCCGTCAAGGCAGAGAACCTATCTCCTTTTGCTTCCTCCTAAAGCTGGCAGAGAACCATAATCAGATGCTGAATCCTTACCTCTACCGACCCTTCCATGGACGAGAAACTCTAGACGAAGAAGAAGCAGAGCGATCCTTGAAACAACCCTTGTGAATCCCCTCACAAGCTCCCCCTCACAAGATCCTCTCTCTCTCCCTCTCTCCTCAAGGTCTTCCCAGGTCAAGGCAGCAGCAAAAGATTCTTCAAAACGTTGAACAAGAGCTCTTAAATAGAAGAGCTTCAAAGGAGCTCATTAATTGCAAGTTGCCGACAATATCATCCAGTCCGATATGGAGATCGTCCTGGCCGATCAGTACAAATCTCAGAAGATCGGCCAGAGCATCGCCCTAAATGCAAGATGGACGATTTAAAATTGGCTTGATCGTCCAGGACGATCTCACGATCGTCCCGGCCGATCAATACAAATTTGAGGAAAATCGTCCAGAGCATCGCCCTGAATTCAAGCTAGCTGATATTTATCGTTCCGACCTATCCTGAGATCGTCCAGGCCGATATGATCGTATCAATCATCCTTAATTACTTCTTTGATTTGTCTGATCAATTAAGACATAATTGTAAAATATCGTCCAGGCCGATCCAAGATTGTCCTTGCGGATTACCAAAAATACAGAATACCTTAATTATTTATGGCGGCAATTTCTTTCTGTTTTGAGCTTATCGTCCTGGCCGATACACGTATCGTCCAAGCTGATCTGTTAATGACGGCTGCCTTAATTAAGAATCCCTAATGGAATTTTTGTTTTAAGCCAGATCGTCCCGGACGATGTAAATATCGTCCTGGCCGATTTGAGTAAAAACAGAATTTCTAAGTCTCTCAAGTGTGTGTGTGTAGGGTTATTTAACATCAGTCTCTTTGAATATTACAAATAGACTCATGAAGAGAAAAGGCAAAGTACAGACTGACACAATCCTAACCTACGCAATCTTGAACTGGCTTCGTTTGTTCGTCCGATCTTCGATTCCTGAAAAGTTAGAAGTAACATGTAGTCCAAGAGAATCAATAGTGTTTGTCAATCATCAAAACATAAGTCATGAAAATAGATTTGCAACACATCATAATAGAAAATTTGATATTGGAATTTGAAATTTATGACCTTACACTTAAAGCAAATGACGTGGGAATGATAACGATCTTGATTAAAATCCCATGGTGTCATCGTCCATAGTCTACCTAATTAGAGTAGGTAGTTAACTTTATTTGATCAAAAGATCCTTGCAGCAACTATGAGTTCTTTCATTTAAGGATAACTTGTAGATCTAAGGTGGATGTTTTCTAAAGGAACAAATTTAATTCGACCTTAGCTGATAGAGAGTTTTGTGCCTGATTAAGTTCACCCTATGATTCATTATTAAATTATTTTTAACCATTAGAGAATTTGTGGGATTTGGATGTGATTGTAATTTAATGGTGCCGTTTTACGTCAAATTCATCAGAGTTTATAGCATTTTAATAGGGTTGCTATTTGCTGGCAAAAATCATTGGTTTGAGGGCAAGTATCACGTCCTTATTGGAGAGGGTCTATTTGGGGATGAATTGTAGCGATATGCTTAATAAGAAATTTACTATTTGTGAGCTGAGCTGAGGAGAAGAAATATGACCAATTATTGACGCTAGAATAAAATCAATTTTCGATTGCTGGAAACTTGATGAATACGCCGGCAACACAAAGGAGAAATGATATAACTCTAGACAACCTATCTTGGTGCGATCATGGACCCCACTATGGCTTCATGGTCTCATGTCCATCCAAGGCAAGCGAAAATCAACCTTAAAGTGAGGGAACTCGTTCTAATTTCAGGAAACCGGAAATAATTCTATCCAAAGCAAAAACTTCCCCTCTATCAAAAGAATAAGCAGTGTTTATAGAAAAGCAAATGACACATGGAGGCAACTAGTTACAACACTGCACCTATTTAAGAAAATAATAAAATTTCAATTAAAAGAAAGTAAAAGAAGAAGAAACTAAGGAATCTACTAAATCAATGGTTTAAAGGCAAAACAAATAAAACCCTACCAAATAGAATCAAGAGCTGCAATAGACGAAGAGCCTCAGTTTGGTATGAAAAAAAGATTAAATGGCTAATTAATGAAATAATTACTTAATTATCCTTAGCCATAACCTGTCACGACCCAGCCCTGTTAGCTCGTATGTACGAGACGGGAACGAAATCGGACGTTCAGATCAAACTGTCACGACCCGACCCGATCCGGGACGGACCCCGCTCTCACCGGGCCGCGACAAAATCTTTTATTCAGGATCTGGCTTTGGAATTGGTTCCTGAACTTAATCTTCCAAATTACTCAACTCAACAGACACACAAACACAGAGCTACTATTTATCATCAATCACAGCGGAACAAACATAAATCTGGGCACATTCTGGAGCAAAATTACAACTGATCGTCCCAGGACGATCCAGATCGTCCTGGACGATCCTGGAGCAGATTTTTGATATTACACAAACACTATTCATCTTTCATGTAAACAAAAATTTTCTAAACAATCTTCAAGAACAAAAAGCGCCTCTAAATATTTTAGTTCCATTCCACAGGTAGAGTCACTTACACAGGTGTTCATAATTTACAAGATGGCAACTTATATCTACTCATGCTCTGCATGCCATAAAAAAAAAAGGAAAGAACTACAACTAAAGAAAACAGTAAAAAAACCTGTCACCCGTTGCGTGACGACTATAAGTAAACCTCGGGTGATCCGCCATCACTTATGAGAGGGTTCTCCTGAAAATTTTCCAAAACTAGAGAGTGAGCTACGCTCAGTAGAAATTTCTAATCCTAAACATGCTCATATGACTAAAAATGAAATGACATTTTTAAACTAAAGGGGTCATGCTTTTCTTTTTCTAGTCATGCTATCTTGTTTATGTCATATGAATGAGAAATCATTTAGGTACCATATGCATATGTCATTTGATATGTATGAAATGAATGTCGTCTCAAAATGCTTACTTATTACTTTATACAACCGTCCCGGAGTACCAAGGGTGTACTGATCTGGTACACAAACCTCTTTTGGCCATTACTTCATTTTTCCTCTTTTGCCCCAAGGGCCATAATGTGCTTTTGCGCCGTCTTTGGTACTCCGTAATCCATCATATACAATCTTTTCATATGAACATACATTCATTCCTTTTCATATAAAATGTTTAACATGAAATCTTTAAACATAAATTTGATACATGTAATGATTACACTTAAGCACTTAAGCATGAAAGAAACAATGAAGTATTTTGCATGTGTAATAAATATTCCATTTCTATAAAACATGTCATAAAGGCTTTAACTTATAAAATGATATAACATGAAATAACAAATGAACACGTAAGGAAAAGAATTCCTACCTCCAAAAATTATGAATTTCTCCTCTTTTCCTTTTTAATTACTCTTCTTCTTCTTGCCACCACCTAAAGAAAAATAATTTAACTTAAACCTTGCCAAAATAAAATTTCTAATTCTTTTAGAAGCTTCCTATAATCTTCCTACACCTATTCTTAAGGTACAACATCATCAACCTCCTATCAAACTTTGATGTTTTTATTAATAAATTTCGGATTTAAATAAAATATAAATTATAGAAACCTAAAAATTCATCCAAATCATTCTAAGTCCTTCTAAAACTATCCCCTTTCTTGTACATAATAATAAATCATTATTATTTTCGGAATTAAATCATAAAATAATTAAGAAAACTATTTTTCTTCTCAAAATTGCAATTTCTTTTATTTAGATACCTCTCTAAATCATTTAAAATGGCTTTAGTGAACATGCAATACAAAAATCCCTATGTTAGGAAAAACCCTAAGCTTTCCTTAATTTTTCCACTCAAATTCGCTTAATGAAAAATTACATTTTTGATACCAAAAGTCTTCCCTTATGCTCTTCTAGGCATTCCCATAAAAATTGCATCAAAAAGAGAAACCCTAAATTTCGTATTTAGTTTTTTGGCTTAAAAAATTTGACATGTAGGGTAGGATAACTTAGATCAAAGCAAACCCTAAAGATTTACTAAAGAAATTTCTAAAAAAAACACAAACCCTATTATTTTCTCTATGCAAAAACTCAAGAAAACTTTCATTTTTCTTGCATAAAAAGCTTACCTTTATCTTTTATAGTCTTTTTCCTTCGTTTTCCCCCTAATTCCGTCGCCGGAGAGCCGCCGATTGAGCCCTCCCGTCGACTCCTTCCTCTTCCGCCCGCTCCTTTCTCACGGCCGAACAAAACACACAAGGGACCGAAATATTCGGTCCCTTAGACTTATGAGGACTTAAGGAATGACTTTTACGCATGTGCCCTTATCCCTAGAATTGTTTCTTTTAATTCATGAAGGGCAAAATGGGTATATAAGGCCAAATGTTACTTAAACGGAATTCGGAGAATTTCATTTCAAAACCGTGCGAAATTAGATATAAGTTCTTTATACCGTTTCGATTGAAATTTCGTGACGAATTTAATAAAATTTATTTCGTAATTTTCCGACGACATCGAAATTTCTCTTAAATTCGTCGCGGCGCATCGATATGCGTGCAACACACTTAAATGACGAATTGCAGGTTTTACATAACCAATGCATGCAGCTTTAAGTGGTGTTTCTGAAGTTTTTAACACCCTGCCACAGTAAAATTAATAAAGAAACAGTAAATGGAAAACTTTAGAAAAAAATTTAAAATCAAAACCGATTCCATAACTCTCTCATTGCAAATTAATATGTATTTTTATATTATCAAATTGATCCATTTGATGTCTAGAACACAATTATATTCTCATTGATGATTTTTGTGAAAGTTGATATTTTAGGTATAATTGAATTGAGCCAAAATTGCACATTACCTAATAAAATTTAGGTATTTACAAGTTAAAGATGCAAAATCTACCCCTTTTGTTGGTTCAATTTAACTGACATTAGATCGGTTCCTTTTTTTTTACTATATTTACGATTTATATATAATTTGCTAGTTAATTATAATGAATATTCCATAAAATTTATTGCATATAATTTTCTCTCAAAATTGTATTATTAAAATATATAAAGTTAGAACTTTTTCATTTTTAACAAAATGTCCATTTTTACATCAATTATTTCTCAACGGCTTGATCAATTATCTGTAATATTTTGTGAACAACTAAATTAATACTAACTCTTCTTAGTTAACTGGATATTTTTTTGGGTCTTTACATTGCATTAAATGCTATTCGCTAAATCTAGAATTATTTCATGGTTTTGTGCCTATTTTATAGTTTTTGAAAAAAAAAAAAGTTTAGCTACATTTATATCCTCTATCCTGTGAGTGAAGTGTTTTATTTCACTTGAACAGTCCCTACTGTGTTGCATGTACTCTTGGTAACCTCTTTTTCTCCCTGTTGGTTTGCACGGTAGCTCGATCAAGATGCCAGGATTGCACGTGAAGTGGCTAGAACAAACCATAAGCAACTGTGTTCGTTGCACAATGAACGTTTTGCTGTAAGTAAAACATTTCCCCTTATACCATGCAAATATAGCTCTGCTTTTATTTACCTATTTTTTCTTGGTTCAACCATTGCTACTTGTTTCCCCCTTTTTGCTTACTATTTTGTATTATCTTTCAGCTTCAGTTTAATGAATACAGAAAATGATGGAAGAGAATATATTAAAATAACATTTATGGTGTTGATGTGTTCTAGGAAATCAACTGTGACACAACTGTCAAGCTTTCCATTTCAATTGCAGAGATTGCTTCACATTTTGATCTTTTAAGGCACGGATATAATAATGTTTTAGCTACCTTCGAAGAGTGCTTCCAGTTCTGCTCCATCTTGTCTGAAATATTAGAGGTAATTCATAATTCATTTGTATGGCTATGCCCCTGCGTTACTTGGATTCCTTAGACCTTGTCTTTATTTTCCCTCTCTTATATTGATTTTTACTTATCTTTTGGGCAGCAAAAATTCATGCGTCTTTTGCTATTCTTCTGAAATATTCTTATGGTAAAATAATTTTGAGAATTCTAGGATAAATTTTTTACCCGTGGAAAATATTCATGCAATTCAATATGCATGTTCAATGTAAATTAACTCATCTATATGATTATGAAATGTCATGATTGTTTTACTGAATGTCACATGCTATAGTTCATATGCATATCCTTTCATCTATTTCATATGTCCTTTGTCATAAATGTTCTAATATACTTGCTTATTCTTTAACATATACAACCGTATCGGAGTATCAGAAGTGTACTGATCAGGTACACAAACATATTTTTGGCCATATTATCTTCCTTTCCTCTTCTGCCCTGAAGAGCCATATTGCTCATAAGAGCCGTATTGTGCTTTTGCACCATATTTGGTACTCCGCTTTCAACATTTACAATCATTCAAACATTCTTTTCATAGAAACATATAAATATAGTGTAGCAATCTCATATCAATCATATGCATTGATTAGTAGACAAGTTTACATGAAAGGTTGCATTTCAAAGAACATCTAATGTGCATTGCTATCAAAGAAAGATATTTCTATGCATTGCTGTCAATTAAAGAGAACATCTAATATGCATTGTTATCAAATAAAGAGAATATCTAATATGTATTTCTAAGTGTTAGACATTTCAAAACATAATATAAAGGAATATGAGTTTGTAAAGTGTTCCTACCTCAAATGTCACTTGTTGAAACCGTCGTCTCACTGGTCTCTTCTTAACACTTCCTCTTTTCAAGAACAAAGAGGTTACAATACAACATAAGCCTTTTTAGATCATTACATATCGTTTATACATCACTATCCCTACACATTCCATTAATTAATTACTCTTCTTAAGATCATTAATGCTCATTAACCTACCCATAACCTAAAGTATTTTTTTATCATATATTTATTAATGTTGATTAACATAACCACAATCTAATGTATTTATATTAAATATTTTCCTTAATTAAAAGTAATTTAAATGTTATTTTCTGATTTACCTAAATTCCAATTTTTTGGAAACCTAATTCTTCACTTATTTCATTAAAATTGCATGTTAAAACATCCCTCTTACCTAATTATAATTTTAGGGTATTAAATTTTTGGATTATTAAATTTAATAATTAGAGAAAAATATTAAATTGTGAAAAATTCCCAATTTTCACCATTAGAGCCCTCCTAAGGTTATTTGGAATAACTTTTGTTAAGTACTCTTAAAAAATTTTCAATATAGGACGAATCCTAATTTTTTTAAATCTAAAATTTTTTGAAGAAACATTGCATTTTGATGGCTAAAAATCGTTCCTAAGTTTTCCCTAACATTCTTTCCAAAAGATTTTAAAGTTTCATCAAAACCTAATTTCTAAACTCAAAATTTTTCCCATGAAATTTTGATTTTTAATTCATAAAAACGTTCTTAATTGCAAGGGTAATCATTCTTGTAAAGAGATTTTGGAGGAAAAGAATTTTGGGAGAAATCCTAGAAATCTCCTTCAAAGAAAATCACATGAAAAACTTAGAATTTACTTCAAGAAATCATACCTTAGACTTTTCCAAGCCTTCCTCTTGATATTTCCCAAATAAATTGCCGGAAACCACCGCCGGTCGCCAGCTTTCGCGAGCCAACCGACGTCCTCCCCCTCTCTTCACGCGTGCGGCTGAACAAATACAAGAGGGACCGAAATATTTCGGTCCCTTAGAGGTGCTTTGGCTAAATGAGGGAGGGGTATTACTAAAAGGACGCATGTGCCCCTCTTTCAAATTCTTCCCTAATAGCTCATGAAGGGTAATGATATGAAGGGCTAAAGTTTACTTAAACATCTTCGATTAATTGTAGTTTTAAATTCGTGCAACATTTGATATAGGTTCTTTATATCATTTCGATCGAATTTTCGCGTAGAATTTTATAAAATTTATTGCGTCGAATTCCGACTACTTTGAAATTTCGCCTAATTTCATAGCGGTGCATCGAAATGCGTGCGACGATCAACATTTTCGGGTTTTACATGCATGATGGTTCTATAACATTGTTATCAGACTGATCAGCCTGGTATTATTGTTGAGAATGAAATGAGATTGCTCTATCATAATTTAAATGATAAGGGCTTTTTGCTTTCCTCAATGATATGCTATTGATTCTTTGCTAAAAATAGTGTCGTCCATTGTATTCCGTTGTTATATAGAACCTTTGTACGTCTAAATGCTGTGCATCAGTGAATGAAACACGTTCATTGCTTGATATTTTAAAGAAATAATGCTCCTTCGTAGTTTGCTTGGTGCTGATGAACAATTATTTGTTTTCCATCTTGTGGCTGCACTTGTGATTTAGCTCTTACCTAGGAAAGCATGGTGGCATAGATATTCCTTTATGAAAAGCCTTAAGGCCTGCTAATCATTGATTATGAATCACGGCATATGAATGACTTCCTTGTCGTTGAAAATTATGGAGAAAATATCCTCATTTTACATAGTTAAATTATGTATTTACATCATCCCTTAACTAAATCTTGATCTATGTTCACTGATGGCCTATTTTCACCTTTGTATGCATGAAGGTTTTTAGTTCTGAGGCTTATTCTAATTAGATATTTCTTTTTAATTTTTCTAAGGGTTTTAGGATGCTTCCTAGGTCGTGTATGGTGCAATTGAAGTCCCTCATTTCAGGCCATGAAAGCATCAATAGTTTTATGAGCAAGAAGTTTAAAGAAGTTGAATTGGAGAAGGTATCTTCTGCTCATTTTTTTCCTTGTTTCACTAGAATAGATTAAAATGCCTCCTATTTTAAGAAAAACTTTCATTAAACTTCAGAATCTCTTGAGCAACCAGTTATATGACCATCAGAAGCAAATCCGTGACCTTACGTCTGATTTGGAGAACAGGGAGAAGGTTGCTGTGGTTAGTCTATGCCTAGCCTTTTCTCTTTTATTTTTCTTGTATGATGTTTCCAATCTATGTTGACCAAGTTGAATTTGTTGTAGGATCAATGTCTTCGGCATGATATGGAGAAGGATGAGCTCCTCTCCCTGGTGCTTTGTCTTCAGAAGGAAGTATCTCAATTATCATCTTCTTCTTTGACACGGGAGAATGAAGCGTTGAGGAAGGAACTTGATAAGAGCAAATCAAAATTGAAGGATACAGAGTGCAAGCTAAAGAATATTATCCAGGACAAAGTTAAGCTCGAGGTAGTTAATTATGTATAGTTTTTTGTGATGATTATGATTTTTTTTCTCCAATTTCAAGTGCCAAATCTTTCTATTGAAGGGTGAGAAAGCTCAGGCTGAACGAGAGATCAAAAACTTGCAAGGTCAACGAGCCATTCTAGAACGTGATATTTTGAAGCGTGACTCGCTTTTAGATAAAAGGCATGAATCGAGGTCTGACTTTAATACAGTGAGGGGTTTAAAGGCTGAAGCACAACAAAATTTGCAGGTAATTGTTCTTCTATTTTATTGTTATATACCCCCTACATTTTTTTTGACGTTTTTTGCTTAAAAGATTTCATCTTGGGGTTGTTTGATTGGCTAAAAAGGAATGCATAGTAAAAGTGATGTAATGCAAAAGGAATATTTTGAAGTTGTTTGAATGAGTGTACAATAAATATAGGTGAATGATTTTTTTTGGTTTGGTTTAGAGGCTGTTTGGTTGTCTAAAAAAGAATGCAGTGTAAAAGGAATGCGGTGTAAAAGGAATACTTTGGAGTTGTTTGGATGAGTGTTGTTGACCCCAGCGGCAGAACAAAAAAAAAGGATGAAATAATAAAAAATGTGCTTTGAATGATTACCTGCACCGAAATCATTCGTGTATCCTGCTAAAACCACATCCTGCCACGTCCACATACTCATTACATGTGCAAATCAGCGCTGGAGTCAGATGCCCATACTCGCGTGCTTTGTTTCGACTCTTCTCCCGTAGTCGTTAAAAGCAACACGAAGCAAAGCCCTCATCTCCTTCTTCCGCTCTTCTTCTTCCCAGCATGAGCTCCATCAGATCCCCTCCAGCCCATTCGCAAGACCCGTCTGAAGCCTTTAACCCAACGCTTCCTCTCCAATTCGCAAACCTCCATACACAAGCTTCCTCTCCCTCCTGCTCTGTTCACTACCAACCGAAACCCACAGTTCCTCAAGCCTTCATCTCCCTCTCCCCACCCATCTCTTTTTACCAACCCCGCCGCAAGCCAAATCCGACTTCCTCTAATCTACAGACTGAGTTTTCATCTACCGTAAGCCATACCTGCACCCGACCCAATTCTTCTCTCTTCAAGCCAAATCCAGGCGACCACCAGAGCCTCCAACCTTGCCCTCTTGCCGCTGTAGCTGAGTCTGACACCCTCACCCGAACCCATCTCAAAAAGCCGAACCCTCCATGCTTGCGGTTGACCTACGACCGAATCCCTCTTCTACCTCTTCCCGATTCTTTTGAACATGAGCCGCTCGATTTGACTCTACAAGCTTCCCGACCCATCCATTTGATATCTCTCAGCAAACTGCCCACATCCATAGCTTCTCAAGCCTCCTTGTCCACATCCATAGCTTCTCAAGCTTCCTTGTCCTCAACGGAACCCAAACAGACCCTATTCCCCATTTACAACCTACAACAAATCCAAATCAACCACTTCCATACCCTCTAAGGCCCAATGGCAAGCCCAAATGCAATACTAATCCCCACCCACATCCATCTTCCTACAACCCACTTAAAACCCACAAAAATCCCTCAAAGTAAATTTCAGATTTTTGAATTTATTTTTCCTCCCTCACCAAACCCTAAAATCTGAAATTAAAAGTTGGTTTGATGGGGACATCAGTTTGAAAGTCTACCGTCGACGTGATTGTAGATCTACGGCCACGATTTATCCAATGTACTTTTGATTTTTATATTGACATTTTCTTATTCCGATGTACTTTTGATTTTAGTATTGTTATTTTCTTATTGATGTATTTTATTTCAGCATTTTTCCTTTTTACCCTTGCTTGAGGTATTGAATCATGTAGCCCCTTGAGGGTATCTGAGTCCTTTTGCTTTATGTCATTGTAATAGGCTATTTAAAGCCTTCCTCTTGTACTTTTGAAGCTAATGAATGATATTAAGAAATCTTCCTGCAATTGTCTTCTTGAAGCTTTTGTGAGAGCTTGAGAGAGAGTTTGAGAGCTAGGTGGAGCCTAGGAGAGGCCACCCGTCGTACCCAACAGTCACTCCCGGTGGCTCTTGGTTTTCTCTCCTTCATTCTTCCCCTATCCTCCACTTCCACCGCCGGCCCTTTCCACCACCAACCACCGCCCCATACCCCTCCCACCAAAACTCACTTCAACCTAACCACCAATCCAAGCCATCTTTCTCCATTAATTTGTTTTCTACCCACTCCCCAAGCCATGCTCACCGCCGGCCACCTCGCTTGCCTCCATGGATGAGGAGTTAATGTCACCTTGATGCTTACCTAAAGAGTTCAAGTTATTTGGGAAATTATTTTCTTCATTTGAAATTCAAAATTTGAATTTCAAAAGTTTCCTAAATTGGAGAGCTATTTTAGGAATGTATTAAACCTCTTTCATGACATAATTCAAATTTGATTTGGGTGGAATTTTTCTTCTCCTAAATTAAAGGGACCAAATAGGAAAGAGTTTTATTTTTCTCCACATAACCCACTCCCCTCCCCTCTCACCATGCCGCCGGCCTCCCATATGGTCCCCACTTCCTTAATGCTACATTAAGGCTCCTAATTACTTGTCTTTTGAAATTCAAATTTCAGATTTTTCTCTCCACTTCTATTTAAAAATCTAAGATTAATTTGGGCATGGAGATTACAACACTTTTCCTCCACCCTACCTAGTTCTCTCATAACCCTAGTTTCTTCCTTCTTCCCACTGCCATTTCTTTTCCTCTCCCTCTCGAGTTCGTTCTCTCCTTACATGAATGATGCATGGCCGATCCGGCGTTTGATTCCGGCTTCTCGTCCGACGACCAAGGGGTAGTGGATCTTCTCAAATTTCCTTCGCCGGCGTGAGTTCAATCATTGACGGATCTCTAAAAATTCCGTCCTCCCGTAATAGTCGTTGAAGGAGTAACTATTGGAAGGTACGTGGTGAATCACGACGTTTCTCCGAGAAGGTGATTTTCTTCTTTGACTCATTTACTTTCAAATTCTACTTTCTTCATGAGAAGTGTTCAAGCAAGAAATTGTGTCTACTTATCGCCATCCACTAGTATTCGTAGGTTTGTTACTTCTTTGCTTTTGGACCTCTTTGTTAAACAAAGGTTAAGTTGGAAACTACTCCGCATGCAATGCTTTATTTTCCCTACGTGTTTTGATTTTGTTTAGCCTCTTGCGTAGTTTAGCCTAAACGGAAGTGACCGTTTATTAGTTTTACTTTGTTGTTTCAATCACTAATAACTAAAATCTGAAATTGTTCTGAATTTATTTTGGGCAAACTTCCTACTTCGCATGTAGTCCTGCATCATGGTCCCTCTCCTAGCCTTGGCCGACCACCCTAGCTCCCCCTCCCTTTATTTTCTTCTCCCTTGCTTGATACATCATCTAAGAGAGAAGGCACACGACCTTCCCCCGGCCTCCTTACTCATGTATGGCCGATCCCGTGCAAGATCATGGATTCGTCTACGATAATTTAAGGACGAATAGATGTGCTTAGATCTCCCTTCTTCGGCATCAACTTTGAGATCGATCACACCGTCGATGATTACGTCAATCGAATCTTCTTCTCTTTGACGACCACCATTGACAAGCATCAAACCACCGGTCAGTGGCAAATCCTCCAACATCAAACCACCGATCAGTTACTTTCTCATCAATTTAAATTATATATCCTATCTTAATCGTACATTATTATTCTATCAAGTTATAACATTTTAATTTTATAGAAGTAAATATAGTGAAATTCTTAATAAATCTTTGCGAGTTAACTTGGATTAATCAAAGTGAGGGAAAAACTTATAAGCTTTGGGTTAGGGTTTGGCTTTCAATAGAAAAGAGGGAAGAAAAACTTTATGATTTTTTCCACTTTTACCAAATGAGCCTCTCTTGTCGCCAATGCTTTCCAGGCTTTATGCATCTGGCGAATTCAAGCTTTTGAGCGTGTTTGGTTGACACATGTTGTTTCTTCAATTAAACTGATGTAAGGGGCTGAGTCAGGTCGTTTCCAAGTTTTCTAATTAATAACTATTTATATTTCTCTAGCTAATTATAATTTTATATCTTTAAATCTTTTTTTCCCATAAATATAATAATAACTTATTTATTTTGAGAAATTATTTCTTTTTAAATAAATTTGTTCTCGGCAACTCAAATAAGTCTTTAAATTAATTAAAATTTTAATAAACGTTAATTTAAAATTAATAATTCTTTATTAAATAAAAATATTTTGGTATTTACAGCTTTCAGAGGGTTCGTCTTATTAAACGAATTTATCATTAGTTCATAAACCATTTTTTATCTTGCTGTACACATTCAGCATCAAGTGATTTTTGTATTTCATTAACATATCTAGCATACGTTGTTTCAGAATGACTACGAGAAGTTTGAATTGATTGCTTTTGAGATGGAGGCTGAGATTTCTTCATTGAAGGAGGCCTTAGAAATCACAGTTGGTGAAAAAGAAGAAGCATATGTCAAAAATGAAGTTTTAAACTCTGAGTTAGAAGCTATGGATAACAAATTGAACACTGCATATTTTGAAATGGGATTGCTGAAGGAGGAGCTTAGAACAATGGTATGCCTAACTGTCTATGGCTGATTCTTTGAGCTTAATGGTCACGTGTGTACTAGTTGTTTTCTGTCTAAAGCTTCTGCTTACCTTGTTGCTTGAACTCTCAATTGGGTTTGATTTGCTGTTTAGATAATTTAGAGCAGCTTTATCTTGCAGGAACAAAGGTTGACTGATTCTGTATCTTCTTCTAAAGGATTTGAAGATTCTGTCAATTTGCTCTCAAGGGAGAAAGAAGAGATGATTTTGGTACTAAAGATAATTATGCAAATAAACTACATCCCCTCTGTTCTTTTATTTATAAATTATCCTTTTTATTTAACAATTATTCGTTCATTGATGCAGCAACTTACTGAAGCCCTTCTGGAGGTGGAGGTAGAAAAATCAGCTTGGGCCTTGAAAGAGAAATCTCTAAGCGAGAAACTCAATACATCAAATTATGAAATTGTCAAACTATTAGAAAATCTATCAGAGGTATCATCCTTAGTAGACAATATCTTAAAGCCTTAATTTCTTTTTCGAATCCTTTAGTGTGCTCCTACTGGATCTGCATGACTCAGTCCAAGGCTTGGAATATCACGGCAGAAATGAACAGACCGACAAAAAATCTAAACTTCCTCACATCACTCTTACAACTTATTTTTTATCTACATAATACATTATCCAAAAAGACTAACACAAACTATTACATTTAATTTTTACAACACCTAACTCAAAGTGTTTTTCTTCTATTGTAGTGGTATTCTTTTCTTTCACGCATTTAGTTTAGAGATGATTTTTTTCAAAAGTAATTATAACTAATGAGATGAGTTAAACAACCCAATGCCTAATTTCATTTCTATATCATTCTAATTCTAGAATTAGAAAACTATATGCATGCACATCTTTGTTCATAGCATATAACTTTACCATTGCCAGGAATTGAAGATGCATTTGTCTCATTATTGATGGGACAAGGAGACTATTAGCTTTTTTTTTTTTAATCATTTCAATATATGAACTTATCTTATAATGCATACATTACCAGAATGCTATCTAAATTGTGCCATGAAAGAAACATCATCTCCTAACATCTTGCAACCTAACCAGTAAGGGTAGGCAATCTTTTTATTTTGTGCTAGTAGGTTCATTGCGTCCCTTGCTAGTATCATAGTCGGGTGAACTCATCATACATCATGCACATCCATGCACTCCTATATCTCATGTTATTTTGCTTTCTTCTCACCATGCATTTGCTTTAAATAGTGTCATTTACTTATCATATAATAACTTATCACTTGATATTCAAATATGAAGAGTACTGTGTGACTGTTGACCCTAATACTAGTGTCGGATCGAGTCGACCGCGCAAGGAAGGTTTCAAAAGCGAAAAAGCTCGAAATTGCGCAAAAACTCACCCAACGCGTGTCGACCGAAAACTTAAAATCACCGAGATGAATCTCTGTTTGCGAAATGGACAGCGCCGATGCGTCCGGAGCAACGAAAACAGCTAAGATTGACACCCATATTGGTGGGGGTCGACGGTCGGCGAAAATTTAAATTTTGGGCGCGCGAATCGAGACGACGACTTGTGCGAGTGACGACGCGACGACCAACTCGATGCAAGATTAAAAATTTATTTTTATTTTTGTGCAATCTAATTAAAAAGTTTAAAAAAAAAGAGAGGGAGAGCTTTTTTTTTAAATAAAAAACGAATTTTCTTTTAATAAAAAAAATTCCTAAAATACCCCTCACACTCTCATATCCCCAAACCGAGCCCTCCTCTCATTCTCACGCCAAACTCACGCTCCAAGCCGCGAACTCCCTCTCCTCTTGCGATTCTTCAAGCAGCCGGCCTCTCTTCCCTCCTCCAAGCAAGGTAAAATTCTTCTTCTTCCTCCTCTTTTCTTCTTCCTCCTCCATTCTTCTTCTCCATTTTCTTCTTCTTCCTCCTTCCTTCTTCTTCTTCTTCTCTCCCATTTTTCTTTTTCTTTTTTCATCCCCCAAGTTTTCCACCATTTCCTTCAATTTTCTTCCTCCCCTCTCTTCTCCTTCCTCTCCTTCATCTTCTTCTTCCTCCTCCAACCCTTTTTCTCCTACACCATTCCAACAAAAAATTTTTTTCATCCACCACTTTCCCTCTCTAACCTAGAGAGAAAATTTTCTCTCTCTAGAATGAGAGTGAAATCTCTTCATGAATAGCTCCATCTCCACCCTAAGCATCTTCCCTCTCCACCATACCTCCAAATTCCTTCTCTAGAGAGAGAAAAAAAATTTTCCTTCTCTCTTTCTCTCTCCAAAAATTGAGAAGAGGGATTTCTCTCTCTAAATCTCTCCTCTCACTTCCTTGCACCTCCTAAACCTTATCTATGCAAATTCCCCTCAAATTCTATCTTTCCCCTCTCTTTCTCTCTCTAGAAAGAGAGTTTCCTTCTCTCTTTCTCTCTCCAAAAATTAGAGAAAGAGAGATTTTCTCTCTCTAACTCCACTCCCCTAATCTCCTACACACTCTAAACCCATTCCACAAGAAATACCCATAAAATCCTCTCTTTCCCTCTCTTTCTCTCTCTAGAAAGAGAGCTCTCTTCCTTTTCTTTCTCTCTCTAGCTTCTTTTTTAAATAAAAATATGATTAATTAAATTGCACAAGTAAATTTTTTTTTTAATTATGCATCGCAGGTTCCTACGTCGCCGTCATCCGCCGTCGCCGCCTCGATTGCTGCATACCCAAGGTAAAAATTAGTATTTACATTTCTATGCATGAAATAAGTACTCGTGACCGCTTTTCTTAGCGGGCGAGGAAAAAAAAAACTTAAGTACCCGTGACGCACTGAGCGAGCGGGGAAATTCGTATGCATGAAAATATAAGTACCCGTGACTGCTTTTCTTAGCAGGCGGAGAAATTTGTTATTTGTAAAAAACAAATGCTATTAATCAGTATCGTCATGGTTTTATGGAGCGGGAAAAAGCTATATTTAATCTGCGCTCAAAGCACCCCGGGTGACGCTTCTTGCGAGCGGATAAAACTGCGGGCCCCGGTGTCCGACTCCGTGTGCTTTCTTGGCAGGCGGGGACCTAATCCATTGCAGCCCCTAACGCAGGGGAACGAGCGAGTGCTGCCGAATTTATTTAAAATATTGAGTTACTTACAAAATAAAATGTGAATCATCTGCAAGACTTAATATTTGAACTCAGTAGATATAACATTTAGACCACACATCGTTTTAAACAATATACTTGAACTTGTAGCAATAACAGATGGCATGACTTAGAACATATTGAATATTTGATAGGATATAAGAAATTATCATAAGATCTTGAACTTAACATTTGGTTGACTCGAGGACAAACAATAAATTTATGTTAAAATCTCATATGGACCTATAATTTGTTCATAATCGTAATGAAAGGTTGTATATAGAATCTCACACATGTTGCCAATCCTCCTGTAAGCAATGATCTCACTTTAAGTATAAAAAATTTGTGAAGGTTGTGATGAGCCAACAGGACTACAAAATGAAGTTAGAGGGTTATATCAATCAACTCACAAATTTATGAAGTTTTAAAAAGAAGCTACTAGTGAATGGATTGTTGAAGAAGGGCAATACACACACATGATTGTTGACATGAACATGATTAATTTTCTTTATAAGCACAATAACTCATTTGTGGGAGCAAGATGAGTATGATGTCTATGAATTCCTAGCCAAATGCAAAAGTAATAATCCACTTACAATCTCAATGCAGGAGTTTGTGGAAATGCATTCAAGTGGATAGCAATGGGTAAGTAAAGTTTAAAAAAAGACCAGAGCTCGAATTGATTAGGTTGAACTAATGATTGGGATCTTGATAAATTGCATGAATGATGAACTAGCAAAGAATTCAAACTAAATGCTTTTATGAAATAATGCAATAAAGTGGAAACATGTACTTATATATACATGAAAATTCACTTTCAAGCATTACAAAGAACTTGAGAATGGTTGTAGTGATAGTCTGTAAATGACCAATTCACATCAATAACAAAGGATCTTTCAACTACACAATAAGCATCCAAGCTAATAATTATTGCAAATGAATTACTTATAGATACACATAGTAAGAGAAGATATGATATGTGACAAGGAGATTGGAGCCTTCAAAACTTCATAAGTCACCTACAAATGACGATGACTTGTGTGTAGCATCCCATATCAGTTATGCAAGCAATGATCAACTACAAATGCGATGACTTGTGAGTCATTCAACTATCAGTTATGCAAGCAATGATCACCTAAAATGACGATGACTTGTGTTAGCATATATCAGTTATGCAGAATCGAACCTACAAATGAATGTTTTTGTGTGTAGCATTCATAGAAATCCTACATTCAAAAGATTGAGGCTTTCAAAAATATTTGAGACTTATGTTAATCAAGATGCAATACAAACACTGGAAGAGCTAGCAAGCAAACATGACAAAAGCTCAAAATGACAATCATTGTACCTCAAATGGATGAAGGGCCATAACGCATCAAGGAATATGCATGAATAGCATTCTATCAACATAACATTGCTTGATAAGTCAAGCAAAATTAATAATGTCATTTGACCACAACATGTTGATTACTCGACAGTAGCTGATAGCAGAAATGTCGCAAGACTGCCAACAAATACAAATTCCTATAGATCGTTGTCAAAGACCTTCAAACAAACATAAAGTAGTTTTCAATAATATAAGTAGTCCATTTGTTGAATGATTAATGTCATAATAATGCAAGTATCAACAAACAAAAGCAGGAGATTAGATTGAGTCACTCAAACCACGTAGAATGCAACGAGTAGTGTACAACAGATCTACCTGTACAAAGCAGCGACAAACTTTATTCAAGCTTACGCCCCGCACCGAATCCGCAACATGTACTAGCGGACAGAAGCGTATACAATCTCCAATTAGAATGGTGTGCATTAAATTACAATATACTTGCCAAACTTAATATTTATAATCCCCCTGAACATACACCTGTTTGTATACACATGGTACACTAAGGGGAAAATACGATCTCGACCGCATGCCGGGCGAGGTGTTATTGGTCACACGTAAGGCCTAGGGATGCTGGCGGGATGACAAAGTGAATTCAAGTCCCGATACCGAATTTTCTATACGGATCAAATAGAAGTCGACAGGCGTTCAGAAACCATAATAAAGTAGTTGTGAGGACGTTACCGTGTATTTATTTTCATACATTACATAATAGGCCTTCAAAGTTAAAATCAATAGAAATTCTCACAAGATATAAACATACCGAACCCCGACTCTCTGTCGACATCCAGACAGAGTTGACAAGGTTCAAATAAAAAAAATGACCCACACCCGATAGGCCGGTTGAACAAAATCTAACGGAGGGGTCCATTTCAAATAATTTCCAATGTCATTCCAAATATCCAAAAGTCTAAAAAAATCTCAAAATCCCAAAAAAATCTAAAATCATCAAGCTCTAAGATATTCAAATTTGAATCTAATTATCAAACACACTTAAAAACATTATCATCATCGCAAAAAGTTTGTCGAAGGTGGACAATCAAATTTAAACTTCAGATACAACAGAGCAAAATGCTAGTCGAAAATACAATAGAATTCTTCTCAATCAATCTCCTGCAATAAAGACGTAGGTCAGTGTCCTATAACCGGGTTTGCCGCCAAATGGCACACGCAAGAGATAAACGGTTATGACCCGGGGCCCTCTAAACTGAGTGGTTTTGCCGCCAAATAGCACAGAATACCGTATGGCCAGAAGCTATTTCCATGTTTGCATCAAATCTTTGAGATATGGATCAATAGGATTGATCGATAGGCCCAAAGCCCTATGTTAGCTAAGGTGGATATCAAAAATTGTCCCCTAAACAAACATTCACCACGGTTACAAGTCCCCTTGGACGAAGACAAACCATGGCTGACTACAAGATCCTTCTGTTAGGTTGGGTCACTACCTACTCTGACTAAGTGACCAGGGACACCGATGGCCCGGACGACGGAACCAGGGATCTTGATCGGCGATTCATCTCTTCCCCACCATCGACATTTAAGTACAAGATGGGTGAATTTCTAATTTTAAATATCAAACCATTTCAACCCAAACATCCAAACTTCTAAATATTTCAAAATCAAATTAATTGCGCTATATATCAAAAAATAACACGTATTCCTTTACTATTCTTATGACAGACAGTTATCGAATTTATCTCGTTATCGGCAAGAGGTTTTAACTTTAACTATAGGGGCTTGCGCCTTTAGGAAACCAGAACTCAGATCATAAAGTCCTCACCAAATGAGGGAGAAATCTCTGGGTAGTGTCTTATCTACAAACCCATCTGCCTTCCAAAATTTACCCCGGAACTTAGTTCGTTAAAACTCCCTCGCCGAATAAGAAAAGCGAGTGGAGGCTGAGGCCGAATTTTCGGAGCCCACAGTGACATTCATATCAATATGAGAATCACATAAATGCATAAGGGAAAATCATTTTGGACGTTTGCAATAGCAATTTGGTATTAATAAAAACATTTCTAAATGCCTATCAATACACATGATTTAGAAGACATGGAATTAATTACTATAAATTAAAAACATATCACTCACCTCTACTTTAGACTTTTTAGTATTTGAAGTTCGCTTCTCTTATCGCAATGCCTATAACACAAGATTTGGTGATTTTATTTAATTATTTTATTACCCCAAACTCTATTTATAAATTAAATATATTTTCCATTCTTCTTGCTTTACTAATTTTTATATTTGTACAAATAAAAAGATATATTATTTTTATGAGCATTATATATATATTGAAAAATTAGAAATTTCATCATTAACCTTGTATAGATTTTGCAATTAATTTTAATTATTTCTAAATATATTTTCATAATTATTTGAAAATTCAGTTACATCAATTGTTTATTTTTCAAATTTTATTATAATTTTCCTATAAATTACGAACAATATTATACTTAAAATGAAATTTTTTAGCTTCAAAAAATTTCCTAACATTGTATCTCCTTCTTAGTCTTCCTGTTTTTTTTCCTTCTTCTTCTTCCTATAAAAAAGTTAAACATTTTGTCTTAGCCTCAAAAAAAATAGGTGTTTGCAAATCATAAAGAAAAATTATCTCTTGGCTTAACGAAGAGAAGGAAAAAAATTCTAGCTTTTGATATTGAATCGTCACCTTGTGGTGCCATCGGGCTTTCACTCCGCCTCGGAGCTACACATGATTGGCCTCAGCTTTGCACGCACAACCTCAATTCTAGCTTGTGCGATCCCTTATTGGCTCGGATGCTCTCGGGAGATCGTGCTTGCTCATATTCTTAGCCTTGCTTGGCTTGGGCTTTGTTCACTAGCATTTTGCTCTCTTTCTTGCTTTCTTTTTCTTTATATCTCGCTCAATGTTGTCCCTCTATTTCTCTCGTTCTATTATACGTAAATACGTAATTAAGTCGATGCATGAACAACTTAGTGAATGACCTATAGGAATATGATGTATTAGATGATTGATATCATTGTTTAAAATTGTGCAATATGAGGCTCGCCTCAGCACAATTCCGGTAAAAATACTTGAGGCTTATGTCTTGAGCTTTTTTTATGAGGTGTTTATCTTAGTTGGGCTGTGGCGCATTGGCATTAGGCGTATGCCTCACCCTATTTTTATATTCTTTTATTAAAACTTGCCTAAATCCTAAACTAAAGTCTCAAACATAATTCAACTTCATGTACCCCGATTCGCAACAGCTTCCTCTTGGCTACGTCAACCTCCAACCCACAACCTTTGCTATATCCACCACTATCATAGGCATTGTCGGGGATCAATTGGAAGCCGCACACCACCAACACTTTCTTTTCTATAAATTTTGGATTACTACTGTAAAACCAACTTTTGATCAGGTATATGTCACATTTGGATTCATTTGAAAATAACTCAAAATTTCAACTTTCTTGAAATTCAAAAAATTTGATATCATTGTGTTCTACTTGTTGAATGGAGCAATTCAACATATAGAACTATATGTCGAATTGTGAATGATTGAAAGTTAGGGAATGAAATCTCATTTGTATTTTTCCTAAGTTGATAATCTATATCCACTGTTTTAAAATATGAATTACTGTAGCAACGACAATTGATTTCTTGGCAAAGGCATTTTGCACGACTTGCACTGGCTGAGGTTATGGGCATTTAGGTAATTATAATAGTTAGTGCTTTTTAAATTATTAAATCAATGGTTAGTGCTTTAAATCCACGGTTCCCTGCCAACCGAGCCTTCATTTTTTTCCTTTTTGGAGTCGCAACAGTGTTGGAGTGGGCGTGAGTTCGTGAAGGATGGGAGCAGAAGCCTGGTACCTGAGTGTTGGAGGCTGGCTTGAGGTTAGTAAAGTTAGAAAATAAGAAAAAAAAAAATAGTGAAGAAGAATTAGAGTAGAAAGAAAGAAGGGAGAAAAAAGTGGTAGAAGGAGAAAGGGAAGGAAAGATAAGTGTGCTATTTTGTATATAAAGATGAATTTTGTGCAAATGAGTATTTTGTAGAAAGTGCTAAATTAAATTTATTTAATTGTTGTATAGAACTTTTGTAGCATATGGGGAGGAAATATAAGGCTTTTCATTGTGTATGAGATTGAGAGAATTGGAAGGTATGTGTGTTGAAATTTATTAATTGGATAAAAAAAAAGGAATTATAAGAGTTAAGCTAGTTTAGTTGGTGTAGGTACCTTACACACGCAAGCAGGCACTGTCACGACCCGGCCCGGTTAGCTCGCAAGTGCGAGGCGGGAACAGAGGTCGGACGGTAGGTCAAGTATCTAATTCCTAAATCTATCAATTCCCTAAATAAATCTCCAAAATATTTTGAAAGAGCCACTATAACAATAAAGTTTGAAATCACATAAACATATAAGCAAACATATTCTTCGTCCTTACCTTTCTTCCGGAGCTCCTGCCCTACGATAAACAATGCCGCCCCTTCTACTCATTGATTAAATTAAGCTCACCTGAAAATGTTAACAACTAACATTAAGCTAAAGCTCAGTAAGTAATACACAATTCTAAACTACAGTAAACAAGATAATCTGAACAATATGATAAATGTCAATTTTACATGAACATAACGTAAAGATGATTCATATTTAACATGACATTAAACATATCATATCATAAACCATATCTTTCATTTTCCTTTACATATTCATATCAATATATATTTAACTTTCTCTTTTCATATATAATACAACCGTCACAGGAGTCACCGTCTGTACCATAAAGGTACACCTTCACCATTTTCCTTTTCCATATCCTTTACCATTTTATCGTGCACGAGTACAGCGTCCCCAGCTAGTACCATAAGGGGGTGAACTCCATCCTTTCAACATGCACATACAAAGCATTCCATATACATAAGCATATCATTTCATTCCATCTTATTCCTTATAACATATAAACCTTATCGTAAGATATCATAAAATGTACATGTAATTATTTTCCACCTTGGCCGAAACCTCCCACCCCCTCTTCTTGGTTGTTTCTCCTCCCACGCCCGAGCCGCCTCTCTCGTCCACTTGATTACTTCTCGTGGTGTCCTCTCACCCCACCGACAAGTATGTATGGAGGAGCCTGAATGGAATTTCGGGTTTGAGTACGACCGCAACGGAAGAATCGACATTCTCCGTTCCCCTTTCTTTGACGTGGGATTCGACTTCGACGACACCCCAGAAGAGTATTTGGACCGGATCTTACCAACTCTCGTGGACTCTATAGATGATCACTTCTCCGTCTATACGTGGATCATCGAAGGCCGTCCATCCGCTCCTTCGAACCCGACTTCCAACCCGGCGACAAGTCCTCTCAAGGTCACCTGTCTACTAGTGGCGTCGCTAAGCCTGCTCACGGTTCTCTTCTGCTAACCTCCACCTCAAATTGAGTGACGAATCCTAAGGTGAAGGGTCTAAATTTTAAATTTGGGGCTTTGGTATTTTAGCCATTTGCAATACTTGATATTTTTGATGTTATTTTGAAAAGCTTTCAAATCTCGTACTGTAATTTCTTGTTGTTATTTAATCATTCATATTTTAATCCTTGAGCTTCAATTGATAACGCATAAAAGTTTTAGTGTCAAGCTTGATTCAATATATTATTTAATTTCAAGTGCAATTCTCATGACATTTCATGATAGTTTCACATCAATACCAGTTGATTTGAGGGTTGTCGGTATACAATCTTGTTAATTAGTGGTGGGTGATATATATGTTTGTAGTATTGTCTGGTGGGGATTAATCAAAATTATGATTAATTGCAACCAGTTTACTTATAATTTCGATATGATGCTGCTATGTACAAGTCTCTAATACAATGCTACTGCATAACAAATAATTCATGCAGTCATTCATGCTTATATGCTAATACTCCTGACATCCATTTTGATTTGTATAAATGTGCATATATATATATATATATAACATTTTATGCTAATACTCATGTTATTTGATCATAACTTAAAACATTGATTATAAGCGAAAGCAATCACCCACCAAACACCCACCAAATCTCCTGCAACTTTAACCCGATTCAATTGATTCTTCACCGTCCACATTAAAATAAAATGTTTATATTTTCTTTCTTGCTTGTTCAAATAATAGGTGTCAACGACTTGCGCTGTTGTATCCTTGATTCGAGCATAAAAAATGAATATAAAGAAGATATGTGTCTTTGCATCTCTGATCCGGGCAGAAGAAATGAATACGCGAAAACCTTGCGTGTTTGTGCCAGGAGGTAGCCGAAATTTCAAATGACAATGGACCCTACATAATTAATTTAAAAAAATGAATAAAAATATAAAAAAATAAGAATAAAAATCAATCATTTATAATAATAATAAAATAAGTAAAAAAGGGGGTCTTGAAGATTGATTAGAAGATTTGATATGGCTTCGTGGAAAAACATGACTATAAAAGAAAAGGAATCTCTTTTAAAATCTATAACTATATTATGTGTTCTGTAAACTGAGCGATTTGATTTATCACATAAGAATAGATTGAGAATGGTGCAATATTCTCAACCCCACGGACACAAACGACATAATAGTGATTGTTGATCAAGCAAGATTCTCCAAATTAAATAGATTTTGATTTGAAAAGCATTAAAAGATCTACGAATGCCTAAATTTTGATTAGACTTGATCTATAAATTAATAAGATTTTTGTGTATATCTATTTAAAAAGAAGATTACATGATAAGGCTTCACAAATAAAGTTCTTAGAAGACCTATCACAAAACATCACTAATAAAGTTTTCAACTTTTTCAAGCGTGGTAGGGCCCCAAACACAAAAAAGATTGTATCTTCAAGATGTTGGTGTTGAGTTGGATAAAATTGGAGCTATCATGTGGATGGTTGACCATACCATATAAGACCATTGTAGATTCCTTACAATTTTTAAAATTTTCTTACAAAATAAAGGTTGAAACTACTTGATTACTTTGTCACATGTCTAACAAAACACAAACAGTCTAAACAACATTACTTTTCGCTTAAATTGGTCCAATGCATTCAACTTTTTTTTCTATACAAATAACATTCAATGTCTTGATCATCCTATGCTTTGTCTATTCAATTTTTTTGATTGATCGGCCTAATTAAGTTAACTATAAGAAATCTTATGATGAGGACGTCCGGCCATGGAAAGTTTTTTGGAGGAAAGGCCGGAGATCTATGGCTATGATTGGATTACTCTACTTCTGAGCATTTATTTGTATTTAATTTATTATATGTAATTTTCTGTTTTTACCATCACTTGAGGGAGTAGGTTTATGTGACCCTAGAGGGCATTTTTGTTATTTGATGTTTTATTGTATTTTGTCTATTTATAAGCCTCGCCTCCACCTTGGGAGGGATGATTATCATGAATGAAATTTCCACACTTTGTGTCTTGGTGTGTTTTGAGAGCTTTGAGAGTTTATGTGAAGTCTCTAGGTGTGGGCAACAGAAGACCCGTCAGTCGCATGAAGCGTCCTGGCTCTCGGTTTATCTCCGCCTCCATCCACCTTTAAGCTCGCCCTGCACCATCTCCTCCGAAAGCTCCAACGGACCCCTCCTCGTCCTCAAATAGTAATAATGATAATTTTTTTAATTTAAGCGATATAATGCTATCAACTTTATAAGAGGAAATTTTGTATCATTTAACTTCCAATATAATATTGATTTTAGTTATATAAATTAGAGTATAATCATGTAAGTTATGTTGAGCCTATACTCTAACATAGAGAACAATAATAATAAATAAGCTAAAAGTTATCTAATTTAGAAAAAAAGAGATAATTAAATCATAAAATATGTATGACAACTTGCATATAAAAGCTTCAAAGAGCCAAACACATATATCCATGGAAGAAAGAATAGGGAAAAAATCCAAAAAAGAAAAAAATAATGCTATCATTTCCTAAAGTTGCTTGCCTGCTACATAGCCATCCCTAGGACTCTTGCATCCAATAATTGTCAAATCCAAGGCAATACAAACCTAACTTATAAACCAATAGTCATTTCTTTCTCTATTGGATAAAGCTTACCTCCTACTTTTATAGAAACTAGAAAGTAAGCACCTTATATTTTTTATAAGATAAAGATATCATTCAATGAGTATCTTCAACAATTTGGGCAAAATATTTTTTTAGATGGGTCAAAATTTTGAATTTGTCCTTTATATTGGCTTTTTTTAGGGTGGGCATTTGCCCACCCTGAGCACCTGAGCTCTATGAGAATCCGCCCATGATCATTTTTAACTGATCTATCGCTAGCAGGGACACGACATGTGCCTTTTGACAGGTTCGTTTTGCTGCAAAAATGGCATCACTATATTACGGTCACAACCAGAGCATGTATGTTCCATAATGGTTAAAAACCTATTGAGCAATGAATTATAAGTGCACTCTATAAGATATAAAGCCTTTTGTTAACTAAGGTTGACTTAAATTCATCACCTTAGAAAACATCCACCCCAGACCTACAAATTATTCTTGGACGAAGCAACATATGGCTGTCGACAATGTTTATTCTGTCTGGTTGGGTGACTACCTCCTTTGACTAAGTATACCAGGGACCCTGATAGCCCAAGCTGACGAAACCATGGGATCTCAATCGGGCATGTCATCATTCCCCATCATCCGCTTTAAGTGTACGGTGATAAATTTTAAATCTTAAAAATCTCAAAAAAAAAAAATCCAATTTTAAAATTGCTGAAGTTGTGTTATTATACACTATAATTATTGTGGCCTATTTAATAAGTAACCTTAATCGAAAGTTCTCTCTCAGTATCGAGAGGGGTAATTAATCATGCCAGATTGTGCCTATGGGAAACTAGAATGTTTGCCCGGTCTTGGGTCCAATCCAACTGGTCTAGCTTGGACTAGCCTTGGTCTACTTGAGGCGGAATAGAGGTTCCGCCCTAGTCAATGCTGCCTCCTTTGGGGGTGGGGTCCAGTAGCCAAATTAATGATGAATTAAAGAGAGATTAGAAGGAAAATTTCAAATTGAGGGACTATTTTTGAATTGGGGAGGATTTTTGTATGTTTTCGTGGGATGGTTTGCTAACAAAAGCACCAGATCAAAAATATTAGATTAGATTGGGGCATTTAAAGAGTACTAACAAAAATATTTTTGAGAGAAATTTGAAATCTTAAGATTTTGTCTGTGTATGAGGAAGCGAATGTTATGTGAGAAAAAGTAGCTAGTACTATTAAGAATGTTGCAAAAGATGTGCTTGGAGTTTCAAAAGGAAAAACTCTTAATAATAAAAATAGTTGGTAGTGAAATCAAAATGTGTAAGAAAAGATAAAAAATAAAAATCTTTTTTATAATAATTTGTTTAGATGTAAAGACAGTGAGAATTGGAAAACAAATAAAGATGCTCGTAAGGTGTCTAAGAATGGAATCTGCTGAAAATGAGGTGTGGTAAAACTATTGAACCTGATAATATTCCAATAGAGGCGTGGAAATGCTTAGGAGATAAAGCCATTTCTTGGCTTACAAAACTTTTTAATATTATTTTAAATACTAAAAACATGACAGATAAGTGGAGAATGAGTGTGTTGATTCCTAGTTTTAAGAATAAAGGTGATGCACAAGATTAAGCAAATTATAGAGGAATTAAGTTGATGTGTCATACTTTAAAACTATTGTAGAGAGTTATGGAGCATTAGTTGCGGCGTGATACCAATGTTTCTTAATACTAGGTAGGTATGCTATGGAAGTTATTCATTTATTGAGAGGTTTGATGGAGAAGTATAGAGAGAAAAAGGAAGATCTTCATTTGATATTTATTTATTTAGAGAAAGCATATGATAATGTTCCAAGAGAAGTGCTATGGAGAGTTCTACATAAGAAATGGGTTAATAATACTTGTTTCAAGTCATTAGGGATATTTACGTAGGAGTTGTTACTTATGTTCAAACACAAGGTGGTTTTACCAAGTATTTTCCTATTTCAATTGGATTACATCAAGGATTAACCTCAAGCCCTTATCATTTTGCTTTAGTCATGGATGTTCTTACTAAAAATTTGCAAGAGGATGTACCCTGGTGTATGCTTTTTGTTGATGATATTCTTTTTGTTGATAAGACTAGAGAGTGAGTTGAAGGTAAACTCGAATTATGGATGTTAACCTTAGAGTTTAAAGGTTTTCTTTTGAGTAGATCTAAAATCGAATACATGGAGTGTAATTTTAGTAGTAATAGTTCTAGTGGGGGTTTGTGACTTTGAGCGATCAAGTCAGTAATAAGTGTACTCGTTTTAGACATCTTGGGTCAATTGTTCAGAGTGATGGTGAAATAGACGGGGATATTATTAGTAGAATTTAAGTTGGAAGGTTGAAGTGGAGGAATGCTTCGGGTTTGTTATGTGATAGAAAAGTACCTCTCGAACTTAAGGAAAAAATTTATAATATGGTGGTGAGACCTACAGTGCTTTAGGACGCAAAATGTTGGTCATTAAAAGTATAATACCCAAGTATTTGAAATAAGTGTAAGTATAAACTTTCTATAAATGTTATTTATTTTCATTAAAAATCTACTTTCAATTGAGTATTTTGATATATATATATATATATAAGCATATGTCAATTATGAAGTCCATGGTTTTAAGAAAAACTGTGGATTTGGATAGTCTTGCATCTCCCCTGATCACCACCTTCATTTCATCCAACATCAGCTCCATCGTGAGTGCTCCCCAATTAACCTTGGTGTCTCCCAAGGTCTGCAGTCACTTCATCCCAGGATGACATCTGTACTCCCTAACTCCAGTGGAAGAAAATCTTCCCTCACCTGAATCCCCTGGATAGTTAGTATCACTCATCTACAAATCTTCTGGCCTTTCTTCACCTTCCCCGTACCCATCATCACCTCATAACAACCGTCATCCACCAATTTCACTCCCAATTGATCGACGACTTGAGTTGAAATGAAATTGTGGATAGCCCCACTATCAATCAACACCATTACCTCCCTGTCCTCTATCTCTCCCTTCACCTTCATGGTATGATTCTTAGTAAATTCTACCACCGAGTTCAGGGAAACATCAGCCAGATCCAGATGCAGCTTCTCCTCCATCTCCTCTAACTCTCCCTCACCTCCCTCAGTTTCCTCATCACCTGAAACACAACCCCTTTACTCTCTTCTCCTGCAGCTCATTCTTTGTCAGCCTCTTGAAGTTTCCCCCACTCCCTCCTACTGTCTTCTCCTTGGTGGTCTGTCGAATTCCTCCCGTTGCAGGACTCTTAACTGTTAAATGAGTGGTCGTCGTCCTGTAAGTACCTCTTAAGCTCCTACTCCGGGCTCCCCTCTCGATTCCTCTGATTTTCAACTAGTTGTGCTAACTTCATGGCCTCCCCCAAGTCACGAGGCATTAGAACTTTCACTGCTTCTCTGATATCTGCCTTCAACTCCTTTTGTAAGTTTCTATTTCCTAGTAAGGTCTAGTTTTTTGTGTTCAAAAATTTGGGTCCCTCTCCCAAATTTTTGATTGCATCAATTTGGTATCAGAGCAAGTTAGGAAATCCTAGGTTGGTTTGTCAAGTTGTGAGTTTGTCAAAATTTGGTTGTCAAGTTTTGTTTTGTCAAGTCAAGTTTTGTAAGTCTTGTAAGTCTTGGTGAGTCATAGTAGTTGTTGTATGTCTTGGTGTCAAGTAATTCTTATTTTATGAGTCTTGCAAGTCTTATAAGTTTTGTTTGTGAGTTCTAGTGAGTTTTGGTGTGTCATGATAGTTGTGCGTAAGTCTTGTTTTGTGTCTTCCTAGGTTTGTGTCTTAAGTCTCATGTCTTTCTAAGTCAAGTTGGATAAACATCAAGTGGAAAGCAAGCAAGAAAGTAAACCAATGGACCTCACCACAAGAAAGTTCTTTTGACCTGATTCAGATCAAGCTTTTCAAGATTCAAGTGCAGCTACACTCAAGTGCTAAAAATTTTGAAGCAAATAAAATTCAAGAGCTGGATGCACGTCCTTGCCTCCTCCAAAGAAAGCAAAAGCCAACTCATCGGGAGATGAGTTCTCAAGAAGGGGAGTCTGATGTAGACAAAGGGGGGGTCAACCCTAGTCCAAAATAAATCATATTTTGGCTTCCCTTGAGTCTAGTAGTTTTTCATATTTGAGCTAAACTTTTAGTTCATTTATGAGCTGAACTTTAGTTCATTTATTGAACTAAGGGTTAGCTCATTATGAGCTAACATTTTAGTTCATTTATTATCTTTTAATTAATATATATGTGAGTTATTTTTGGAATAGAAACCTGCGGGTTTATTGTTTGGAAAAGCTTGCGAGCTTTGTCCATTCTCTCTTCCTCCTCCTTCGGAAATCCTGCGGGCTCTTTCCAACCTTCGTCTCGACTTCTAATTTCTTTCTTCTATCCGCAAGTGCCACTCCATCAGTATCCTTCTTCTCTTGGAAAGCAACTTTAGGTGTTTTGTAAGAGTCTTGTAAGTGTCATTTGAGTCATTTGTAAGAGTCAATTGAGTCGTTTGTAAGTGTCCAAGTTGTAATAGTTTTTATAATATTAAAGTTGTGTTTTGTTTTGTTTAATTTGTCTAATTATTATAAGTTTTGTAAGTTTCTATTTCCTAGTAAGGTCTAGTTTTTTGTGATAAAAAATTTGGGTCCCTCTCCCAAATTTTTGATTGCATCAACCTTATTGTATGTTAGATGTCATATATCAAGATGCAGATTTAACAAAAAGATTTATTGTTAAGTTGTGGGGTACTCAGTCAACCTTTCTAGACTAATAATTATTCCTGGGTTAGTTTTACATTCATGAAAAATAATTATCCAACCCATTGGTGTATGATAACTAGATTCCCATATATCCTCTTATGACTAAGAAATAAATTTTGATGGTTTCATCTGTTTATTGTCGTTAGAAGATCGTTTGGTAGTATATAATTTTATGTTTATTATTGAAATGTTTAGTTTGAGTATTGTCGTGAGTTAAGCTGTACATCTTTCTTTTTGCTCAATTATGTTTAAATGCAGGTGAGAAAGGAGTTGGACTTATGTAAAGACCAATGTAATGGTTTCAGAGAAAAGTTACGGGTATCTGAAGAAGATATAAAAAGAGAGAAAGACTCCAGGTTTTGCTTGATTCTTTTCTTTCATCCGTGATGCATGGTTTTATTTTATTTTTCATTATGAATACATAGAAATAACATATTGTTTGGTCAATTGCTCTTATTTTTATTATGATGTTTATGGAATCATCACTAAGGCATGCCAATAGCACCACTACTTAAGTACCCAGACAGTGGGACATCCTCTGCAAGGGAAAACCTTGATAGGGTTAAATAGAAAATGTATAGCTTTTAAGGGTAACTACGTTGTTGTTTGATCCTTATTCTAAGTATGTAGGCGTCAACTATGTTCTTAAAATCAAAAAAGAAAAGAGATTCTTTCTATCTCATCTCTCGACTTCATCCCCAACTGACTTGTTGTCAAATTGTCTGGGTTCTTTGATCTGTTCAGCATTTCTGTCAGTTAATCGCTTGATAGCTAAATTTTTGACACTTTTCTGATTCTCTTGTTGAGATGTTGAGATCTCAATGAAAAGATGAGTGAGTTAGCAATATGAGGCTGACAGCTCTCAATCTAGAATGAATAGCGTCTATAGTTAGGAACCATTGATTGGATGTAGTTGGCTTTGAAAATTTGTTCTCCGCTCTCCTGAGATTGTTTATTTTGGATTAAATTTTTAACAATACAAATAAGGAACTACTGTTGACCTATGCGTATGTCTCACAAAGCAATGCGAATCAAATCTAATCAAAATCAACGCTCGTATTGAAAATTTAACTTGGAATCAGTCTATCTCAAAAGTGCTAGGCATTAGGATTTTGAAGTTGACAATTAATTCTACCTTGATGCCATTTAACTACTAGGGATCATCAAAACTGGTGATGAGGCATCCTAATGGTTATGCCTTCAAAGGATCCAGGTGAATGAGGTAAACTTATCCGGTGTTCTCTGACCTCATTTTTTTTTTGCAAAGGAACATTTCTTGGAAGCTACAACTTCCATGATGCATACAATAGTAGTGAAGGTATGCTGAATATATTCATAATATGCTCAATTTATTGACTCTTGAAGTTTAACGGGCATTCTCTTCCTCCACACTTTGGAGGGACCTTGTGTTAGCTTAAAGAACCATAGTACCATGATTGGGTCACTCATTTGAGTTCTTAGGAGAGTTTATGAATGTCTGTGTTCATCACTATAGCAATCCTTTTGCGGTGATAACTTCTGCCATTAAATAAAACAAAACAATTGAACTTTCATCATAGAAGATCATCATTGGCCAACCCCCACTCAGCATTAGAGGGTCATTATTGGCCAACTCTTTTGAGTTCTTAGCATGCCTGATGCATCTCTGATTGCAAAGGTCAAGGATGGTCTTCTATAGTCTATACTGTATTACTACTTGCATTTAGCTTGCTGCATATGTGATAGAAACCCAGGGAAGTAGTAACAACCTTGGAATGTGTCACACCCCATCGTCGAGCATAACTGAGACGGAGAATCGGAATAGATATATCTCATTTAACACTCATCCAAAAATATTTTGTCAGGATCAAATGAATAGGAAATAACATACCCAGATTATTCTAACAGTTCAAGTTTTTCAAATATTAAGATTCTATCCAAATTTTTCAACCTTGGAAGCATATTTAAACATATGGAATCAAATGCAAAGCTTTGTAAACTTTCAAATAACATTTACATATCCAAAAGTTTGTTTGTTCAGCTTCCTACTCTGACCTCTATATACACCAAAACGTATGTACACAAAAGTGCAGTCAACCTACTGTCTAGAGCCTCCTGCAACTGATGCTAATGAACTAAAGCTCAGTGAAATATACAATCATAGTACAATAAATAAGAAACATAAAATTTGCAGTCAGTTGTAAACAATATGGGGATTTCTATAATAATCATTAGTTGTACAAGAAAACAATGCATAATCAACTTTCCACATTTCTTATTATGTTTATGTTTTAGTACTTTATGCAAATCTTATGATGACTATAAATTTTTGCACACTTACAGTTCTCTCCTTTAAGGTTGAGTCTGAATTTTCAACTTTTAGAAGTGATAGCTCTCTCATTTAAAGTTAGGTTTGAATTCCAAAATTTTAGAAGTGAGAGAGCCGGGTACCTCCTGAACGATCCCTAAGGCTTACCTCGTCAAGCCTTTCGCCTTTATTTGTGCGGGCCTCTTCCCCATAACATGATTTTTTTTTTTCATTTTCCTTTTTCATGAACATTTATATGTTCATAACAATATTTAGTGTCATTGATGTAGAATGGGAGGGGCTAGCCTTGATTAAAATTTGAATTTTGAAAGCCTTTCTAATTTTAATATTTTCCAATAAGGAAAGTTATAATTCTTGGTTTGTAACTTGGAGGGAAAGGGGAGAGGGGAAGGCGATTGAGTGATTTGAAACTTGAAATTCAAAATGGGGATGGAAAGAAAAATTATCTCTTTAATTAAGGATGAATTAAGGCTCCAAGAGGGGAGGGGGGAATAATTTGAAATTCAAACTATCCTTAATGGGGAAAAAGGGGGGCGGCTAATAGGGGCTGATTGGGGTTGATTGAGAGCTTTAATGGAGGCATTAATTAGAGAGAAGGGGAGAAGGGTCCGGCCATACGGGGAGGGAGAAGAAGTGTCCACTTATAATGTATGTGGACCCAAGCAATAAACGTGATTATGAAATTAAATCTGATTTTAATTTCAGATTTGAGATATTTAGGGGGTTTCCTTAAAGAGATTTATTAATAAGGAAAGTTATTTTAAATCAAATTCAATTAGAGATTTAATTAGATCTAATTTAAGTAACTTTCCTAAAATAGGGATTCTTATTTATGAAACAAATTCAAATTCTAGATTGTTTGAATTTTGAATTCAAATTTGTTACCAAATTAAGAAGGCCAAAATAGGAAGGGCTTTGAATGCAAGATGAGATTTGTGGAGGAGGTTAGGGGGGGCGGCGACATGCATGGAGGAGAGGGGAATTGGGAGGGAATCTAAACTTCCTAAATCATGATTCTAAATTAGAAAAAGGTAATTAAATCAAATCTAATTTAAGATCAAATTAGACTTAATTTAGAAACATTCCTAAGTTAGCTTAGTTATTTTTAGGAAAGTATTTGAAATTCAAATTTGAATTTCAAATAGATTTAATTTTTCCCCAAATTAGGTAGGCTAATTTTGGTAGATATTAATGATGATTGAAGTCATCATTAAGAGGAAAAGGATGGGGGTGGCCAACAGCTAGGAGGATGGTAGGAGATGGGGTGGTTGGCTAGGAGCTGGTGGTGGAGTGGTCGACGGGTGGAGGGGAAGAGGGTGGCTTGGCCAGCGGCTATAGAGGGTTTGGCCGGCGGTCAAGGGAGAAAGAGATTCGGCTACGGGAGAAAGAGGGGGTTAGGGCGGCGGCTAGAAGGAAAAAAGGGGAATTAGAGAAGGAGAAAGGAAGTGTAGGGAAAGAAAGATAAACCATGAGCCCAGACACATCCTACAGTTGATGGGTGTTGCACTGCCCTCACCTAGGGACTTCAAACCACTAGCCCGGATGCATCCTACGCCTGGTGGACACTACCTTTCCCTTATATAGGGATCTCACAAAAGTTCTTCCCAAAGGACAAGAGTGTAGAAAAAAAATCTTCTTAATAATCCATCATCCCAATACAATAGCAATGACCTCTATGTATAGTCATCAAAATAAATGAAACAAAAAAGGACAAACATGTCCTTAGGGCTTACAAAGGACAATTCACTCAAGAGGGTAAAAATGAAAATTACATAAATAAAATAAAAAATACAATTAGTAAATTAAGATAAAGTGGAATGATCTAGTCCATTGATCTTTCGTCTCTTCTTCAGATAAGCGCTCACCGTTGGATGTCTGCATCAGTCATTCTGTAACATCACATTTCAGCTTGTCGTTTTTATCAAAGAATTAAAAGAACAAGTAATTATCTCAAGTGAACCAGTAACAAACAACATGCTTGATATAAAATAATTGCTAGCACAATTACATTAAGTATATAAAAATGCTCTCTATTTGACTTCAGAGAGCGTGTGGGTGGAAAGAATTGGAATGGGAAGTGCTAAGATAACTTAATATAATATTATTGTACCATAATATAATAACATGCTCTACACTAATTTTTATTGCTAGCCGCAATGTTTAAAATTTCGCAATTGGGTATTGAGGTGTTTTTTGTTCATGAGGCGAGGTGCAAGCCTCAAGGCGTAAGCCTCAAAATAAAATAAAAAATGTAAAATGATAATAAATGTAGTGATTTTGTATATAATACCTAAATAATATGTTAAATGATGACATATTAACTTCCTATTGATTTATGAATTAACAAATTAATATATATATATAATATATAATATATATATTATAATATATATAATATAACAAAAAAAATTGCACAAGATCTAAAGTGATAAGTAAATAATTGCATGAAATAGAATTAAAATTAAATATTATAAAAATAAAACAAATTAAATATAATAAATTGCATAGAAGTATCATATAACATCAAGTTCAACTCATTTTTTTTTTTTTTTATCAATTTCTACTCATTTACACTTAACTCTTAATGAAAGCTTAAATAGTTGGCTACCACTTATGAATTATCGACACTGTCATTACTGAGGTGGTCTTTATCTAAGTTGTTATATAACAAATTTTTCTATCCCCTGCCTCATTCGGTAAATGTAGTGATTTTGTATATAATACCTAAATACTATGTTAAATGATGACATATTAACTTCCTATTGATTTATGAATTAACAAATTAACATATATATAAAACAAAAAATTGCACAAGATCTAAAGTGATAAGTAATAAATTGCTTTAAATAGAATTAAAATTAAATATTATAAAAACAAAACAATATTAAATATATAAATTGCATAGAAGTATCATATAACATCAAGTTCGACTCCAATTATTTTTTTTTTAATCAATTCTCTACTCATTTACACTTAACTCTAAATGAAAGCTGAAATAGTTGGCAACCACTTATGAATTATCGACACTGTCATTACTGAGGTGGTCTTTATCTGAGTTGTTGTATAACAAATTTTTCTATCCCCTGCCTCATTCGGTAGAGTCGAATGTCTTCCAATATACTTGTTTTTAATTTATTTCAATAATATTCATCTTTTAGAAATATTTTCATCAACATAAATATGAGATTAATGCTCCAAAATTTTTAGGGTGGTTGTGTGCATCTTTCAAGTGATTGTCAGTGACGACTATGACAGTGTTGGCTATGTCGAAGGCCGCGGGATGGAGGTAGAGGCAATCGAGAGGAAGTTGTTGCGCTCGAATATGCATGAATGTATGATTTATGTTAGTTTTAACAAAAAAATTATATAAATAGGATGAGGCGTAAGCCTTACGGTACGAGGTGAGGCATGCCTCAAGGCGGGCCTTAGCCAAGCTGAGGCGCAAGCCTCATAAAAAAACTAGAGGTGTAAGCCTCGAGGCTTTTTTCACTAGAATTGCGCTGAGGCGGGCCTCATATTGCGCAATTTTAAACAACGGAGGCTAGTCGTGTGATCCAACTCACAATCATCAGTTCATTGCATGTTGATTATAGTGGAAATGCTGCAGTAACTACAGCAATTAACAATTGCTTCATTTAATAATCTGTTAACAGTAAATCATCTCTTACAATAAACATATTATTAAATGGTAATAAACTGTTACTAAGCTATTAAATGAATACCTATATATAATTATATATCAAAATGCTCAGAATTTAAAATAGAATTTAATGAAATGAAATTTGGAATTTTTAATATGTGGGAGAAGAGGGTAAATTTTGGGGCAAATTGTATGCTTACTTTTTGACAAAATTTTGGGTGTTATAAAAGGAGACCTTATGTGGACTTTTCAAGTGAGCTCATTCGTAACAGCTAATTTCCTCGTTGAACTAATAGATTACTAATTGATGAGCTTAATCTTTTCTGCATGAGAGTTATCTGAGATTCCTGGGAGCCTCAAACATATTGTGCCATCATTCACAGCAATTGAATGCCTAATTAGGTTTTCGGTCCATCAAACAAATGAAACAGAATGTGGTAGATGGGACGAGAAAAGCCATTAAAGAGGTTGTTAAGTTTTTTAGAGTAAGATTAATTGTTGGAGGTCTAGTACCCCCTAATTGGATCACTCATATAGTTATAGTTAAAAAAAAAGCACCAACAAGTAGAGTATGTGTTGAATTCAACTTATTTTAGAATTGTCCAAAGCATAACCAAACTTTCATTTGTTCATTAACACTTCTATCAACTTAGCTGTTGGATATCCACTCGTGAGCTTCCTCAATGTTTTCTCTGGTAATCATCAAATCAAAATGTGATGGATTGCTGATGAAAAAAACTACCTTCATTACAGGCAGTAACACGTTTTTGCACTTGACATGAAATTTGTAGTTTGTCACACGTCATGCTGTGGTGTCTGGCTCTGCTAGGCAAACCATGTTTAAGTTTTGCACGGAGAGTAATCAAATCAATGCGCATTGTGAGTAAGGGCTACTCCAGGTAAACAGTAATGTTTTATTGGTCTGTATTTTCAGAGTGGCTGCGAGGCCGCTTTCATGTTGTTGATTTATCATCCTTGTATCTATTTGTTTCTACAGTTTGTTACTATTTCCTTGATATGCCATATAAAATATATAATATCTGGTTTGCTTAGTTTCTCAATTTGGCACCCATTTATTGATATTTTATCATTTTCTCTATTCTTTCTTGTATTTTTTATCTCTTGTGCAGCATGCTAAGGCTATCCGAGATTGGCAAACTAAAAGAGGAGCTCAACAGGTTTAAAACTGATACTGATGGAAATGAAAATGTAAAATTTTATTTTTCTTAGTTTGAGCGAGCATACTTAAAAATATATATATATCTGCTTTTTGTTGAACTTTTCTACAAATTGTAGGCAATTTGTTATTTGGGATTGGTTTCATCCCAATTCCATAGTAGATCTGCGGAAGTGCATAGTCTGAGGAGTACCCTTCTTAGAGTAACAGGGGAGAGGGACAGCTTGCTTTCTAAAGTTGAACAGCTGAGAGGACTTGGGGATAAAATGGAAATTTTTGAGGGAAAATATGATGACCTGGTAACTTTGCTTCCATTTCTTTGAATAGTAGACTTTTACCTATGGCTTTGCATGATGCTAGTTCCAATTTTGCAGCAATCAAATGCTGAATTCTGTTTACAAGAAATGAATCATAGGATCTCGCGCTTTGAAGTCGAGATAAAGGAGGTAGTTGTCTGATTTTAAATAAGAACTTTTTTCCTTTATTTCTGTTAACCAAAAATCGCTTCAAACATTGATGTGCCTTGTTCTAGAGAAACTGTTGCATTCATGAAAATTCCATGCATTAGTTTGGTAGTTGCGAAATTGCTGAAGTTTTTTCTAATAATCAAAGCTGTCTTTCCTATAATATTACCGATGTACCTTATTGGACTGCTTCCAGTTTCAGCTTTTTGCTCCTAAAACAAATTAGAATGACGGTTCAATTGGTTAATTGCCAATGAATCTAAAATATTTTCAGGGGGCACGTTGCTCAATTATGCATCGCTATATCTTTTGTTTTTAATATTTCTTATTGGAAAATTTCTTATTTCTTTCTTACTAGACATTTGCAAGAGGATGCATCTCAGTGTGTGCTTTTTGCTGATGATACCTTGTTGATAGGACTTGAGAGGAAATTGATGAAAAAATTAAATTATAGAGATCAATCTTAGAGTCTAAAAGTTTTCATTCAAGTAGATCTAAAATCACATACATGGAGTATAGTTTTAGCAGAGATAGATCTAGTGGTGAGATTATGACATTGGATGATCAAGTAATTAAAAATATGCACGTTTCAGGTATCTTAGATATATTGTTGAAAGCAATGTTGAAATAGATGGCAATATTATGGTAGAATACAAGTTTGATGTTTGAAGTAGTGGAATGGATTAGGCCTGTTGTGTTACAGAAAAGTACCCCTCAAAGTTTAGGAAAAAATTTATAAGTTAGTGGTGAGACCTACAATGCTTTATGGCACAAAATTGTTGACCACTAACCACCTCTAGGCCGATCCACCCAAACCCGGCCGCTTGAGCTTTCATCCCGACCAGCCCGTTCGACCAATCCCACCTCGCGGCCCCACCTCACGCAAACGACACAACCATTCCTTCCCTCAAGTAACTCCCCTCACAGTAATAAAACTCTTAGACAAATCACTTGCCCTCTCATTTGACACGGAGATAGGGAATGGAATGCTCGACTCTCTTATTTTCCCTTAATTGGACGTAGAACACCGCTCTCTCCTTCTCGTCTCCCTTGGCCGCATGCTCGACCCAATCCCATCCCTAGCCCATCGTTAAGACATCCGACCAGACCACCTTTTTTTCACACAGGGACTCCAGCCGTGACTCTATTCCGCACGTCAGACCCGACGCACATTGATCCATCCCAATCCGCCTGCCTCCGCAAAGTCGCATGCCGACCCGACCTACGCACACTTCAACATCTTGCTGACCCATATGCTAGCAAACGAAAATATGATTGAAATTGATAATGGGAGCGATGCAACGTGCCACTTAACTGCTCAAATGACATTCGATTGCCAAGCAGATTGTGCTGGTGTGATCAAAATGTCAAATTCAAATCGAGCGAAGATGATCGAAATTAATGATCTACGCACAAGATGTTGTGGGACATTGCCCAGACGACGACCGTTCGCAAAACAGACTTTGTCATTGCGTCCGGAACATCAAAAGTACAAAGAACAACTGTAATATTGCTTGGATTCTTTGCACGAGCGAGAACACGAAATCAGCATGAGTTTTGAGATGACCACACACGAAACGAGGCTACGAAATATGAGAAAATCTTGGAGGTCAGTTTATAAAATAAAGAAACTTTATTTTGGTTATCCTGCCCGAATTTCTGCTCAAATCCCGTTCATATCAATACCGCACATTCGTCCACCCCATCCTCGCAATTCGCTGCCGAACTGTCTCTTCTCACGCCTCTACAAGCCGCTAATCCCTCTATTCTCTCATTCCTTTCCATTCACTTCACATGAACTGCTCTCTCGCTCTCTCCCTCTTCATTTCTTTGTTCGACTCCTTCAGCAACCGACCCAACTCCTTCAATCTCTCCCTCTTCCTCTCGTTCCCAGCGACCAAGAGAAACACAGCCAAAATCCACTCGAGCTCTCAAAACCGAACTCCACCCGCTCCAACCTCTCATTCCAAACTCCCTTGCCTGAACTCCTCTTCCTTCTCAGTCATTCCCCTCCTAGACCTCCCCCATTTGACGACCATGTTGACCCATACATTGTATAGAAAGTGAGATTATAGAAAAGATTATAGAGATAGCATGAGCTTGTAAGAAACAGAACAGAGTATTTTCATTTCTATAAAAGCTCAATTCAAGAATCCGTTTGTATACAGAGTATGGGTATTTATAGATATCTACGATACATGTGCTGAGCTGTCATTAGCTAAGTTTCTTACTGGCTAATTGTTTTGTGCTTGGCCATGTGCTGAGCCGTCATCTGCACATGGGCCTTTACTACTCTTGCTTCCTGTTTTGTAATGAGCGTCTGATATGATTTTTACGTCCCCGCAAACTGACTGTGGAAGGGCTGTAAAGTTTGTCTCTGAGATTTTGAAATCTAGAAGTTGGAAGCGATTTGGTGAAGATATCAGCTAGTTCATCAGTAGTACTTATGGGGACAACATTGAGTTCCTTTGAACTGATGTGATCTCTTATGAAATGAAAATCCACCTCAATGTGTTTTGTTCTTGCATGAAAAACTGGGTTCTTAGCAAGAGCAATAGCTGACATATTATCACAATTGATAACTGTTGGCTGATTTTGTGGAATTTGAAAATCCAGCATGAGCCGTCGAAGCCATATAACATCAGCTGTAGCAGCTGCGAGAGAGCAATATTCCGCCTCTGTTGAGGATCTAGCCACTGTCCTCTGCTTTCTTACTGTCCATGAAATGAGGTTGTTCCTTAGAAACGTGCAGTAACTTGATGTGGACCGTCTGGTGAGAGGATCCGTTGCCCAGTCAGCGTCAGCAAATGCCATGAGTTTGAGTTCGATTTTGGATATGGGAAGACCATAGCCAGCCGTGCCTTTCAGATATCTAAGAAGGCGTTTGAGTAGGTGACAATGTTGAGACAACGGACAATGCATATGTTGGCATAGCGTGTTGACGGAGAAGGCAATATTCGGTATCGTTATGGTTGCATACTGAAGAGATCCAGTCAGCTGTCTGTACATGGACGGATCTGATAGAAGGATGTCCTGAGGTATAGTGGAGGGAATTTTGGTTAAGGGGTTTGATAATGAGTTGCACCAGCCTGAGTTAGAATGTTATGAATGTAGTTGGTTTGAGAAAGAATAAGTTGGCTGTTTTGAGAAGTTATGGTGATGCCAAGAAAGCTGGACAGAAAACCAAGATGTTTGATAGCAAACTGTTTGTTGAGAGAGGAAATAATATGAAGAATATATTGAGAATCGTTACCAGTCAATAATATGTCATCAACATTTATTAAGAAGTATGCTTGAAGATGATTTTGATGTAGAGTGAACAATGAGGGATCTGATGTGCTTGGATGAAAGCCGAGTAGGAGAAGATGACTGGAGAATGTTTTAAACCATTGACGAGGTGCCTGGACCATACAAAGATTTTTGAAGTAGGCACGCGTGAGTGGGGAATTGAGGATCCTCAAATCCTTTGGGTTGTTTCATATAGATGGTTTCGTTGAGAGATCCATGAAGAAATGCATTGTTGACATCTAGTTGGTGTAACGGCCATGAATTGGTTATGGCCAGAGTGAGAAGAACACGAATCGTTGGGAATTTGGCTACTGGACTGAATGTTTCTGTATAGTTTAGGCCATATTCCTGTCGGTTGCCTTGTGCCACCAATCTAGCTTTGTATTTTGAGATGGAACCGTTAGAATATTGTTTGGTTTTGTATGTCCACCTAGAACCAAGTATCGCTGTATGGGATGGTGGAGGTACAAGAGTCCAAGTCCCCTATTGTTGGAGAGCAAGAAACTCACTGGCCATGGTGGAACGCCACTGTGCAAATTTTGAAGCTTCAATATAACTTGTGGGGTCATAAGTGGGCATAAGACGATGATGAAGATCAAAGATCTGTTTGGGTTTAAGGGAGCCGGTTTTGTATCTGGTAAGCATTTGATGTGGTTGAGGAGATGTAGCAGTTGGAATGGGAGGTATTTGTATGGGCTCTTGATAGCAGTTGGAATGGGAGGTATTTGTATGGGCTCTTGAATGACTGTTGTAGCATGATTGGGAGAATGAGACGTCTGTGGGGAAAGGTCTGCATGAGGATGAGTAGGATGATAGATATCTGTTGTGGAGTTTGGATTTGTTCTTTGAAGTGAGGTAGGAACAAGAAGCTGTGGGTTCAGTGGCACAGAAGTATTTGGTGTAGAAGTTGCTATGTTGAGTTTTGTAGCATAAGGAAAAACTGACTCATCAAAGGTGACATGGCGGGAGATGTAGATGCGACCAGAGACCGGTTCAAGACACTTGTACCCTTTGTAGGAGTTGTCGTAGCCAAGAAAAATTGACAGTGGAGACTTGACTGAGAGTTTGTGACGAGCATGTGGAGGTAGTAGCGGGTAACACGCACAACCAAAAACTCTGAGATGAGAGTAATTCGATTGATTATTGTAGAGTAGTTGATGTGGAGATAAATTGGAAGTGGTTGGTGAAGGCATGAGATTGATAGGTGTACAGTCGTTAACAATGTGTCCATCCAGAGCTTATATGGAAGACATGCTGTATGAAATAGAGCTCGGGTGGTCTCCAGGATATGGCGGTGTTTACGTTCTGCAAGACCATTTTGTTCAGGTGTATATGGACAGCTTATTTGGTGGTGAATTCCATGGGATTTCAGATGGTTTTTGAGGCAATGATTTAGAAATTCCATGCCTGCATTGCTTCAGATTTGTTTAATTGAGAGAGATTGCTGTTTTTCGATAGACAGATGAAAATTGATGAATAAAGAGCGCACATCATATTTATGCAATAGAGGAAACACCCATGTAAATAGTGTTGAATCATCCACTATTAAGAGATAATACCGAAAACCTTGATTAGAAGGAATCAGTGATGTTCCCCAAACATCCATATGTAACAATTCCAATGGTTTGTAGTAATGATTAGAGGAATTTGTAAACGGTAATTTGTGACCTTTTGTGGTCTTACAAGAAGAACAAGAATCACTGGGTTTGGGAATGGCCAAGTAGCGATGTTGTTTTGAGACAGTTTGAAGGACTTGTTGGTGTGGATGACCAAGACGACGATGCCATTGTAGATAGGATGTATTTGTAGCAGTAAGAGCTTGATGACGGACGGTGTTATTGGAAGGAGCAGGAAAATGTAGAGGCCGTCTCTACTGGGGCCTGAGAGAATTGTTGAATTTGTCTGTGGTTCCTTGATATGAAAGCCGTATTTGTCAAACAAGACAGAGAGGTTATTATCGGTGGTTAATGAGGAAACTGAAATCAAATTGTGTGAAAGATGAGGAAGATGAAAGAGGCGAGGTAGAATGATCTTACGATTGGGAGTAGGAAGCAGGCTCTGACCAGAGTGTGCAATAGAGAGAGTAATGCCATCGCCAATCGACACGCTATCTTGACCATTGTATTCAGTTGGATGTATGAGGTTGTTAAGATTGTTGGTGAGATGGGATGAGGCTCCTGAGTCCATTATCCAGTCCGTTTGAGGTTGTGTATTTGCTGCTACCAGTGCTGAATTCAGAGATGGATATTGCTCATTGTATATGTGCCAGCACATGTGAGCTGGGTGTCCACATTTGCCGCAGATTTGATAGAAGACTGGGCCTGAGGAAGGAGCTGTGGCGTTGGTTGCCGTTTGTGATGATATGTAAGAATTCTGTGTAGATTGTCATCCTCTGTTAGAGGAATTGGATTTGCCATGCCCTCTACCACTGTTTCGGCTTGAGTATAATGCGGTGGCTGTATTTGGTGTTGAGTGATCTCTGGTGGACTCACTGGCAAGATTTGTTTCTTCACTCAAGAGTAGCGAATACAAATCTTTCAGGCTGATCGAAGATAGATTGGCGCGAATCATCATCTTGAAGGCCTGATACTGCTGTGGTAGGCCATTAAGGGTGTATAGAAGAATGTCTTCACTGTCAATGGTGCAACCAACTACAGCAATGTTATCAACGAGAGTCTTGACATTCGTGAGATATTGAAGCATTGTTAGTTGTCCCATGGAGATGTGATGTAGATCGTTCTTGAGTTGTACAACTCTTGATCGATTTGAAGCTTGAAGACGACGTTCAAGCGTGGCCCAGATTTCTGCACAAGTGTCCATATGCAGAACATACGGTAGTATGCTTGTCGTGACCGTAGAATTGAGGGCTGCCGCGAGATTTTGTTCCACGAGATGCCAGCGGGCATAGGCGGGATTGATTTGGGATTTGCCATTGGAGTCGACCAGCAGACGTGAAGGAGCTGAGGAGGATTTATCAAGAAATCCTTCATAGTTGTTTGCTTTGAACAACTTGAAGATCTGAGACCTCCACATTGCGTAGTTGTCGTTAGAGAGTTGTATCGGAACTATCATTTTGATATTAGATATAAAAAATTTTAGAGATGAAGGAATGATAATGTCTTCGGATAGCATCTGTGTAGATGCTTCTTCTGTGTGAGATGATGCAGACAGAGTTGCCATATGTGGATTCAACGGGCTGCGAGCCAAAATGGCTCTAATACCATATAGAAAGTGAGATTATAGAAATAGCATGAGCTTGTAAGAAACATAACAGAGTATTTCCATTTCTTTGAAAGCTCAATTCAAGAATCCGTTTGTATACAGAGTATGGGTATTTATAGATATCTATGGTACATGTGTTGAGCTGTCATTAGCTAAGTTTGTTACAGGCTAACTGTTTTGTGCTTGGCCATATGCTGAGCTGTCATCTGCACATGGGCCTTTACTACTCTTGCTTCCTGTTTTGTGATGAGCGTCTGATAAGGTTTTTACATTGAAAAATGCATGAAAAGAGGAAAATTTGGCAACTTTAGCAATGGTCGTTGGCGTGATGCATCACTTAAATGGTCAAACGACCTTCGATCTCCAAAAGGGCTACGTTGTTGTTATTGGAGATCGAAATTGTCTAAGAGGAAGCCCTTCATGATAAAATCGTGCTAAAGCAGTCAAAATTGGGGATCGACACCCGAAATTGTTGCGCAACACTGCCTAAACGATGTTTGATCGCGAAACAAACTTCGTCATTGCATTCAGAACATCGACATTACCCAAAATTCACTATAATTTTGCTCAACAAAAATCGTGAGAGGAAATCAGTGTGCATCCTGATGCAAAATGCATAGATTTTGAGGCGGTAGCCTATAAATTGAATTAACTACTCGTAAATCGAGACAAAATTGCCATGTAAATTTTGTTATGTAATTATAATAACATTATTATTATTGTTATTTTTCTTTTTCTTATTATGAATTAAAATAACTGAATTTAAATTAAAATAAAAATCATCATATATGTATCCTGCTCGAATCCTTTAGTCCGCTGCCCCTTATCTCTCATGGAGAAATTATTCTGTGTGGAATCTGATCACAACGATGTGTTCGGTTGCTTACGTGGAAAGGGTTAAACAGTCAATTGACTTGCGTAAACCTCGTAAACCCGACCCGTCTTCCAGCCCGACCTGTGAGATTTAGGTTGGCGCTTATTTTTTTCAGAATTTAAGGCGCGCGCGAATCACCGCATTATATAACGCTTAGAGCCAAAATTTTCGCAGAGAAGCCAAAATTTTCGCATAGAAAATGTCGATGAAGATGGAGATTGATCTGGAGGAGGATGCTGGTTTTTATGAGCAGACATTATTTTCGCAGGTCTCGGAGGAAGCCGATAACCTGGAGAATGCCGACGTCCAGGAAACAAGCGCACATGAAGCAGAACACGTAGAACTAGTGCTACTGGACGAAAAGTTCAGCTTATCGGTAAAGTTCGCCTCCTTCCAAGTTTTCTTTGTGTATTTATTGTGGGTTTAGGAAAGATGCGTATTTTTATCAATAATGCACATAATATTAAATTGTTATTGACTTTAAAAGAATACTCGATGTTTCCTTCTTTTGAAGTATTATTGAGCTAGGGATGTACAATAACGAATTTGTAGTTCGATTTCTTTATTTCAAAGTTTTGTTGCGTATTTATTGCGTATGTATTGCGTATCTATTTGATATACATTGAGTATTTTTTGCGTATTGAATTGGTATACATTGCGTATACATTGCGCATATGTTGGGTTTTTATTGCGTATTTGTTGCACATTGCGTTGCTTAATTGCTGCTTATTTTTTGCGTATTGGTTGTGTATTTTACCATTCACTTAATGCGTATTTCTCAGGATGTTTATGTTAATGAGAAAGAGGCATACAAGGCTTATCGTAAGTATGGATATAATATTGGTTTTAGTGTTCGTAAGGATCATCATAGTTACTGGCCAAATTCCAGAAATTTAAAATCCAAGGACTTTGTTTGTTCAAAAGCTGGTTTCAAGAAGTTGCCTGATCTTAATATCCAAGGGAAATATCGAAGATCAGATACCCGAACTGGTTGTCCAGCTATGATTAGGTTTACAGTGGATGAAGGTGGATATTGGAAGGTGAAAAAATTTATTGAAAATCACAATCATGATTTGCCTAGGCCAGAAGACCGGCATCTTCTTAGATCATGCAGGAATATGTGTGATGAAAAAGCTTCTGTTCTTAAAGCAATGACAGATGCTGGGATAAGAACCACTAATGCATTTTCCTTCCTTGCTGATGAAGTTGGAGGAGTCGAAAATATTGGATTCACAAGGAGGGATGCGTACTTTATTCAAAGAATAAAAAGAGCAAAGATTGAACTTGGGGACACTAATACTTTGATTGAGTTATTTAAAGAACGTCAACTTAATGATAACATGTTTTCTTGGGATGTCCAGAAGGATGAATTTGATAGATTGTTAAATTTTTTTTGCGTTGATGGGATTGGTAAAAGATAGATTATGACTGCTTTGGTGATGTGGTAATTTTTGATACAAGTTATAGGCTGAATAAGTATAATTTGGTATGCGCATCATTTGTCGGGGTTAACAATCATTGGCAAAACATTTTGCTTGGGGTGGCCTTCTTGTCTGAAGAGACAATCATTTACGTGGGGTACAACTTTTGTCGATGAGGTTATAAACAACCAAAAACTAAAATATACGATCAAGACCAGGGCAAGGCTAGGGCCATAGAAGTTACACTACACTACCCAGTCGTCCATAGATTGGCAAGGCAATCCATAAAATAGTGTCCATCAAAAGTTATCGTGCTACAATACACCAACAACAAAGTTAAAGGCCTCCGTTCAATAAGGTTTTGAGCGATGTGACTCTGAGGAGGAGTTTTGAAATGCATGGGCTAAATTCATCGCATACAAGGAACCTCCAAGATCATGTTTGGTTTGCAGGATCTTTATAGGATTAGAGGAATAAAGTGCTGCACAGCTTTCAATAAGGATTGTTTACATGGACACTGATCCCACAACGTAGCGAGTCTACTAATAATATGTTGTCATGGCATTCTGGAATGCCCATATAGTTCTATAAACTGATTTGCTTGTCTGCGGTTTAGAGGAAGACCCCATGATGAGGAATCTGGTCCGGAATGACATGATGAATTATATGCCACCAGTTAAATGGAGAACCTTGTAATAAAAACTGTCATATAAAACAAGCCTGCTCAATTTATTCAAAGAAAAATATATTCAATTTTTTAACAAGAATTTTTTACAAGGTGTTGGTGTGTAATTGAGTGTAACTTGCGAGGGATCTAAGTGATCTTTTAAAATTTTTTTCTTTTACATAAGAGAAAAAGGATCACCCTCTAACCATGATTTGTTGATTTATTGAGCATAGAAGGGTAACATTTCCAATGCTTCCTGGCAGAAAGGTTGAAAAACATGGGTTTATTGTTTCTCTACCTGCCATAAGCATAATAGTTTTGAGGCAAATGGCTATTGGGAAAATCCCCGAGAAGTACCTACTGTTGCGATGGTCAGCACGAGCTCGACAAGATATATATTCTGGTCTAAATTTGAAAGAAAATTCTCAGAATAGCTCTGAAGCTAGTAGTGGATTCATATTCAGAAATTATATCAGCAGGTTTGCATATGAAATGAGCGTACGAGCGTAGCTGAATGAGGGTGGTGAAGAATTCCTATTGGCTGCGATGAAGGATACATCTGAAAAACTCGATTTGGTTTTTTTTTGGAAGAGAAAGTCATACAAGTCTACACAAGGTGACAGTGTACAACTGAAAGACCCTCTAAAGCGTAGGCCTAAAGGCATATCCAATGCTAGGCTGAAAAGCCACTGGGAAAAGAAGACAAAGAGTATGATTTTTTATTTTATGAATAATTTTATTTATTGCCTATTTTGACATATTGTTATTAATTTTTTTAACATGGAAACCACCAATGAAGAAATACACAACAAAAATTGAGACTCCTTCAAGCATGCCCGAATGCTTAACTGAGGATTTCATAAATTATATACACTCCAAGCAACCATCAGATCAGTAGTGTAATTTCACAAGCATGCCCGAATGCTTCACTGAGGACTTCATAAATGTTGTACATTCCAGTCAGGCATCTCCAGCTAAGCAATACAATTTCACAAGAATGCCTGAATGGTTAACGAAGGATTTCATATCACAAGCATGCCTGTCTAGTGAGGCATCAGTACAACAGTTCACCAGCATGCCTGAGTGCATGACAGACGATTTCATAACCGGGGAATCGTCCAGTCAACCATCAGTAAAGCGAGCAAAGCATTCTAATTTCACAAGCATACCCAAATGTTTCACTCAGGAACACATAACAAGTGTACGTTCCAAAAAGCCATCAGCAACATACCTGAAGTTGATGATGGATATCATTAAATCAGAAAATTCTATGTTATAAGAATATTTGTATGATGGATATTTATATGTAAGAATATTTGTTGATAAGATATTTATGTAATAAAGAATATTTGTTTTAGCAGTTAATTTTAATTTGTGTATGGCCTGCGTATATAGCGCGTATTTTATGCGTATGATCTGCGTCCTTAACGCGTATAGTTTGCGTAAATAGTGCGTACTATACTCATACCCATGTAAACATTCCTAATCGAATGGAATGAAGGTTTAATGAAGAAAAACAAGGGTGTACACTAAAACCAAGTCTCTCTTTTTTGTTGTATTTACGAGGAGAATCATTCCAAAAAACTTTGACTCTCCACATAATCATTTTACAACTATGCTAAATTCGAATTAATTTGATTTTTTTATGAAAAAACCAAGAACTGTCTTCTGCGTATAGACGGCGTATGATCTGCGTCCTTAACACGTGTGGAATGCGTATAGAGTGCGTACCTTGAATACCCACATGGAAACCTTCTTAATCGATTTAAATAAAGAATCAATGTTGAGAAACCCTATATTCAACGCTCCCTGATTTTTTTATTGACGAGGAGGTGCATTCCAAAAAATATTGACTCTCCTCCACATACTCTAATGAATGCTCCACCATAGTAGCATAACACCCACACTCTAAAACCATCACTTGTGTAAGGCACAAGGGTGTACACAAACACCAAGTCTCATTGAGGAATTCTTTCAAATCATTTTAAAACGATGCTAAAATGAGTATTTGAATGATTCATACCGAAGGAATGCATCGAACCATTTAAATTCGAATTAATTTGATTTTTTATCAAAAAACTAAGAACTGTCTTCTGCGTATATAAGGCGTATGAAATGTGTCTGAGACGCGTATGTAATGCGTATCGAGTGCGTACTTTAAATACCTAAATGAAAACCTTCTTAATCGATTTGAATTAAGGATCAATGGTGGGAAACCCTATATTCGACGCTCCTTGCTGGTTTTATTGACGAGGAGATGCATTCGAATTAATTTGACTCTCATCCACATACTCTAATAAATGCTCCACCATAGGAGCATAACACCCACACTCTAGAACCATCACTTGTGTAAGGCACAAGAGTGTACACAAACACCAAGTCTCATTGAGGAATTCTTTCAAATCATTTTAAAACGATGCTAAAATGAGTATTTGAATGATTCATACCAAAGGAATGCATCGAATCATTTAAATTTGAATTAATTTGATTTTTTTATCAAAAAATCAAGAACTGTCTTCTGTGTATATACGGTGTATGAAATGCGTCTGAAACGCGTATGTAATGCGTATCGAGTGCGTACATTAAATACCTAAATGAAAACCTTCTTATCGATTTGAATTAAGGATCAATGGTGGGAAACCCTATATTCGACTCTCCTTGTTGGTTTTATTGACGAGGAGATGCATTCAAATTAATTTGACTCTCCTCCACATACTCTAATGAATGCTGCACCATAGGAGCATAACACCCACACTCTAGAACCATCACTTTTGTAAGGCACAAGGGTGTACACAAACACCAAGTCTCATTGAGGAATTCTTTCAAATCATTTTTAAACGATGCTAAAATGAGCATTTGAATGATTCATACCGAAAGAATGCATCGAATCATTTAAATTCGAATTAATTTGATTTTTTTTATCAAAAAACCAAGAACTGTCTTCTGCGTATATACGGCGTATGAAATGCGTCTGAGAGACGTATGTAATGCGTATCGAGTGCGTACTTTGAATACCTAAATGAAAATCTTCTTAATCGATTTGAATTAAGGATCAATGGTGTGAAACCCTATATTCGACGCTCCTTGCTGGTTTTATTGACGAGGAGATGCATTCAAATTAATTTGATTTTTTTATCAAAAAACCAAGAACTGTCTTCTGCGTATATACGGCGTATGAGCTGCGTCTAACACGCGTATGGTAGGCGTATAGAGTGCGTACCTTGAATACCTCAATAAAAATTTCTTAATCTATTTAAATGAAGGTTCAATGGTGAGAAATATTATATTCAACACTCCTTTATTGTTGCTCAACCATTGAACCATAACACCCACACTCTAGAACCATCACTTGTGTAGCACAAGGCTGTACACAAACACTAAGTCTCATTGAGGAATTCTTTCTCAAATCATTTTAAAATGATGCTAAAATCACATGAAATCATTCTTAATTACAAGGAAAAAATACCAGTTATGTACATAAATTTAAAATATGAAAAGTTCATTTCATTGAAGCACAAAACAATCCGTATGCAAATTCTGCTCTATATTTTGGCATTTTTTCTTGCCAATCTGTTCTCTCTTGCCAGTTGGAGTTGTTTTGTCGAACAATATTCTCCATGTATTTGCAAACGAACATACCACAATCTGTATTGTTGGTCTGAGTTGGGGCCTTCTTCATTGTCTTGAAACTTCATTTAGTGATATTTTGACGAAAGGCTTTTTTGCAATCCTTATTTATGCTTGCAATCTGAACAATATATGGAATAGAATTAAGTCACTTAAAAATAATCACGAAATTTGTAAATAATTCAAGATTATAATCAAACTCACTATCTTCAGAGCAATACTTTTATGCATAGGGTTGGGCACAGAGTCGTAAAATTTTCACCTTTTTTGCTTTATGTAACCAGCTAGAAGGGTCCAGTGCTCTCCGTGAATAAAATGAATTAATTATAATATTGCATGACTGAACAGAATTGTAGTCTACGTGCTCGAGGAACAATTTTGATTTTACATCCTTAACCTTGTAATGCTGCAAAAAATTAATATAAGAATTAAATAGTTTAAATAAAAATTATATATAAAATAAAACTAGTATATTAACCCAATACATTGGTGAGATGTATAGATATTTTTATACTGATCTGGTGAATTTTAGACTTCTCATTAATAAAATGGCAAAAGCATCAACATGGTCATTGTCCAGGTAACTGTCTGATAATATTTCGTCGATCAATGCGTCTTGAAATCATCACGTTCCCAGATTCAAATACACGCATGCTACTGAAATATTTAAACAAAAAATTCGCATAAGATACGCATATAAATACGCAATCCTTACGCACAGAGCACGCATTACGTACGCATGCGTTACGCAAGTAATACGCATACCATACACACATTAACTAAAATAAATACCTCGTCAGATATTTCTTTATTTTTCTCGAAGAAAAAGTTCCTTCATTGGACTCAACATTTCCACGCCTCTGTAATTAACTGTGGGACTTGCAGGGTAACCTTTATTACAACATCATCAACATTGATTATTTCTTTAGTTGTGAAACTTTTTGGGGAAACTTTTTGGAAAGGATCAATTTATTTGGAAGATTCTTGTTGGGGGGGGGGAGCTTCTTTGGACTGTTCTTTTTTGGAGGGAGCTTCTTTGGACTGCTTCTTCTTGGGGGAGTCTTTTTGGAATGTCTTCTCTGGGGGAGCTTCTTTGGGGGCTTCTTTGGACTGTTCTTCTTCGGGGGAGGTTCTTTGGACTGTTCTTCTTGTGGGGGAGGTTCTTTGGACTGTTCTTCTTGGGGGGAGCTTTTTTGGACTGTTCTTTTTTGGGGGAGCTTCTTTGACATGTTCTTCTTCGGGGGGATCTTCTTTGGCAGCTTCTTTGGACTGTTCTTATTGTTGGGGAACTTCTTTAATATGTTCTTCTTGCGGGGGAACTTCTTTGGTAGTTACTTCTTGGGCGGTTTCTTCAGGGATGTGGTGTACCCTTTTCTGCTTCTTTTTTTTTGTCTTGATTTTCTCTTTAATTTCTTCTTCTTGTAAACCCTTTGAGCAGCCTGGGTCATCTCAGCATCATTAATTATTTTTGGGGCGTCGGTCTTGGTGTGTTCAGATGATACCCGAATATTCTTGGGGGATGGAATTGTATGGGGAATGAATGATGAGGAGGAGGGAGCAGCTTGTTGATCAGGCTTAATAATTCCTTGGACAATGCAATGTTGGAGCTTCTCATCAATAAGATTAACTCTTCTCACAATTTTTTCAAAATTCTTGCTCATTCTAGCTTCAAATTCCTGGAAGAGGTTGACCATGGATTCCTGCATAATCCTTATTACTTTCTTTTCAAGTTCATCTAATGATTGGGGTTTGGTTTTCAAGGCGAATTTGGGCTGCAGAGGAGATTGTGGGGGGAGATGATGTTCATGAGTGTTAGTTTGAATGGGTGAAAGAGGGGTTGATGGATATTTCTTTACACCCAAGAGATCAGATTCTTCAGGGGTTACTCCTTGGATGTCAACAAAAATCTGTAAAAAATTATTCTCAAATAAATATGCAATCTAAATGCAATCATATACGCATTGTCTACGCATCATATACGCATTCTATACGCACAACGTACGCAATACATACGCAAACCGTACGCAATAAATAAGTAATATATAAAACTGTACACAATAAATACCTGTCTTCTCTTTAAATTAACAAATAATTTGGCAGTCTTTTCAGTGTTATACACAATGTCATCAGACCATCGAAGGAAACGGGGCCTTCTGTCAGGATACTTTGGGAGATGAATGGAAGTGTGCTCCAGGAACCAAACTTGCATAAAATTGAGATATTCTCAGTTAGTTTTAGCAAAACAATCTGTCAATTAAAATGTTTAATTAGAATTGTTTTAGCACTCACAATAAGCAGTGGCACAAATCCATTGATATAACCCGCTGGCCTGTTTTTTGAGATCTTCATAGATACATTATTAAAATCTTCAACCAGGCATTCCCAAGTTGACCATGCCCAGTTAATTGATGAAAAATCATCAACATTATTTGTTATTGTCTTTAATATCTTAGGAACTTTAAAGTTGCTTTGTTGGAGAAAATAAATTAGAACACAAATATATAATAAATATTTTCAACATGGTATCTGGGGAGCTTTCCCTAGTCAACTCAAACATTTTAGTCTTAATATCCTTTGAACTGATTGTTGAAGTCGGCAAGTCATCCAAGTAATCTCCTCATCTCTGTTTGATAGTCCAGTCAGGAGGGCCACTTCATCAGCTGTGAAATGTTAAAAATGGCCCTCTATAATGAAGTTTTGCTTTTCAATGTTCCACATTGTCAGTAGCTGGTAGATAAGTGAGGCGTTTTGCTCAAATCCAGAAAATTGAAGAAATTGGTAAATATTCAGTTCCTTCAATTTTTCTTCAATTTCAACAGGAATTATATCGAAAAATGTATCACACATTGTTATGAAGGTCGAAACATAGCATCTATATGATATAAGACAGACGTAGATCTGCGTAGAATAAGAAACTATAATTATTTTAGAGAAGCAGGTGATACGAATTCAGTACGCATATAAAACTTAATAAAATACGCATATTATACGCAACGTGTACGCATACCATACGCGATGTGTATGAATATCATACGCGATGTGTACGCATACCATACGCAATGTACGCAAATGATGAGAAAAATATCAGCATAAATCTAGGGTTTATGGTACACTAATCGTTTTTCTTTATTGGAAGTTTAGTTTTATGATTTAAAAATCCAAAGTACTTATTAAAAAATGTTAGGGTTTGTCTTCAACATATACACATAAAATAAGGGAAATTTACGCAAATTATATACATTGTGTACAAAGAAAATACGCAGAAAGAACGAAAATGGTGAGATAAATATAAACTTTTATAGTTACTCGGAATGATTTTAATTTATTTTTTGGTTTCTTCAGCAAATACACGTTGAATATCAAAGATATCTGTAGTTCATTTTATGTCAATGTAAGAATTTTCGCACCTTTCTCTTTGCAGGTGAATCCTTTCCCTCGTCCATGATGAGAAGACGAGATTGTTGGAGGAATTCAGAAGATGTTTTTTGCTGGAAGCTCGGGAGAAATGGAGCGAATGGTCGAAATGTGGAATTTGGAAAATGTTAAAATTTTCCGCCTTTTTCATTGTATATACTGGGCGGGCCTCGCATTATTTACTCTCGAAAATACAAACGGGTCGGGCCTTAACTTTCCACGTTAGCACGCCACGCGTTATGTTTTTATTGGCTACTATTAGAGACCGAACACATCTTTGTGAGCAAATTCCACAGAATAATTTCTCCTTATCTTGATCAGATTGGCGTCGAATGGTCTTGTTTCCCTTCTCTACCAGTCGCAAATCTGTCGCCTTTATCGCAGCCTCCCACTCTTAAATCAAAGACGAATGAGGCCTTTGTCTATTTTTTTTCTTCCTCCCTATTCAAAAACCCAAGAGATCCAGCCTTCCCTTTTGATTCCCTCTACTCTTCACTGACCCTAGCTATCCTAAACGATCGAGCTTCCTTAGATGCTCTCATCACTGCTTTCGATTCCTCAACCTAATCCCAACCCTCGCTCACCTCCAAATCCAGATAGAACCTAAACTCAGCTCTGATCCGGCCTTCAACCCGTTCGATTCAGCTCCTCCCGTCCACAATCCACTCCCTATAGCTGACTAAATCCCACGCACGGCCGTAGAATCCGAGCCCCTCAGTCTGCTCTAGCGCCTTCGTCCGACCCAGTTCAGTGGCTCCTTCGCATCAGTGTGCCGCACACGCCCTTCTGACTCTGATCCGCCTCCCTCAGCCCATTTGCACGAGGTCGTTCAATCCTTTTTCGCTCCCAGCCCGACCCTAAACTGCAAATAGCCCCTCTGCTCAAATCCCTATACTTACATGCTTCTTCCCCAGCTGAGCAGATCAACGTCACCAACAGCACTGTGCTGACTCGATCCCTCCTCTTGCCGCAAGCATTCGATTCTAGCAACGATCTTGCCTCCTTACAGCCTCTGCCGACCCAACTGATCTATCCAACCACCTCCAGTCGAGCTGTTGACTATATCCTCTTCTCTGACCTGCAGCCTCACAACCTACCACAGCTCAAACTCTCTCTTCCAACCAACTGTACACCACTCCCTCAACTACAGCAGCCTTCTAATTCCTTCACAATCGCAGCCCATTCAAATAGCCTCATATCCTCTCAACCAAACCCAAATGACTTCCCTAATCCAACTTAAAACAGTCATTACCAGCCCCATACTCCAAACTCCACAACAACGCATTTTCCCTTTGTTATTATCATTATTATTAGTTTGAAAAAAAAAAAAAAAAAGAGAAAGCAAAAGAAGAAGAAAAAAGAAAGAAAAAAAAAAGAATGAGGGATTTTAAAAAAATAAAGAAAAGAGAGAAAATAGGTTTTTTGTGCATTCGTTGTTGTTTTCCCGACACCGCCGCTCTGGACCCCTTACTAAGGTATAATGTTTCCAAAACTCAAAAATCTCATATCCCGTTTTCGGCGCTCGCGGCGCACCCGAAAACCACCTATGCAAGCTTTTCTTAGCTTAGTGGAAGGAAACCCGGTGCGGTGCTTGTAGTGAGGCGGGCGACCCTTGTGCACGTTTTTCTTAGCTTGGCAGGGTAAAACTTAAATACTCGTGTACGAGCTTCAGTGCCTACAGGGAAAAATTGCGTTTTCAAATAGGTACCCCCGAAGACCCATGCACACGATATCATTCGACATCGATCATACACGTCTTTCTTAATGTAGTGGGAAGGCTAAGACTCCCTAAATTTTCTCTATAGGGAAATGATGGGAGGATGTCAAAATTCATACTGAAAATGCACATGACTTAAACAAATATAGGGGACCAAACTTGCAAATTGAATGTAGGGAACAAAACTTTAAAAATGTGCAGGAAACAGAACTTGCAAATTGAACCACAAGGAACCAGATATTAAACTTAAGCATGCACTACTCGAAAGACTGTCAAATATAGTTCAGAGATTAATTAAATCAAATTTTACTAAGTTTTCAATCAAAAAACGTTGAAAGCTTTTTTCAGCCATCCTTATTGATCGTATAGGTCAATGTACAAAAGAATCAGAGATTAAAGTAGTTGAATTAACTGTTATGCCGGCCCAGGAGGGGCCGGCTGGACCGGTCCAACCTGGACCGGTCCGGGTCTTCTCGCGACGAAACAAAAGCACGCAGGTGGAACCGAGCGGAGAGGGAGCAAAGCCGACGGGGGCCAGGGAAGAATTTTGGGAGGGAAATTTTGAATGCGAGGGGCTGTTTAGACATTTTGTAAAACTCCTTTATGGTTAATTAGGAGGTTAGGAGGAAAAGGGGGATTATCTTGATTTTGAATTTCTTGGGAGATCTAGGGTTTGTTGCTCTTGGGCTCTTGGCGTTGCCGGAGATCGTTGGAGAGTTTTTCCTTCCTCTCGAATTGAAGGAAAGTTGTATCTTGCAAGTGCTTTTCATCCTTTATTGAAATAAAAGTGTTTGCATCGTTTTTCTACGATTCTCCCTACTTCTTTCTCTCAGTTTTTCTGCAGTTTTGCTGTTTTTCTGCTGTGGACAGCAATATTTGCTTGGATTTACTTTGGTTTTGGTGAGAAACACTTGGAAATCCAAGAGTTTCCTATCATTAACCAAACCATATAAGCTGATAAAATGCTAGCAAAATTGCCTCCAAATAAACAAGAAATTAGCCACTGTCAAGAGTCGGGCTATCAACCAATAAATTAAAAAAAAAAACATCAATATTCAAAACTATAGAACATAAGAAAGAACCAAGATAATAGATATTTAATTAAGCACAAGGAGTCAACAAAGCCGAAGCAGAGTCAACAACCAAATCCCTAGTGAGTTGCCAAAAGAAATAGGAGAAGGTAACAACAGAGAAATATATAGAGCATAACAACATAAAACCAAACAAATGAGATTAGAGAGAGCATATAATGAATAAGATCAGTGGCTAGCCGAACAAATTGAATTAAATGGGAATAACAAGGAAAAGTTGATCTGTGCAAAAACATAAATCTTTCCATTTTGTAGCAATTGAAGATGTGCGAGGAAGGTGAAGGAACCCATCCCAAAGTTGATGTAAAACAACATGCGGTGAATCAAGAATTGCACTTGAGAATTAATAGAAGTAATGACTTTTACCTTGCTACTAAAACTCTTTGTTTGCTCAAGTTGAGTTTAAGAATAAGACATTGATAGATTAAGCAATGATAATAAATTACATGTAAAGATTAGAGGAGCTTTTCAAAATATCACCAAGAATTTAAGTAATGCCAATAGCTACGAATAACAAAGCCCCAAATTTAATACTTAGATCATTCACCTTGAAGTCCTTCGCTCATTTTGAAAGTGGTGGCTAGCGGAGGAGAATCGTAAGTAGACTTAGCGATGCCACTAGTAGACAAGTGATCCCGAGAGGATTCGTCGCCGGAGAAGAAGCCGGATTTGGAGGAGCGGGTGGGCGGCCGTCAATGATCCACTCGGAGTATGGACGTTGTTTGTCGATGACGTGTATGAGAGTCGGGAGGATCCGGTCCAAGTAAGCTCCAACGGTGTCGTCGTCGGAATCAAATCCCGCGTCAAAGAAAGGCGATTGCCAGATGTCGAGATTACCGTGGGCGTCGAACACAAGTCCCCATTCAAATTCGGGGTCGGCCATGCATTCTTGCCTAGGGTTGAAGGAGTACCCGAGAGGGAATAGGAGGTGGCAGGTCTTGGGGTGGTGGAGGGAGAAGGAAAATAGATGTTATTTAGTGGGAGGGAAGAAAGCTGAATCTGATTTCAGATTTTAATTTAGAGGAGACAGGGAAGATTTGTTTCAAATCTCAGGTTTGAAATTTGAAATAAAACTGAAATCCCGTGAGAGATGGGGAGGGATTTAGGAGATATTTGAGTATTGATTGGTGGGGATTGGAGAGATAAAAGAGGAGAAGGTGGCCGGCCCCATGGAGAGATGAGAGCAACCAAAATAGTGACGTGGCCTCTCTTGAGAAACTTACGGGGGGGGGCAAGGTGGCCGGCGGCTTAGGGCTGCTTGGAGCAGGTGGCGACAAGGGCAAGGGGGAAAAGAGATGGAATTTTCTGGGGATTTGACGACTACAAATTTACTAACCTCAAATGTCTTCTCGTTGAATTTCCACAAGATTAGCTAGCACAAAAACTAGAACTCACAAAGAGATCTAGTCTTCTCCGGCGAACTCACTAAGAGATCTTGGAGGGAGGAACTCACAAAGAGAACAAGTAGTAAATTTTCATTTCATCAAAAACTAAAAACTATTACATAAGAAAATGACCATATAAATAGGCCTCACAATGACAAAGAAAGCAAAAGACTAAAATGCCCCTCGGGCTACAATAACGACCAAATACCCATAAGGGCAAAAACGAAAAATGTAAAATAAAATTAAACTACTACATAAAATGATGAAAATCCAAATCATCGTGGCCGTCGATCTGTGTTTCGGGCGATGGTACACATGTCGAAATCTGATGTCCCCATCAAAAGTAAAGATATGGGATAATGCCGAAGTGTGCGTAGAAGTTCCATTCACATGAAGAATAATGTAAAAATTAGTAATCGAGAAATTCTTTGTTGTCCAAGTGAACACTAATACTGATGATATTATCATTAAGGATGCCGGCCAACCTAAAATTAACCAAAGAGTCTTGATGAGGAGTCCTATGAAAAAAACCAGAAATCAAAAGAAGAAATAGTTGAATGGCGAAACAATAGAAACATGAGAAGCTATAGCATGGTATGAATAAAGAAGAAATAGAATTCATGGGATATTCCAAGTGAAACCTACTTTTGATATTACAATTCAATTGAAACTTAATATTATGGATGTGTGTTTTTACCACATGAAAAAGTTATTGCATAGAAATATGTAAAATTGGCAAATGAAGCTGATGATAATTGTATGATGTATTTTTTGTGCCAAATAAAGCACACAACATTTGGTCCTTCAATGAATGTCTTGAAGGTTCTAAACATGCTTCAAATGCTTGATTTTGACTCAATTGGGCTTATAGATTGTATCATTTGTGTCGATGGGTTTAAGAGACGTTCTATTTGACTATGAACTTGTTAAAATGCGAGTTTGTATGGTCTTGACTTCATAATTTTGGACGTTTCTAATTCAAATATCGCTTTGAGATTTGCATTGACAAAGTACATTGATACAATATGACTTATTTTGACCTGTTTTCTTACGTCTCGATGGGCTTTGGAGGAGCTCTATTGATCATCTCTTTAATTGCATATTATTTTTTAAATATTTTGGGAGCATTTTATTCCTTTTACATTAGTAATTCTTATTTTATAAGAAATCTCTTCCACCTAGCTTCTCAATTTTTTATTTTTGGTTTTCTAATGAGCTACTTAAACTGCTATAATTATTGTTATAGCTAAAATATTTCCAGTTGCAGAATGCTCATCACAACAACGAAGAGTGCAGTAAATTGAGGATGAAGCTTAACTCAACACAAGCGAAGATGGATACTTACCGTAGGAGGCTAAAAGAGGCTTTGGATGAGATGAAAGTGATGCACAGTAAATATCAGGAAGCTTCAACAAATTTAAAAAATAAACTTCGGACTTATGGGCAGCATATTCTTGACTTGACGAAGCGGCTTGCTGAAAAAGAATAGAATCACATTGCACAATGTGCCCTTTTTGTTTTCCTTTTTTACTCTTTTCTATATGAGAGATTATTACGTGCGGTATCCGAACTGTCCGGAGACAAATCCGGATGCTACACGTAATAATTTTTCTTTCTATAGACGCTTTTTATTTAACATTAATCGTCCTGTAATTTGTAACTTCCTTAATTTATGTTGTCCTTCACCTTTTTATTTCGTACCAAATTTTTCTATTCTAAAATTTCTTTTTGGGATAGTGTTTTTATTACTTTCTGAAGTAGTTTTTTAGTATAGAAATCTTTTTAGAATAGTAAAAAATAGTAGCCAAAAGTGTTCTCAAATGATACTTAATAGTTTTCTTATTATTTCCAAAGTTATTTTCTTGCACAAAAATTTTTAATTCAAAAAAAAAAAATCACACATTATTTTAGAAAGCATTCAAAAAGTTGTCCTAAATGAATCTAAGGTTTTGTTTGGGGTGGCTTTTTTACTGCTTTTTAAAAATTAAATTTTTTTATTAGAAAGCTGTTTTTAAGTAATAAAAAAGTCATTCCAAACAAAACCTAAATTTATGAAAAACAAGATTTTTTGACATGTATCTAATCTATTCTAAATCTAAATTGTGTGGCGAGTAGCAGTAAATTATTATTTAATCGTTAGAATTATTATGTTGCTTGTTCTCATGTAAATCTACACGTTATTCATTTTCCTTTTGTTTATTTTCTGCTTTTTTTTTTTTACCTGTCAATGTACCCTTTAGTATATTGTGCTCATGTGATGCTGGGTTGGTTGAGTCAAGTGAACTCATGAATAGGCTCAAACTTGTTTGATAAATGAATCTGATTGTGAACATTGGTTGATCATATTGGGTGTTTTTTTTATTCAAAATAAGCATTGATTTGCTTATTTTTAACAATCGTCAAATTTAGGAGTCATTTGGTTGGTTGAAAAAAGAATGTAAGATAAAACTGAATGTAGTGTAAAAGGAATGGAATGTAATTTATTTGAAATGTTTGGAGATATTTAAACAAGTATAAACAAATGCTGAGATTTATTTTATATTTCTTTTACATTTGAACAAATATAAATATTTTAACTCCTGCATTTAAAATATGCTTGCATGATTGTGATTAAGGCTTCGTTTGGGACAGCTTTTTTATTACTTTCTAAAACAGAGTTTTAGTACAAATTTTTTTATTTTTGTATTAAAACTCCGTTTTAAAAAGCAGTAAAAAAGCCGTCCCAAACGAAGCCCTAAGCCATATAATTGGTCATATGTATAATCTTATTTTAAAAGTTGTAAGCATATATTACCTTATTTTTCAATCATGACATGCCATTTTTGAAAGTGGATCTAATTGAAGAACTGCTTTTTTTCATATACTTTGTATCCATTTGAAAGATTTGTTGGCTTTAAAGCTTAATAATTCAGATATTTTTTGATGGAAAAAAAAATAGAACAAATTTTAAAGCTACAAGTTGATAAGTTGTGCATGTTTATGTTCTTAAATATGCTTTAATCATTTTAACTGAATTTTCTGTAGCCATAAAACGTGATGAAAAGAGAACATAATACTTTCCCTTTTACGGCACTGAACATTTAATTATTTCCGTTGGGAAATCCTCTTAATTTTTAGAACGTTAGAGTAACAACAACAACAACATCAAGCCTTTATCCCACTACGTGGGGTCGGCTACATGAATCCTTTTTCTCCATTGTGTTCTATTAAAAGTCAAATTCTCATTTAAACCTAATAAAGAAAGGTCATTCCTAATATTTTCTAACCAAGTCTTTTTAGGTCTACCCCTACCTTTCTTAACATATTTTCTAAAGGAGAGATTATTACATGCAAGGCAAATTCGGACATTGCACGTAATAATTTTCCTTTCTATAGAGGCTTTTTATTTAACATTAATCGTCTTGTAATTTTTAACATCCTTAATTTATGTTGTCCTTCACCTTTTTATTTTTATTTTGTACCAAAATCTTCTATTTTAAAATTGTTTTTTTAGGAGTCTTTTTATTGCTTTCTAAAGTAGTTTTCTAGTTTAAAAATTTTTTTAGAATAGTAAAGAAATAGTGGTCAAAAGTTGTCTCAAATGAAACTTAATAGATTTTTTATTATTTTTTAAAGTTATTTTCTTGCAAAAAAAAAATCTAATTCAAAAAAAAAATTACACAAATTATTTTAGAAAGCAATAAAAAGTTGTCCTAAATGAAATCTAAGGCTTTGTATGGGGAGGTTTTTTTACTGCTCTAAAGCAGCTTTCTAGCATAAAAGTTAAGGTTTTGTTTGTGGCAGTTTTCTTGCTACTTAAAGCAACTTTTTAGTTCAAAAATTAAAAAATTTGTACTAAAAAGTTGCTTCATAAAATAGTAAGAAAGCCGTCCCAAACGAAACTTAAATTTTATATTAAAAAGCTGCTTTAAGTAGTAAAAAAATCATTCCAAACAAAATCTAAATCTATGAAAAACAAAATTTTTTGGTCTGTATCTAATCTATTCCAAATCTAAATTGTGTAGCGAGTAGCAGTAAATTATTGTTTAATCGTTAGAATTATTCTGTTATTTGTTCTCAGGTAAATCTTCACGCTATTCATTTTCCTTTGGTTTATTGTCTTCTTTTTTTTTTTTTTTTTAACCTGTCAATGTACCCGTTATAACTGATGCATGTAAACAACAGTGTGCTGTATCGGTAAAATACTGAAAAAGGTTGTCTTCAGGAATTGGTATAGTTATTTTTCATACAATCTATTCAAGTTTAAAATATCATCATTTCAGCATTGATTTGCTTATTATTAACAATCTTCAACTTTAGGAGCCATTTGGTTGGTTGAACAAATAGTGTAAAATAAAATTTAATGCAGCGTAAAAGGGATGAATGTAATCTATTTGAAATGTTTTGAGATATTTGAATAAATATACATCGAATGTTGTGATTTATTTATTAATTTTCTTAACTTGAAGTAAATTGAAAGTCATATAAAATTTAAGGATAATTATCATTGGTGGGTGATGGCAATGATGATGGTGATGGTTGGTGGGTGATGGTGATGGCTAGTGGGCGATGACGACAAGATGGATAGCCGTAGTGGTGGCAGCAAATGTCTGCGATTATAGGAGGTAATGAAAAAGAATTTTTGATCTAGTTTAAAATTGTCCAAATCTAATAATTTTCAATTACATCAAAATTGGAGTAGATTGTGCATTACAAATAAGTTAATTTTTATTTTATATTTCTTTTAAGTTTGAACAAATAGAAATATTTTTAACTTATGCATTTAAAATATGCTTGCATATTTGTGATTAAGCAATATAAATGGTCATATTTATAATCTTATTTTAAAAGTTTTAAGCTTATTGTATCATATTTTTCAATCATGACATGCCGGTTTTGAAAGTGGATCTAATTGATTCTAAAATTGAAGAACTGTTTTTTTTTATATATATTTTGTATGCATGTGAAAGATTTGTTGGCTTTAAATCCTATATAATTCAAATAATTTTTAGAGAAAAAAAAACATATATTAAAGCTACAAGTTGATAACTTGTAGTATTATTATGTTCTTAAAGATGCTTAAATCATTTTAACAGAATTTTCAGTAGTCTTAAAGCTTGATGAAAAAGAGAACATAATACTTTCCCTTTTACAGCACTGAACATTTAATTATTTCCGTTGAGAAATCCTCTTAATTTTTAGAACGTTAGAGTCCAGACAAAAAATGCCTTAGCCGTTATAATAAAAAAATCAACACACTTCGCAAGCTTTCTTCCCTTTCCCAACGGCTAGTTTTCCCTCTGCTCACCAGTTTAAATTCCCCCCTCCACCACTCATGTTCCCATAACTTATCAACCCTCTCTCTCTCTCTCTCTCGCTCGCCATGGCTTCTTCCCTTCTCTTTCGCATCGTCCTTCTCACAATAAGCAGCATAATGAGCATAGAAGCAAAGGATTTCGCAGTAGGTGGAAAGCCCAGCGCATGGAAAATCCCTTCTTCTAATTCAGATTCTCTCAACCAATGGGCTGAGGCCAACCGCTTCCAAGTCGGCGATTACCTCGGTAAACTCTATAGTAACTCTCTCTTATTCCTCCCAAAATATGTTAATTTGTTCTTCTTCACTGAGCAGAAATGGCAAATTCTATTGCTTGACAGTATGGGATTATGACGCCAAGAAGGACTCAGTTCTCCAGGTGAGGAAGAAGGACTACCATAGCTGCAACACTTCGAGCCCCATTGCCGTGCACCAGGACGGCAACACACGAGTGAGGCTTCGCCGATCTGGAGCTCACTACTTCATAAGCGGTGTAGAAGGAGCCTGTGAGAAGGGGGAAAAGCTTGTTGTTGTGGTGATATCAGAGAATCACAGAGAGGGTTTTCAGAGTAGCTTATCGCCGGCGCCGGCTCCGGCAGAGTTTGATAGTGGTTCTCCGGCAATGGCTCCGGTGACTGGTGGTGTGTCCACAGCTGGAAGAGGGCTTGTGGGTGCTGTTCTGGCTTTGTTGATTGGTGTTGGTGTTGTTGGCCTAGTGCTGGTTTGAGGAGTTTCAATCAGTTGTCTTGTTTTGGTTTTTGAGGATATTTTAATTTCTATTCATTTGTTATATTGAAATTGTCATCTGTAATAGTTCAATTGCTCGACTGAAGCTTAATGAATTATTTTTTTAAAATTTCCTATACAAAAATTTGCATTTTTTGTTTCTCGAATTAGTAAAACAGTAAACTTTATTGCTAGCTCACATTTACTTGATAAACCCATTCACCGCACGAGCATCCTAGCCCTGCGCCACATGTCACCCGCCATTAACGGAGCTTCGAGCTTCAAGCTTAATGAATTATTCATTTAAATTTCCTATAAAAAATTGCTCTTTTTGTTTCTCAAATTAATAAAACAGTAAACATTATTGTTTGGCTCACATTTTCTTGATAAACCCATTCACCACACGAGCATCCTAGCCCTGCGCCACACATGTCACCCGCCATTAACGGAGCTTCGAGCTTCAACTAGATCTCCCACCCCCATCCATATCTCTAGTAAAAACTCCTTTCCTCTTCTCCCCATAAGCTTCCTTCCCTCCCACTTCACAGAAGGAAGAAATGACAGAGGAAAATAGAAAGATTAGCGACGCATCGAACGGGATGAAGAAACCGCCTGGTCCGATCCTCGGCGAAGTGCTCCACCAGCGGCGCAGCCTTGGCAGGAGTCCGGCAGCGATGGCCGCCTGTGGCTTTCTCATCATCGCCGCCATTGGTACTTTACCCTTACACTAAGTCCAAGCGCCGCGCAAAGATCGCCAAGACTGTTACCGGCGACACTCAATAGAAGCTGCGGAGCCTGCCCTTCTTATTTGGACAAGTTAGGAATTTCAATGAATTTGTTCTTTATTTTAAAAATAATTTCATAATTGTTTGCAGCTTTTTTCATCAATTATTTTTTATTCATATTTTTTCATGAAATTTTAGATTTTATATGTGATAACTTTTTTTACTGTTTTTTTGCTTTCTGTTTTCTGCTGCAATTTTGACCAAAAGCCTTATTTTGTGTGATGTGTTCAATATGATTACTTAGGCTTTGTTTGGGACGACTTTTTTTTACTATTTATTAAAACAGCTTTTTTTAGTACAAAAGTTGAAGTTTTTGTACTTGAAAGCTGCTTTAAGAAGCAGCAAAAAAATTGTCTAAAATGAAGCCTTAATATATTAATTGGAATTTATTGATAACTTAATTGTATGGTTTGTTGAAGTAAGTTTAGGGGATGTTTGGCTACAAGTAGGATGTTATTGAATGTATTGTTAATTTAGAATTTATTAAATTTTAAGAGTAATTTTTTAAATGTTTACCGCTGAGACTTTAATATTGCCCTATAAGTGAAGTTATTCGAGGGATTTGAAGAACACTACATATAAATATAAATCCAAACATCTTGATGAATCCTTTGTCATGAGATTTGAGGTACACTACATGAATTAGTGTAGCAACAATGAAGGAATTAGTATTTTATGTGAGAAGGGATGAAAGGTAGTGCAAAAATAATTGAAGTGCAACTTTTCAAATTATATATATTTGCATTAAGGGTGTCAACTTTTGACCCGACCTGGAAAAATCTGGGTTTGGGTCAACCCGTTTGCGAAACGGGTCGGGTCCGAGTTCAGATTTCTGACCCGTTTAAAAAACGGGTCGGTTTCGGGTTAACCCGACAACCCGCGGGTCAACCTGAATTGACCCGTTTCGCAAATCCGCTGCTCAGGTCACGTCCCATCAGCTCGTCAGGTCACGTCCGCGTTAGGTGGTGATGCCGTGTCTGCATCAGGTCGCGTCGTTGCACGCGTCCAGCCAGGCGAGCCTGCACAGCAACTTGGACTCAGCGCAGCCTGCACTGCTCCGCACTCGGCGCCTCGGAGGATCCCGCGTCCAGCCCGCACCAGCTCCGCTCCGCAGGCATGCTCGCGACTTGGACTCTACCGCTGCCGATCGCAGGCGAGCTCGCGATCGCGCACAGCCACACTCGTGGTCCCGCGAACTCGCGGTTCAGCCAAATCTGCGAAATACGGGTCGGGTCGAGTCAGGTCCGGGTTGAAATGTCTGACCCGTTTGCAAAAACGGGTCGGGTTCGGGTTGACCAATTTAAATCCGTGTCAGCTCGGATTCGACCGGAACCCGACCCATCGAGGACACCCCTAATTTGCATAGAATATAGGGTGAGATTCACACTCCTAGTCTTCTCTATTATTAGATATTAGAAACTCCTTGGAAATCAAAGATATTAGGCATATTATTAGGCCATTGTTATATAAATGTGTTATCTTTGAAAACTGAGCGGTGATCAAGATGATTATATCAATCTTTTCTTGACCTCAATATGAGCTCAAAGAATCTAAAGGTTTCATCATTATGTGTTCAAGTAGTCATGATGGAGAGCCTTACAAAAGATGTGTCAAGTTCATAGCTTTAAGATGATTTGACCATAGTAGTCAAGTAATAAAGCTTCCATATGCCTCATGTGTTCATTCACTATGAGTTCAATACAAGAGATTCATAAAAAAATATTGGCACCGTTATACAAAACTGCACTTACATCAGATATACAAGCTTCGAACTTAAAATCTCTTGATTGGGAGCTATAGATCAAGGTGGGTTGCATGGGCAACTACTAGTTGATTGAAAAATTGTGCTAAGTGCGCATCTTTGCATTAACGGCGCCATCAATAGACAAATTTGTGTTGATCTAAATGCAATTTGTGTAGCAATTTTCCTGACCTTTTTAACTTTTGCTTTTCCAAAGAGGTCTAAATTCATCTGAAATGATCATCACATCACAACTTCAAAGCTGTTATTTAACATGTACTGATCCAAAGTGTTTCAAGCAAAGAAATGAGTATTATGTTTGATGACTTCACAAAGTATGAGTTAGAGCATTGAGGATGAAAGTCTTAGGGCTAAAAATTATGTCAATCACTTGTTGGGAAAGAAATAAGAAAAATAGTTGAAGTTCTAATATATTTTTCTACTAGCACAAATTAATTTAGATTTTATTTGAGATAACAATGTTGGGAGTGTTTTGAATGGACGAACGATATCGACTACTTTGATCATGGACAATTTATCAAGAATTTGAGTGCCTTGATGATGTCAAAATTCAACAATCTTGGACTCGTTGGATCCATCTCGTCGAGCTGCTCGATTCGACTGTAAGCATGTCACATTTGGAAACCGTTCGGTCATCCAATTTATGATTTGAACCTTTCAAATGCTCTTTGGGTCTTCGATTTAGACTCATTTGGGCTCGGATTGGGTCGAATTTGGGGTCGTTGGGTCGTTTGTTTGAAATGTTCAGTTTGATTATAAGTTTGCATAAATCTGAATTTGAATGGTCCCGAATTTAATTTTGAAAGTTTTCAACTTAATTTAATTTCCAGATTCGCGCACGATCATGACTAATTTTTTATGATATATCAATACAGATTTTTTTTTCCCCCTTATCTAAAATTCGAAGTACATAATAAATTTGAAGGGAAAAAAAAATTCTTATGTGTAATTGCATTAGCTTGTACTTTATACTTTGTAAGATTCTATCCCATATCCTTGATTTGGAACTAACACTGAAGAACAGATGAGGGTGTCTTATCTGTTGTAGATGGGGACTAGAAAAGAAGAAAACTATGAGAAGCCAAGATCAGTCAAATCTATGTTATTCAAAAGCTAGGTAATTGGATTTGAACCAAAGTAAAAAATTATTAAAAAAAAAAAAACTATGGCAGCATTTTCTTGATCTTAAATTGATAATAATATTATAATCATGTTAAAATAAATTCGATAATTTAAATATTCAACAAAATTTTTCATAAAAAGCTACAAAAATTATGTAATATAATTCTAAATTAATGAGACTTAAGTTTCGTTTGGGACTGCTTTCTTACTGCCTCTTAAATCGACTTTCAAATGCAGAAATTAAATTTTTTGTACTAGAAAACCGCTTTAAGAATTGGTGAGAAAACTGTCTCAAACAAAGCCTTAGGCTTCATTTTGGGACAGCTTTCTAGTATAAAATTTTTTAGTTCAAAAAATGTTATGTACTTAAAAGCTGCTTTAAATAGCAATAAGAAAGCTGTCACACGAAGCCTTAAAGACTTTAAAATTCATGCTAAATATTCATCTAATTACATCCAAACAATGATATAATGTAGCTTCTTCAATCATTTTTGTAAAACATATTATTTTATTTAAAGCTATCAAATCAACCATAACTTATTAAAAAGAGAGAGAAGAAAAAAATTTCCTCATTATAACATCACATAGTAGCTATGAATATAAAATGTAATGAGAATTAAAAACTATATGTGCTAAAGTTTGTCTAGCTATTCAAATAGCTACATAGGCAGCTGAGTTGTCCAAAGCATTGTTATCTTCAACCTCAATCATACACCAACTTTGTAGCCATCAACTACTTATCATTAGTTACAATTTTAGGGTTTTAGCATACCAACCCTACTTAGCAATTCAACTTAGAAAAATCAAAAAGCTTTATCTACTTTCTTTTTCTTTTCAAAATTGGCTCAATATGACATGCAATTATGACAATTTTGCCACTTGGTCCACATGAAAGAATGGATAAAGGGGAGCTATTATTCTATGTGGACACCGGACAGGAGAACCGTCCGTTTAAGTGCATGCTCAGTACCGAGCGCGGTACATTTTTTGGGTGATGTGACACATTTTTATTGGTCTCCGGACGCTCTCCGGACTCCGCACGGAATAATAAATCGGATAAAGGGAGAGGGAAATTGATGGAAAATGACTTAGCCAAAGTGTTTATGTCTCATCATGAGGAATGTGAATAAAAAATGTGTGTGGTCCTCAAAGAATCATGATAGGAATCAAACATAATAAGTAAGAAGATGTGCCCTTGTTGGTCTTTATATGATAATCACTTATGGAGTTAATGAAACTATTCCCAAAAGAGCAAAATGATTGCTCATGATTTTAGCAATCTATTTGATTGTTGAATGCTTTGGAGAATGGCCAGGCAGTTCTATTGCTTTCCAGCTGCAACAAATAGGCTTTCTTTCATGTTAAAATATATTATTTTCTATCATCTAACAAGAGAAAAGTAGAGCAATGCTTTATGTATTTGTATGTTAGAGAAAAGCATTCTTATTAACTTTAGCAATCTTATTATATATAAAGTGAGTATTTTATATTAGTATTTGAATGCTTTACAAGACTATGAACTTTAAAGTTCGAGCTCAATCTGTATATATGTGTATGTGTACATGTTCTCTTAGAAGATATGAATGCCTTCTTCATCATTTTTTTAATTTTTTTTCGTCTAATCAGTTTATCTGCATTGATGTGTTCAAAGGATGTTTCATTAGTTGTCTGCTAATTATTTGACAGCATCTCTTTTGAGTTCTGGAAGATCCCGATCGATGTCAATCTCTTTGTAATCTTTCGACTAGGTAGCGCTTATAAGAATTGGTCAAGATGTGATACAAATGTCCTTTCAAGAAGGTCCATGATGCTTTGACTTGAATAAGATTTGTTGTTTGGAGTCAAAGCAAGATATATAGTTGTTATGAGTTGTTTTAGTTTTAGGCCTTTTTTGCTCATGCATGTTATCACACCTTGGTAATGCTCTATAAATAGAGGCCTTGGGTTGATGTAAGAGTTGGGGAAAAATCTGAAAAGCTTATTTGTATTTCCTCCAAATGTGGTGTCTCTCTCTCTCCCTCTCTCTCTCTCTCTCAAGAACATCTTCCAAGATCCTAACAATTTGGTATCAGAGCTAGGGATATGGAGGAGAATCACGCGTGGGCTGCTGGTTCGCAATGAAGATCGGCTCGGAGGCGGATGTCCGCTGTTTGGCTTGTGTGAGGGGTTGAACGGCGGGCTTGCCTTTGGGTTTGTGTGAGGAGGAGGCCGGACGTCCGGCGTGAGCTTCTTGGCCGGGTTCGCCTGTTGAGCGATGGGAGATCGCATGAGGGAGGCCGGACGTTGGACTGGGCTGGCGTCGGGTGAGCCGGCGTGGAGTTCAAAGCCTATGGAGAGAAACGGCGGCTGCAATTATTAGGCTGGACAGACCGGAGGCTGGACCTCTCTCACGGAAGTCCGGCGGGGCTACACCTGACGGAACCTGGCTTTTGTCCAGGTGAGACCAAAAGAAGGAATAGCGGATCGGTTCGTGCGCAAGAAACCAGAGGCGGATTGAAGCCGGAGGCGACTTCGGCAGGCAGCTCGTCCGTGGGATTCTTGATCGGGACTCTGGCCGCAAGAAGGTGGAGCCAGTTGGCAGCGTGTGCTGCCTGGCGGAGGCGGTGCCAGGTGAAGACGGACTCGATTAGAGCATGTTTGGCAAGATACCATAGCATATCTTGATAGCAACGATCCAATTCTGATAGGCCGTGCATATGGTAGAGTTAGCAGGCATTTTTTGCATGCTGAGTTGATGAGAAGGTGTCAGGAAAGGGGCACTGTTGCAAATCGGAGAAGTTCGGAGGCATGGAAGCAGTTGAGACCAGATTTTTTGCTTGATTTTAAATCAAGTTTCGATTGGTCTTGAAGCAGATTTTTTCGGCTCTTTGGTTGAAAAATCAGTTTGGATCTTTGCGGTGGAGTTTTGGACTTCAGGTGGAGTCCGGGAGACACTGAGGTAGTGTCGGCTGCTCTTGGAGAGCAGGGTTGAAAGTGCGGGGCGCTGGGAGATGCGAGGTCGTGCGGTGCACGAGGAGGACGCATAGGAGCGCGGGGCACTGGTGACGAGCGGAGCGCAGGTGAGGCC
>NW_021318618.1:5306456-5307061 GCF_001605985.2 Dendrobium catenatum | reverse complement strand
CCCACTCTCTCTCTCTCTCTCTCTCTCTCTCTCTCTCTCTCTCTCTCCTTTATAGCTTAGTTATTGGGATTGATATGTAAATATTTTAAGAACTCTACAATTCTCTATATCATGAAAATGATCATTATGTAAATACATTCCTTAGAGCTCCATAATTCTCTATATTATTTTTGTTATTACTATTTTTTTATCAATCGTACCTCTTTTTTACTCTAATGCACAGTTAACCTTTCCTACAAACAACGAGAAATATATAAACACAAACAATTAGCTTTCACCTAGATCTACACGAATCTTTTTTCTCTATTATATCATATTAGGAGTATCTGATCATTTAATAAAGAAAAAAAAAACAAATATTATGAAATTGAAAATAAAAAATAATTTATGAAATATCTCAAAATATTATACTATATTGTATTTAAAATATAATTAAGATTTATAAAACCTTTAAAAAATCATTTTAATTTTTTCATTAACCAATTTTTTGATATAATCATCAATATTATTTTATGTTACTGTTATATTAATATAATGCTAAGTAAAAAAAAAATTAAATGGTGGGTTTGGCATATAACACTATTATTATAAAAAAAAAAAAAAAG
>NW_021318618.1:5231492-5306345 GCF_001605985.2 Dendrobium catenatum | reverse complement strand
GGTTTGGCATTTAACACTTTTATTATAAAAAAAAAAAAAAAGCAGCACTAAAGCCAAAGGCGACGCTTGTGGTGCTCCCTCTAAACATCATTGTACGATCCATTAAAAAAAAGTAAAAATATTTTAATTAATTTTTTATTAGAATGAATTTGTAGATTATAAAATTTGTTTAAAAATTAATTTTATGTTAAAATCATCTTGAAATAAATAAGTTTTTCTAATGAGAATTTTTTTTTTCAATTTTTTCATTAAGTAAGTTTTAAAAAGATTAGATTTCTATAAGATAAATATAATATAAATTTGTTTCTAAAATGAAATAAATAACTTGGCTCTTTTTGCAACAATTACAGATTTAGTATAAATAATAAGAAAAATGTTAGGAGAAAAATATTTTTTTTTGAAAGTTATTGTAAAAAGAAAACTTTCAATACAAAAGATTTTAAATAAAGCACAAAAATCAATAGCCAAATAAAAAAGTAATTGTAGCTTGAAAGGCAAAACAATAAGAAATTATCCTAAATGGATCCTATAAAATATAATTGAATCAAAATTTATCGTATGTTCGGAATTAGGGTTGCAAACGAGTTGAGCCGAGCTCGAGTCATCTCTGGCTTGAGCTTGAACTTGATTAATTAATCGTGTTTGCTTTAGATCAAGCTTTATTCTACGAGTTCAAACTAGCTCAGGAACCCGTTCAATTATTATGAAAGAAAAAAAAGTTATGTCTAAATTGTTATTAAAATGAAAGGGTAAAAATAATGATAAATTGTGAGAAAATTAACAAATAATTATTTGATATATTAAGCTGTGATATAATTTTTATATATTTATAATTGCTTTGTACTTAAAATCTTGAATCCTAATATATTTTAAATGAGCCTCTCACAACCTCTCACAAGCTAATGAGTCGAGTCATTGCTAGCTCAAGCTTGTCTCCTTAGCTCATCAAGCTCGATCCACGAGCCATTTATCAAACCGAGCTCAAGCCAACTCACAAGTCGACTTGATTTATTTACACGCTTATTTGGAATAATTTTCTCGCTATTTTTTTTTTTCAGACATCAAAGTATCAAAAACAATATTTTTTCTACTACTTCATTATTATTTTCTCATTAATTTTTTAAAAAATTTAATAGAAACTTACATTGTAGAGTTAGAATAGTTAAATTATTTTCTTTACAATAATTTTAAATAAATTTATTAGTCATTTTAAATATTATGATAAGTTTTATTTGGGATAACTTTTTATATTAATTTATAAAGTGGTGTAGAAAAATAAAATTTTTAGTGGCTAAAAATAATTATAATTATTGTGTGAAAAATAAAAAAAGAAAGAAAGCTGCAACAAACGAGGCCTTAATTAGGATAATTTTAGGAATACGTCATCTGACGGTGGTAGAACAGAAAAAGCTGCGAGGCGAGCGAAAATAAACTTTTTTTGCATATTCCACCCTGGTCTTTGTCTTTTTGCAAATGTCTAGACTTTGCTCCAAAGTACAATTCATGCAAGCTGCGAATATTCCGTTCATTTCTTTGAGCTTTTGGTCAGCACTTTTGGCGACTGGATCATATTTTGGTCCCTGATGTGACTATGGTAAAGAAGTAATTTGTGATGTTGTAGTTAGTTATATTCTTCAAATAAATTTAGATTTTACAAAATTTTAAAAAAAAAATGCAAAACTTAATAAATTATAATTTATGCATCACAATATAATATTATTATATTTTTAGTTGTTATAAGGGAATGTAATTATAATGTTACTTAGGGGTGTAAATGAATCAAATCGAGTTCGAATTAGAGCTAACTCGAGCTTAATTTGCCTATTCAATGGCATGTTTGCTCACATATTCAAACTTGAGTTGAGGTCTTATGGCAAGTTCAAGATCGGCTCGTTGAATAAATAACGACTCAAGTTAACTAATGAGGTCAAGGTTTGCACACATATTCAAACTTGAGTTGGGGTCTTATGGCAAGTTCAAGATCGGCTCATTTAATAAATAGTGGCTCAAGTTAACTAATGAGGTCAAGCCAAAGTTGCGATGGAAACTCGCTGGAGAAGGATAAGAGCCTGATGAAGATGAAATTGATGGGGGATCACTAAGTAGTGGCTTTGTGGGAAGTCACGATCGAAGCTCTTTGGAGCAGGTATAAACTACAGTCCCGAGGTGAGCTCAATGGAAAAGGCATTGTGGGACAAACCTTAGAGAAGTTGTGATGGGAGCTAAAGAAGGTAATGACAAGGCCATTACTATTAATGATGTTGTAGCCAACAATGTATTGATGTTGTTTATTGTTAGTAATATTACTATTCCTAATGATATTGATCATTGTTACTAATACGGATAACTGCTACTGATATTGTAGATTGTGATATGATGTGTTATAAAATCACATATAGGGGTTTGTGAGTCTACTCTGATCTATACAATTTCCTGAGCTGGCCCAACAAACAAATCATAGAATTTGGCCTTTGATTCTCTCTCCTTCCTTTCTCGTTCCTCTTCTCCTTTTCCTTTCCCTTGTTTCTTCTCCGGCAAGCAGCTAGGGTAAATGTAATGGCTAATGGCTTTAGATATTTTAAGATTAAATTTTACCAACTTTTGAAATAGCACCACGATAATCGTTTACCCAGCACTACATCTGGAGAATCTTCTAGATGTTCTTAGAATATGCTCACCTAAGATTTGACGTCACAGTGATGCTTCCCCAGCACCGTGGTGCACGGTTAAGCCTATTTTTCTATTCAAAAACTCAATAGCTCGAAGCTGGGGCGCCACCAACCTTATTGTCACGACGCTCGCATAATAATTTTTCAAACCTTGTATTTTCACTTTTTCAACCCCATGAATTCGTTACTCTCCATCCCATTTAACATTATAAGACTCACAATTACTAATTAATTTACATTAATGATTATTAACGTAAAGTTACCTAGATTTGACTAGAGATATTACATTCTCCCCTTCTTATCCTATCTAGATTTTACATACTTTCATTTTAAAATTATTTTCACAAAATTCATATCATTATATGGCTTAATCTTCTTCCTCATAAAAATGAGATAGGGTGACGGCGTAGGCTTTCATGGACATCAATAAATGACAGATTTCAAACATCATTCTTTAATAAATGAAGAATGATAATCAACATCAAAGGTTTAATAACGTCGAACAATCTGGCTCTATTGCTTTCTAATAAAATGGGAGGTCGATTAATCAGAAATATTTGTATCAAATGTCATTCACTATCAAGCATTGAACGTTAATAATCGACCGGCAAAGGTACGTGATGACAATGATAAACATTGATGGCATTCGATGGATGACGTCTAGCGATGATGAAGTCAGGTGTCAGCATTGACTAATGAGTTAAGGTTACAATAACAGGTGTTGTCGGTGGTGTTGATCAATAACGAGCATTCGATGGTAGCAATGTCATTATCTTCTCTCCATCAAAATCCTTCAATTTGTAGGAACATGCTTCTAGTTATAGATTTTGAGAAAAGCTATTATGATCATTACAACACTCTAAATCAATTAGAATATTAATTGCCCACTAATTAAGCTATCTATTACTGTAACCAACATACATTGTCGGAGGAATTTAATGAACAACAGCCAGGGGCAAATATGTAATTTAGTTCAAAGGTGGCGTGCTCCCACGAGTAATAATAAAAGCTTCTGCATTCCATGAGAAGGTCATAGGCCAAAGTCGTCGGGTAGTTATTACTCTCTCTCTCTCTCTCTCTCTCTCTCTCTCTCTATTTCTTTGCTTTATGGTACCCTCAGTGACACGTATTAATTATATATATAATAGTAATTAGATGGCATATAAATATATTATTAACATTTTATTTTTGATATATTTTGCAAATCAAAACTAACAATTAAACTATTCATATATGTAATTGCAAATGAAAAAATATCACATATTTTATGAAAAAAAAAATATTTTAAGATGTCTTAATGAAGTTTTAAATTAGGTTGAGCTTGAAAATAATTTGATTTATTTTAAGATTACTGAATATAAATAATTAATTATGGTTCTTATTTTAAAGCAAATTCATAACAACCATCCTGCCTAAAATTATGTTAAAATATCCTAATATTTTTTTTTGTTTGAAATTGAGGAAAGAGAATTCGTAGAATAAAACTCAAGTTCAAGCTTAAGTAGTCAAATAGTAGCTAACTCTTAATAAACTCTTAAACCAAGATTGATTAGTCAACTCTTTTCTTATATTAATCATTTTATTGATTATCAATTATTTTTCTTCAATTTTTTTAATTTCATTATAAGGATTATTTCAATCATAAGCATTTTCTCTATTTCATATTAAACGAACCAGCTCGAACTCGTAGAATCAAGCTTGAACTAGATTAATTAATCAAGTCTAGCTTAAGTTAGGGGTGACTCAAGCTCGACTTCTTGTTTACATTAGGGGTGTCAATTTCAAGTTTCGCGTCGGGTTCAGGTCGAATTTGGAAATGATCTGGGTTCAAATAGGTTGACCCGAACCTAACTCAATTTTTACAAACGGGTCGAAAACACGAACCCCGGACCCAACCCGTTGGGTTATAGGGCTGATAGACCCAACAATATTTTGTAAACTCGGGACACCTTATGCACGGACATACGAGTCTAGCGTCAACTGCAGGATAGTGGGAATGGCGACTGGCGATCGATGGCGCTCTCAATGTAGGCAGTGGCACGACACGATTGTAACGTTGTCGAAGGAGGCGTTGGAAGACAGACTGGTGTGCGGGACAATAAGGTGAGGCATCGCCTACAATGACAAGTAGGCAACCACAATCACTCGGTCAGGGCGGTATGCAAGATAGGCATGCCAGTGCAAACGTGGACGAGACGACGACATTCGATGTGAATGGGACTCGACGCGAGTTGTCATGGCACTCACATTAGGAGCGAGTATTCGACGCGACTTGCTAGAACAGGATGGGATGTGACTCGGGCGTTTTTCCCGTGTTAACCCAGTTTGAGTTCGGGTCGCTAGGTTAACCTGAACATGCCCTGTTTTTTAAAACGGGTCAAATCCGGGAACCCAAACCGACCCATTTTGAAATCATGTCGGATTCGATCGAGTTGTGTTTTCATGTTGTGCCAACTATTGACACCCCTAGTTTACACCCCTATTTATGATTGTGTCCTATGCTAGTGGGGTTGATGCACTAATTACGAAATAAGTATGTGGTGAAATGCAAAAAAAGCTAGTCAATGTCTTGGTGAGATTTAGATTAGAAGAGAGAGAGAGAGAGTGATGTGGACAATTTGGTAGGTGCATGTTGCAAAGAGGAGAAATTATTATGTGCGGAGTTCGAATATAGCTATACATCCGGACTTTAATAAAAATCGTGACATGTGGGCTTGTACATAATGTGTACAAACATGCGTGTCACGATTTCATTAGAGTCTTGACGTGGATCTACATCTGGACTATGCATGTAATCATTTCTCCACAAAGAGAGGGAAAACCCAGTTGGAGATTATATTATATAGTTTATTGAGAAAATTTTTGGGGTGAGAAATTATGATTAAAATGTAAAAAATAAGGAGAAAATTATTCCAAATAAATTTGATAACTTTTAACTTTTTTTCAACAATTTATTTTTATGTATTTATTTTATATATTAACACAAAAAATATAGAGAGAGAAAGCTTAAGGACATATTTGACTATGGGTGCAAACGAGTCGAGCTCGACCTAAAGTCAGAGGGTGTTCGAGTCAAGCTCGACTGTCAAATAACAAGCACATTAAACTAGAGTTGAGCTCAAAAGTAGAGCTCGACCTCAACTCGTATCACTTTGAGCGGCTCGTCGAACAGTTCACGAGTCTTCATCCCGAGGTCTAGTCACTTTTGCCGCGTTCACTAGTTCACTCCCGAGGTCGCATCTCGTCTCTCCGAGGTCCAGTTGCATTTGCTAGTTCTACCCAGAGGTCCACTCGAGTTCCTAAGGTTTAATCTTGCCGCTCCGTCCCGAGATCACATCGCGTGTTCCGCAGTCCGCTCCGTCGCGAGGTATGCTCGAACACTGAGTTTTTTTTCTTGCTCGCTAGAGCTCTGATGTCATTTTCCTGCCTGTAGTTCCGCGAGTTGCTCGACAAGCTCACGAGTCGAGCTGGGGGTTGTTAGAGCTCGAGCTCGAGCTCGATAAGCCATCGAGCTTGAGTTCAAGCTCGACTTGTCAAGCATGAGCTAGCTCGCGAGTGGCCTTGACTTTGTTGCACCATTTATTAACTATATATTAAGTTGTTTAGTGTTTAATGTTTATTTATATATTTTATTTTATTTCTCTATTTAAATTAATTTGAGACCAGAAATTATCATTAAAAAAAAAAAGAAGAATAATGTGCGATGAGATATTTATTAAGTTTATTTATTATTTCATTTATTTTCTCCCGAATTTATGTCATTCTCTTTCTTGGTACCTATAAGACTCAATATTTTAAGCGGGGAAGGCATCCTATCAGTGGGTTGGGTTCTGAATAGCGCCGCACCACCGAAAGCGACCGCAGAGTCTCTCTCCCACACTGCGCTCGCTCTCTCTGCGCAAGCATTATTCTTGCTCGTTAAGAAGAGAGGAAAACCAGAGAGAGAGAGAGAGAGGTGACTTGACGATATAGTGTGTCAATCTTCTTTTTGGGGTTCTGGAAGGGGAGAGGGAGGTGAGAGTGTAGAGACATTGGAGCCGTGGAATCGGATGGTGGGTGGGAGAGAGTGAAGGAGATTTGTTTCTGGACATTTCAGCTTTAGGTTGGTAGAAATTTGGGATTTTTTAAACGGCAGTTATGAAGTTTATGAAGCTGGGATCGAAGCCAGATTTGTTTCAATCTGAAGGGAACAATGTTAGGTGAGAGCGCTATTTGCTGTTCAGGATTCTTCTTCATCTTCTTCCCAAATTCCTTTTTTTTTTTGAAATTATTTTTGGTTTATTTGAGATGCGTGCGGCTTTGTCTGGAGTTGTCTGGAGCTTTCTGGCATTTGGCGGGTTTCAGTTTTTTTTGGGGGAAAAAATAACATATTTGGTTTTTCTCTTCTTTAATTTCATTCTTTTCTGTTTTCTTTTTTCTTATTTGTAAAAATGGCTTTTTGATAGCGAAAAACAATGTCTAAGTTCTTCCATTCTATGGATTGTTTAAGAACTGCAAATGGAAGCCCTCTTTTTGTTGTGTAAATATTTACAATTTATTCACACAGAAGAAGATTTTTCATGCTTAAAGCTGTTATTTTAGTTAAGCATCCATATATTTTTGTTTTTTTTACTCTTTTCACTGTAATTATTCTTTACCGAGTTGAGAAGCTGTGGATGAGTACCCAAACAGTTTCTACTGTCTCTTGGGTTTCTGTTTCACCATGTGATTTCTGTACATGCCATTCCATTTACTGTTCAATTACCAAAATGTGGACGAGTTCTGTTTATCTTTTATGTTTTCTTTGGTGTTCTTGCTTGTGTTCTTGTTCAACAAAGATGAGGAATCATGGGTTGATTGACCATTTCTATTTCTTCATATAAATTCAAAGAATATAGTCCTCTTATTTACTGTTGAGTCTGATCGACTCTCAACATTTCCTGCTTGGTGAAGCATCAGCATTGGGATGGAAATATTTTTAGAAGCCTCAAACAAGTTGATGGCGACGCTTCCTCAAGTATTTTTTACAATTCTTTGACATTCTATGCATTCGAAAACGATCTTTTTAAGCTACAAACTGTTCTTTACGATCAATTTATGCAAATCTCCTGATTTCTAATGTTGAAAGAAAGAGGGAGAAGGCGTGCATCAGGTCTTACATGCTCAAATAAGACAATGGGGCGCATGCTAGTATGCTGGATCCGCCCATAAGTTGCTTACTATCAGAAGTTAAGAAATTCATGGATTTCTGTAGGGGCTATTTGGTAGCAGGATTTAGGCCGGATTTGAGGCAGATTTCAGCGAAATCCAGCCAAACGGCCTAAAATCCAAAACCAAATCTCACAGCAAATTAAAGCCGCCCTAGATGGAAAATTCCACATTTTTGTGCTAAATCCCGGATTTCCGAAATCCTGCTTTTTGCCGTATTTACGAAATCCTATGGCTCTATTGGCGTGGGAAAGAAGAAACTCCTCTCAAAATTTTCATCCTCCTTAAATCATGCACGGAATAGTCAAACAGTCAGATAGGATTTAACAGGATTTATCATGAATGCTACCAAATAGTTTTCAGGATTTAACCCCCTCAGAATTTCGTAAATCCTCAATATTCGGATTTACGAAATCCTACTTAAATGAAATCTTGTGTGCTACCAAACAGCCCCGTAGTGCAAACTATCAATTCTTACCATCTCTTTGCTGTAAGATTATTTTTTAACATGAGGCTTACTTACAAATAGTGATGTGCTGTTGCAGGTTTGTGTCATCAGAACTGGCAACTGATGTCATTATTATTGTCGATGAAGTCAAGTTCTATTTGCACAAGGTTAGCTCCTTAGTTCTCATCCTGTAAGCTGAGTAACCCTTACTGATTCATATTTTAAAAGAATTTATACCAACTAAACTCCAGTTTGGCAAAACTACTTGTCTACGGAAGTATAAATATCTCTTAGTTTTTAATAGTTAAGCATGATTTTTCTTGTCCCAAAAGAATAAAATCCTCTTATATTTTATATATACTGCCAAATGCCAGAGTTGGCTGCTTCTGAGCTCTAGTTTATCTAAACCATGTGCATTTCTGTGACTACCTAAACGGAAAGGAATGGCTCTTAGTAGAGGTGGGATTGGATTCTATCGAAGCCATTTCAGTATTTTAACTCTACTGTTGAGCTTCTTATGAATGGTTAGAAGCTGGAAGATGGCCATTGTTGTGGGGGCAGGGAATCAAATTTCATCGTTGGCACTTCTCCATCCCACGGTGCTTTTTGATTTTTTCATCATAAGATATACGAATGATGTGACATTGGACAAACTTTGTGTGTTATAAACCATATTATAAGCCCTTTAATGTTCTGAAATTACCATAACAAGATTTTGAAGTTTGTAGCTGAGGAAGTTTAAGTGCCTATTCTCCATGTTGCAGATTCATCGATCTGTACAATTTAACATGTGGGATGATGAGATTGGGCACATTTGTGTGTTTGTAAAAATCCTTTTGTGCTTGTTGATTGTAATCTGCTCAGGCTTAGTTTCATCATTTGGGACAATTTTTTGCTACTATTTTTTCGTTGCTTTCAAGAAAATTTTGTACTAAAAAATTGTTGTAGAAAACAGTAAGAAAACTATCAGGGACAGCTTTTGGTTACTATTTTTTCATTGCTTTAAAGGAACTTTTGTACTGAAAAGCTAATTTAGAAAGCAGTAAGAAAATTATTTTAAATGAAACCTTAATTTATATGTGTGCTTTCTCTCATACTAAAAAATGGGATTATTTATTATATTTATGTTTACTACTTGGAAAACAGTTTTAGAATTTTCTGTTGACAAGCAATTATAAAAAATGCCAATATTAAACCATATGTTACATGACTAATGAACATGCTTAAAAAACTATGAAATTTATTGGGTTCCATCATTTATGTAATTATAAATATACTATTGCTTTGACTCAACAAATTTAGGGTCTCTTTTGGAATAGCTTCAACGTTTTATAAAGTTACTTGTAAAGTTGCTTTGGAGAAAACAGCTTCGCTATTTTTGTTGTAGAAAGGAGCTTTCTACTACAATTTTTTTTTAAAAAACAGTGAGAAATAATAGTCAAATGAAATTATGGCGGTTGTCTATCCACAAATGACCAAATAAGCCCATCAGAACCTTGAAATATTTTGCCTTTTTTCTTCTGATAAATTAATGGCTATCATTTTTTAAAACTGCATCTGGTTTTTCTGGAGCTTTACCATTTTACCTCTGTGGCTTGCTATTGCTTTGTGTGCTCGAACTGTTCTAACTTAACTGGTTTGATATTTTTAGAATTTCTCGTTGAACCTCTGCAATACTCATTTGACATATTTACTCTCATTTTGCATGTTCAACATTAACACTTCTTGAAACCTTAATTTTTTAAATTTTTTACTGCAGTTTCCTCTTCTTTCAAAGAGTTACCGGCTGCAGAGATTGATTCTTGAAGCTAACTGTGAAGACACAGACAAGATTACCATGAATGATTTTCCCGGTGGACCTCGAGCTTTCGAAATATGTGCTAAATTCTGTTATGGAATGACTGTTACTCTCAATGCCTACAACGTCGTCGCGGCCCGATGCGCCGCAGAATACTTGGAAATGACCGAGGATGTCGAAAAAGGAAACTTAATCTACAAAATTGAGGTTTTCTTAAACTCGAGTGTATTGCGCAGTTGGCGAGATTCAATCATTGTTTTGCAAACCACAACTTCCTTGATGCCTTGGTCAGAAGAACTGAAGATTGAGGGAAGATGCATTGATTCCATCGCTTCGAAATCCTCCGCGGATCCTTCTAGTGTTCACTGGTCATACACTTATAACAATAGACCGATAATTTCGGATAATAAGATAACTGAGATTCAGCAAAAGAATTTGGTTCCCAAGGACTGGTGGATTGAGGATATATGCGAGCTAGATGTTGACCTCTATAAGCGTACAATGGTGGCTATAAAATCAAGAGGAAGAATGTCTTCTGATTTGATAATAGAGGCTTTAAAAGCTTATGCAATGAGGTGGTTGCCAGACTCTTATGACACCTTAGTTGCTGATGACTACATTAGAAGAAATAAGTCTCTTGTTGAAACCATCATCTGGCTTTTGCCATCAGATAAGGCTTCTGTATGTTCTTGCAGGTTTTTGTTGAAATTGCTTAAAGTTGTTATTTTGGTTGATTCTGGATGTTTTTTGAAAGAGGAGTTGATGAATAGGATAAGTACACAATTGGATAAAGCAACCGTTAAGGACTTGTTAATACCATCAAGGTCATCAGGTGAAATCTCCTATGATGTTCCTTTAGTGCAAAGCCTAGTTAATCGGTTTATGATGCAAGAGAGAAGTGCTCGGGATTTGGATTATGATGACTGTGAAAATAGAGGAGGATTAGTTTTAGGCCATGCATCTTTACTTAGTGTAGGTAAATTGGTTGATGGCTACCTTGTTGAAATAGGAAGTGATCCGAAGCTTTCGATGTCGAGCTTCGTTGATCTTGTGCAATCACTTCCAGATGCAGCTCGGCCGACGCATGATGGATTATATGCTGCTATTGATATCTTCCTTAAGGTATGCTTTCTTACTGGAAAAAACGTTACTTCGGCTTCGTTTGGGACGGCTTTTTTAATGCTTCTTAAAGCAGCTTTTTAGTATAAAATTTTAATTTTTAAACTGCTTTAAGAAGCAATAAAAAAGCCGTCCTAAACGAAGCCTTCATCTATATTATTGTAATGTGCTTTCTATGATATTTAAACATTTCAATCTTATTTTGATGGCGTCAAAATGCTTACCAAAAATAAACAAATAAATGGAATCTTTGAATTGCACGACCTTTTAATATCATTGATGTTGGCATGAATAAAATTTCCCATTTACAAGCTAATCAACACCCAGTGCAATAACTTATATCAACATGATCCATAAAGTATTGGCTTATATTACTTTCAGGAGCACCCTGAGCTAACAAAAGCAGATAAGAAGAAGCTTTGTTCGTTGTTGGATTTGAAAAAACTCACCCCAGGTGCATCCATCCATGCTGCACAGAATGATCGGCTGCCACTACGGGTTGTGGTTCAAGTCCTCTTCTTTGAGCAGATGAGAGCAGCTTCCACTGCAGGAACTTTAAAAGCTGCAACTAATAGTATACTAAATGGGAGCACAAGATTGACAGGAGAGGTTGAAGAAGAATGGGAAGCGCCAGCCTCAGACAATTGTAAGTCCTTAGAAAAACAGTTAAGGTTCCTAAAAGTTGAGGAAGATGAGAGGCTTAGAAGGGAGACAAAGAATGAGAATGAGAAGGATAACAAGAGCAGATTATTACCATCCAGGTCAAGAAGAATATTGGATAAGTTTTGGGCAGGTAAGGTTCAAGTTGTGCAGAACAACAGGAGCTCTGAAACTTCAGGCAGTTCGCAGAGCCCTCCTACGTCTGCAAATCCCGTGGAGGCGTCCACGACAAAGTCTTCCGGTTCTTCGTCAAGGCACCGTAGGCACTCTGTATCTTAGAACAGTTTTTTATTTTTTATCTTTAATGATTATTTTAACTGATGGTAGATGGATATCAGAGACTTGGAATTCTAGGAAACGAGGGGAGAGTGTTTAGCTCTGGATTGGATTGGTGACTATCTTTTCTCTCCTTTGTTTTTTAGTTCTGTTTTTGGGGCCTTTTGATTGGAATGGGAACAAAATGTAAGCAGGCAGTCGTTAATTTGAATGTGTTTTAGTTCCTAGTAATTGGGAGTAGTTCTTCCTTGTAGGGGTTTGAGCAATCTAGCACCCAACAAACTTCAAGTGGACCATTGAATTCTAATGATTATTGGATTAGTTTCAGAAAAAAATAAGTGCTCAATTGAAAGGGCTGTAGTTTTCTGTAAAATTAATTAGAAATTTATTATGAAAAAAAATTATAGTTGCTAAATGTTTTTGGGATAATTAAGGTTGTTTTCTTCAAAAAAAAAAAAGTCTTATAGTTGTTATATTCTACTAGTTCAGATTGTGGGAAGCTCTTCATCATGCAAAATTTTGAAAAGCAAGGAAAGTTTAAATTAAGACATAAAATAAATTATAAAACAACGGTCTTATCTTCAAAAACTTAGCAGCAGAACTCTAGTCTGCATGCCTAAGCTGAGACTTGGCAACATAGTCTGTAGTAATTCAGATGGAATTGCCCTTCAGTTCTTTTGTTTTTTTTGGGATATTTAGACCAATTAAGATAGAATCATACAAACATTGCATATGAAAGATTCGAACTCAAGATATTTTAGTTGGTAGCTGAAGCTTCCAACCAACAGATCAAGATTAGCTGTGTGTTTTAGTTCTTCTATGATGGTGGTATTTTGAAGAAAGTATGCACAGTGATAATGGACTCTAACTCTATTTTATGATCTCTGTTTGGATGGCTGACCTCCTTGGGAGGTTTTGGGATATTAATGCATTGCTATGACTGACATTTCCTCCTCATGCAAACCTAACTCTATTATTTGGGAAGATAACAAGAGATTGTCTGCTACTTTAGCAACCATTAATGCCAATTTCTTCAATGTTATCCTTAGACCTTAGACCTAACATACATAATGAAGATGACAATATTGTTATGAAGGAAAAGCTTGCCTCTCAAATTTTTCAAGAAATTATTTTATGCGGAGTTTGGACGGAAAGAATCGTCCGAAGTGTTGCTTATTTACTGTAAATGCTCAACAAATACGCAACAAATTAGCAAATACTCAATAAATACTTACAATCGAGTATTTGATGTGAGTATTTACAAATACGTAGTAAATACACAATAAATCCGGACAGTTCTTCCGATTCCGTATAGAATAATTTCTCCAAACTCTGCCAAGAAAGCTGTGCTTGAATGCTTTCAGAAGATAGAAACTGTATTTAAATATGAGTATTTTGTTGAAATTTTATTTTTAGACATCTTTGTAAAAGTTTTTTAAGCAGCTGATGGGTTCTTCGCAATGATGCATCTATATTCTTAACGATTCTGATAGTATGCATTTAAGCCATGAAGCTTTTCAATCCTAGATGCATTTCTTGTCATGATTTCTCTTTTAACTGTAATAAGAAAGGGAATGCACTGTTATTTCTAAGCTATGCTGACCAACACATGTAACAGCCTTCTTTTACTTCAATGGAATCAGGCTTATGCCCTCATCCTTGTGATTTGCTGTTGCTCTATTTTGGCATGGCAGAGTAAATATTTTAGATAGTTTGCTTCCTATTGCAAAAATTTCATCTTTATGCTTTTTGGATTCTTCTTTTTTTTTTTTTTTTTTTTTCTGGTAGAGAAATGATAATGGGAGAGTTGACAGAAGAATTTTTATAAGTTAATTCCAGTCACAATTTCCAGTTTCTTAAAAAATTATTGAAAAAACGGCAAAACTTACCCCAAGACCAGAACAAAAATATTCACGGAAACATCTGATCCCTCGTTGTGCAAAAAGGTCGTCTGAAAGCTCCCAAAACTGGAATTAACTGAGGTAGATCACTGAAGCGCATGTTTCTACCTCTCCAAGAAAACCTTGCGATTGACAAAAGCTCGATATAGCGCCCTCGATCCAAACCTGGTTATTGAAAAAGAAGCTAGAAAACTTGAGATTACTTGTAGCATGGCAGACCAAGAAACGCCGCGCCAGACTGAAGCTTCTTTCTCCATTCAAACCCCCAATGCCCGACAGTCGCCACAGAAACCCCACCAGATTCATATCTTCATGAGCCTAAGAAACTTTTAGATCGGCGGGAAGATTTCCCATCTGAATTGCGCGAGCGAGAAGTGATTCATTGAGATTGCCTGAAATGGGAAGAGAAGACAGAGATCGGTGTAAGAGTGGAAAGCAGATGATGAAAGAGAAAGGCAGCGTCGAGGCCTGCAACCGGGAGATGCCGGTGGGAACACGTGCGATACCGCATCGGCCGGAATCTTTTCCTTTTAATATTCCATTATTATTTTGATTTTTATTATTTATAGTTTTTATTTTTTATAATAATTCAAATAGATTCAATTGTTTAATTGATGATTTAATGTGTTATTGTGTTAATTTTTTATTATATAAAGATTGAACTTTGTATAATATATGTATGTGATAAAAATATCAAATAATTAGCTAATCATATGTATTAAAATATTTTTATATGAATAATAATAAAGTCTATAATCTTAGTGTATAAAATATATAATTTAAAATGAAAGATCTCCATGGTTCTAAAGAAAAGCACAATCTTCTATAATCTTAGTGCATCAAATATTTCTTCTTATTAGTTTTTATATAAAAATCATAATTTTTCTTATTAGTAAATTTAACAGGAGTACCTCTTATATATAGTTGGTCAAATATGTCCGTCATTGTGAGTTTCGAGTCTTGCCAAGTCGTATAAGATTCATTCAAGATTCGAACAATGCTTGAACCCCGTCTAAACTAATATGTTTAATGTTTGGATCATATTCAAGCCATGTTCAAGTCATGTTCTAAATTCATTTGAAAATTCTTCAAATTGGCTTTGAACAAGTTATAATAACATACTATAAGCACAATCACCATAATTATTACATAGCATACAATAGAGTAAAATCACAATAATTATAATGCAATAGGCTATAACTTTGATACATGATAGTATAATTTAATAACTTTAATGCAATTACAACAATATAACACAACCTAGGGGTGTCAATATTTGACATGACCTCAAAATTCGATCAGAACCTGACTAAAAAATTTCGGGTTATGATCAACTCGTTTGAGAAATGGGTCATGTTTGTAAAGAAGCACATGCACATAGATCCTTGCGGTATACAAGACAGGGAAAGAGTGGAGAGAAACTGGAAAAGAATGTAAAACTGTATCTTAAGCATAGACAAAACATGGTGTATATATAGAGGCTGGTTGAGTACACTTGTACTAGCTGTCATCAAGAAAGCTTAAAAGATTACAATGACTATTTAATAATAGTAATTTGTTTCTGCTCTAATACCACCCGACAAATTGAAGGATCTTCTTTGACTGTCAGTTTGAGTCTAAGTTGATGAAATCTTGATGTAGATAGGGGTTTGGTAAAGCTGTCTACAGTTTGATCTATGGTGCTGATCGGTAAGAGCCGAATGTTATTGTTGTGTATGTGATCTCGAATATTTCTATGGCCGATCTTAATGTGCTTTGTTCTTGCGTAGAAAATCGGATTATTAACCAAAGTTATAACATATGTATTGTCATAGTATGGATTTGTATGTTTGGATGGAGGAACTCTAAAGTCTGTTAAGATTCAGCGAAGCCAAATAATATCAGCTGTAATTACAGGTAGAGCTCTGTACTCGGATTCTATAGACGATCTGGATATAGTGTGTTGCTTCTTTACTGTCCATGATATGAGTGTATCACCTAGGTAAGAACAATATCCAGATGTAGACTTACGTGAAACCAGATCGCCAGCCCAGCCAGCATCAGAAAATGATCGAAGATCCAGCTTGCTCTTGGTAATTGGTGTGCCAAAAAATTGAGTGCCTTTGATATATATGAGTAGTCTTTTTAAGAGAAACACGTGCTGGAGAGAAAGATTGTGTATATGTTGCGAAAAGAAATTTACAATGTAAGCAATGTCCGGCCTGGTGAGAGTGAGATATTGAAGTGAACCAATTAATTTTCGGTATAGACCGGGATCAAATAGAATAGGATCAGTAGGAAAAATAGAGGGAAGTTTGGTACAATTAGGATTGGTTAGCAGATTACATTGGGTAAGATGAGCCAACTGAAGTATAAAATGAGCATATTGTAGTTGAGAGAGAAAATATTGATCTGGAAGAGTATGAATTTGAATGCCAAGGAATGAGTGAACCTTTCCAAGATGTTTCATTGTAAATTTGGAATCAAGTTGGTTTAGAAGATCGGTGAAGCAGAAGAGTTGTTACCAATTACAAGAATGTCGTCGACATACATAAGAAGATATATTTTGATGGAAGAATGATTAAGAATTAGAATAGATGGAGCTTGTTTAAGATCATATATGGCTTTGCACAAAAGACATACATGATTTGGGTGTAAAGAATCCTCAAAACCTTTGGGTTGATTCATATAAACAGTCTCGGTTAAATGATCATGCAAAAAAGCATTAGTGATGTCAAGTTGTTGAACATGCCATTCGTTATGGAGAGCAATGGTTAAGAAGATGCGTATGGTTGGGAGTTTAGCGACCAGATTGAAAGTTTTGGTATAATCGATGTCGTATTCCTGATGATTTCATAAGCCAACAATACGTGCTTTATGTTTAGCTATGGAACCATCTGCATGCTATTTGAGACGATATGTCCATTTACATCCTAAGATAGATAAGTTAGGTGGAGGAAGGACAAGCGTCCAAGTTCCATTCTTTTGTAAAGAAAAAAAATTCGATTGCCATGGCTTGACGCAACTCAAAGTGTTTGAATGCTTAAGTATAGGATGTCGGTTCAATAGATTTTGGATAATAGTCTTGTTTATAAAAGTGATTGAGACAGTTTGTTGGTTTTAAAAAACCTGTTTCTTTTCTTGTGACCATGGGATGGCATCGAGAAGCAAAAGGCATAAAAGAATTAGTAGAATTGAGAGAAGGGCTGATAGGAGGTGAGTCGGTGTTGGAAGGAGGCTGAGGAATTTGCGGTATAGGGGAATCTGGCCGAGCCAAACTATGAACATTTGGTTCTTGATGTTGTGTGACGTAAACATGAATAAGAAGAGATCAATTTGTAGGAGTTGGATTTGTGATGGTTTGTGGAATAATGTTCTTTAATGGAAAAGAATGCTCAATGAATGTGAGATTCCAAGATAGATAAATGCGATTTGTATGCGGATCTAAGCAGTAAAATCCTTTGTAAGACTCAGAGTAGCCCAAAAAAATTCTGGATAGAGATTTGGGTTGAAGTTTATGCCGATGTTGCGAGGGAATAAGCAGGAAACATTCGCAGCTGAATATACGAAGATGAGAGTATGATGGCTTTACATTATAAAACAATTGAAAATGAGAGATCTGATTTGCAGTGGGAAAGGGCATACAATTAATGAGATAAATTGCTGTTAAGACAACATCTAGCTAATATATGTATGGAACTGAAGCAGTGTGAAGAAGAGTGCAAATGGTTTTCATAATATGCCTATGTTTACGCTTGGCGAGGCCATTCTGCTCAAGTGTGTAAGGACATGAGATTTGGTGATGAATGCCATTATTTTTAAGATAGTTGGTGAGGGTACTATTAAGAAATTATGTGCCTCCATCAGTCCTTAAAAGTTTTAATAACATAGTTTGTTTGTTTTTCTATGTAAGTTCTGAAATTAATAAAAATGTTGGCAGCTTCAGATTTAGCAGTCATAGGAAAAACGAAAAAGCCATGTAAACCTAAAAAGTCATCAACAAAGATAATATAGTACTTGTAACCTTGAGTGGACACAAACGGGGATAGTCCCCAAACATCAGAATGAATTAAAGAAAGGGGTAAAACTTGTTTGTTTACAGATTTCTCAAACATTAGTTTGTGCTCTTTCGAGGCATTACAATAACTACAAGAATCGTTAAATTTTGCTATGTGAAGGTGCGGATTGCTGCTAACAATGGTATCAAGAACTCTCTTATTAGGATGGCCTAACCGATAGTGCCAGGTGAATGTGTCTGATTTGGATGCCTTTGGTGCGGCTGAAACAGGTTTATGCACAAGATAGAGACCTTCAACGCACGGTCCATGAAGAAGAAGTTGATTTGTTGTCAGATCCTTGAAGGTGTATCCATTTGGATTAAAAAAAAAATCAATGTTATTATCTTTAGTAAGTTTAGATATAGAAAGAAGATTGTATTTAATATCCGGTATGTGTAAAAGGTTTGATAAGTGAAGCTTACGACTTGGTGTCGGTAGAAGTCCCACCAGTGTTAGCTATGGGAACAGAACTACCGTCTTCGATGGTTACTGCGTCGGTTCCGTGATAAGGATTTGAGATCGATAGACTGTCAAGTGAATTAGTGATGTGGGAGGATGCCTCGGATTCAAGATACCATTCATGAGTCGGTTGATCCGACGAAGTGAGGAGAGCTTTGTTAGCAAAGTTGTTCGATTGTGGAGTTTAATTAGCATTGAGTCTATGCCAACAATTAAAAGCCGAATGGCCCATCTTGTTACAAATTTGACAAATTGTGATGTAAGTGGATGATGACCTAGTGATAGTAGAAGATGGCAAGGTTGCCTGGCCATGGTTGCCTCTGCTACGTCCTCTTGAAAAATAAAGTGCAAGAGATGGGTCATGGGCATTGCTGCGAACCGTTTCCATGGCAAGATTAACTTCTTCACTTAAAAGAAGGGAATAAAGATTGTCTAAACTGATGGGTTGCATAGTGGTGCGGATGGAAGTTTTGAACACTTGATATAAAGTTGGTAAACCTTTCAAGATATACAAGATGATGCCTTCGGTATCAACCTGAGCGCCGGCTGCTGCAATTTGATCAACTAGGGATTTTATTTGGGTGAGATAGGTAGTCATATTGGAGTTTTTCATGGAGATATTATGAAGCTCATTTTTTAGCTGAATGACCTTCGATATATTTGTCTATTGAAAGCGAACTTCAAATGCATCCCATATAGCCGACAAAGATTCAAGATTAAGAATATAGGGGAGGACGGACAGGGAAATAGTGGAGCATATGTCCGCCAAAAGATTTTGATATGTGCGCAGCCAGTTAAGGTAGATCGGGTTATGTATTTTTTATCCGTCCGATTGCTGGATGCAATTTGGTGGAGGAGCAGAGGGGGTTTCAAGAAATGCCATGAAGCCATTGGCTAAAGGAACCTTGGAGATTTGAGATCTCCACAAGGAGTAATTGTCGGATGAAAGTTGATTTGGAACAATATTTTGATGTTTGAGACAACAAATTTGAGGGAAGAAGATATACAGTCGGTTGTGAATCTGAGTTGATCGGAAGATTCAGCTACCTGTGAGATCTCCGATGTCGCCATGAGCGGAGGAGGCTAGAATGCCTGCTCTGATACCATAAAGAAGCACAGGCACATAGATCCTTGCGGCATACAAGACAAGGAAAGAGTGGAGAGAAACTGGAAAAGAATGTAAACCTGTATCTTAAGCATAGACAATACATGGTGTATATATAGAGGCTGGTTGAGTACACTTGTACCAACCGTCATCAAGAAAGCTTAAAAGATTACAACGGCTATTTAATAATATTAATTTGTTTATGCTCTAATAGTTTGAGTTCACAATTCTGACTAGACCTATAAACCCGAAACTAACCTAGCTTTGACCAGGGTACGTGAATTGACCACGTTAAGTCGCGTCACCATTGCGTCATGTCCGCGCGTCAGTTGTGTTGTGTTAGGCCTTAGGCTGTCACCCGCTATGCAACATCTCTTGCAAGTCGTAAGAGCCGAGAATCTCGTTTGTTCCGACTTCCGTTGTTCGCCATGCCATCTGAGTTACTCTGAACCGGCAGGCCGCTTCGGTCCGGCATTATCTCACCCGCGCTAGCCTCGCCTGCCGCCTGCTACCATGCCGCTTGAATGCATGAGCCGGTGAGCCCGTGCTAGCTGGCCTCGCCTTTTCGCATCCGGGTATGCGGGTCGGGTCAGGTCAACTTGTAACCCGCGTAAATCATGTTTGGTTTGATAATCCTAACTCATTTGCAAAATCAGATCATATTTATGTTAAACCATTTAGACTCGGATTAACTCAGATCCAACCCGAACTTCTGACCTCCGACCCATTTTGACATCCTTCACAACCTATTTAAATACTTATAAAAATAAATTCTTCATATTCATCGTAGTACTTGAATATATATTTATATCACTCGTATCTATATTTTTGGTAACTCACAGATAACTGCTGCCGAGAAATTGTTCAGACCAGAACGGGAGAGAAAAATGGCGGCGAGATTACAGGTTTCGCCGGCTCTTTACTACTGCTCTTCTTTCCTTCCCGTCTTATCCCGCCAGGCCCGACCGCATAAGTGGATCATCCGCCGCTTCTTTTCGAACCTATCCCTGTCTCGTCGGCGAACAGCCTTGGCCCTCTCCGGTCAGGCCCGGCGCGGGTTCTCCTTCCAAGAAGACAACTTCGCTTCCCGTAAGCCAAATCAACCCTAGGTCACTCTCTCCATATTTTCCCGCCCGCGTTCCAGAATGATCTTTCAACTTTTATTTCCAGGCGATAATTTGGAGTTGGATAAGATGCTCACCCACCAAGTTTTTTTTTTTTTTTTTTCCCGCTGGTGATATATAATTTAAAATGAAAGAAAATCACAATCTTCATGATTATACAACACTAGAAAGAATAACTAGGGTGCATCAAATATTTCCTCTTATAAATTTTTATATAAAAATTCATAATTTTTCTTATTAGTAAATTTGACTGTGTACCTCTTATACATAGTTGGTCAAATATGTCTGTCATTGTGAGTTTCGAGTCATGTCAAATTGTATAGGATTCAATCAAGATTCGAACAATCCTCGAACCCCATCTGAACTCATACATGTAATGTTTGAACCATATTTGAGGCATGTTCAAGTCATGCTCTAAATTCATTTGAAAATGCTTCAAATTAGCTTTCAAAAAGTTATAATAACATGCTATAACATACGAAAGCATAACCATAATAATTATAACATAGCATACAATAGATTATAATTATAATAATTATAATGCAACAGGCTATAACTTTGATATGTGATAGTATAATTTAATAACTTTAATACAATATAATGCAATTACAACAGTTATAATATAACCTAGGGGTGTTAATTTTTGACACGACTCGAAAATCCGATCAGAACATAACCTAAAAATTTCGGGTTATGGTCAATCGTTTGAGAAACGGGTCGGATTCGAGTTTAGAATTTTTGACCCGTTTATATCGGGTCGGACTGGGTTGACTTGAAAACCCGAAACTAACTTAGTTTGACCCGACTACGTGAACTGATTGTGTTAAGTCGCGTTACCATCGCGTCATGTACGCACGTCAATTAGTCGTTCGCGTGTCAGTCAGTCGTCAACGCGTCAATTGTCGTCATGTCAGGTCGCCTGTCGTGCAGCATCTCTCGCGAGTAGGGAGAGCCAAGAGCCTCGCCTGTTCCGACTTCCTCTATTCCCCATGCTGCCTGAGCCACTCCGAATAGGCTGGCTGCTCCGGTCCAGCACTGTCTCACCCAAGCTAGCCCCTCTTGCCACCTGCTGCTATGCGCCTTATTGCCTGAGCCAATGAGCCTGCGCTAGCTGGCCATGCCTGTTCGCATCCAAGTATGCAGGTCAGGTCAGATCAACCCGCAACATGCATAGGCCGGATTCGGATTGAGAATCCTGACTCGTTTGCAAAATCGAGATTCAGTTGACCCATTTAGATCTGAATCAACTCGAATTCAAATCGAACTCGGCCCTCTGACCCATTTTAACACCCCGTCACAACTTATCTGAATACTCTTAAAAATAATATCTTCATATTCATGATAGTACTTGAGATATATATATTTATATAACTAGTGTATATATTTTGGTAACTCAAAGATAAGCGCTGCCGAGAAATTGTTCAGATCAGAACGGGAGAGAAAAATGGCGGCGAGAGTACAGGGTTCGCCGGCTCTTTACTACTGCTCTTCTTTCCTTCCCGTCTTATCCCGCCAGGCCCGACCACATAATTGGATCATCCGCCACTTCTTTTCGAACCTATCCCTGTCTCGTCGGCGAACAGCCCTTGCCCTCTCCGGTCATGCCCGGCGCGGCTTCTCCTTCCAAGAAGACAACTTCGCTTCCCGTAAGCCAAATCAACCCTAGGTCACTCTCTCCATATTTTCCCGCCCGCGTTCCAGACTGATCTTTCAACTTTTATTTCCAGGCGATACTTTGGAGTTGGATAAGATGCTTACCCCAACAAGTTTTTTTTTTGTTTGCCAGCTGCTGATTTGTATTTCGAGGCCCCGCTCAAGATTGTGCAATATCCGGATGCCAGATTGAGGGTTAAGAACAAGCGCATCAATACCTTTGACGAGAATTTGAAGAAGTTTGCGGACGAGATGTTTGATGTAATGTACAAGTGAGTGTTTTCTTGCAGGCATGGCCTACCTGCATCAATCAATTTAAAATGATTGTCCGTTTTAATAGCCTGAAATGTAGAATTTTTGAGACAGAACTGATGGCATAGGGTTGTCGGCACCCCAAGTTGGAATGAATATTCAGCTCATGGTTTTTAATCCTGCTGGTGAACGTGGTGAAGGAGAAGAAATTGTCCTTGTGAACCCTGTAGTGCACAAGGCCTCTAAAAAGACTCTTCTATACAATGAAGGTTGCTTATCGTTTCCTGGAATCTATGCCGATGTAGTGGTAATTGTCATTTTGTTCGATTTGTTTACACCTGCTACAGTTTGTCAGGAAGTCACCAAGTCATTTCGTTAATAATTTCAAATAACATATTCTTTAGGATTGGTTAGCCTTTCCATGCTAATATTGTTCATGTTTTCAAACAGAGACCAGCTTCTGTCAAGATTGATGCCAGAGATGTAACTGGTGCAAGGTTTCGGGTTAATCTTGCTGGCCTTCCTGCACGAGTTTTCCAGCATGAATTTGATCATTTGCAGGTAAATCCTTCTGTCTGTATTTATATATATAAGAAGACAATAACCAATCATTTTCATTTAAATTTTTCTCCTTTTTTTACGTTCCTCGCATCACATAATCTTCTTTCTCATCACACCACATGAAACTTATTGATTGATAGACTTTCATCAATTTTGATGATAACTTAACCATCATCAAGCATGTGAAAGAAATAAGAATGGTCCTTTTACATGCAAATCCACTTAAAAGAGTTTTGTTTTATCTATAAATCTCACCAATAAAAGCCATCAAATATATACTAAATGTCATAAAAAGCATTACTTTTTGTTCCAAACCATTTAGGTAGACGTTGAAACACAATTATCTTCTCATATAAATGGAGTCATCTATTGAGGAATTTTGATGGATCTGATTAATGACTAAGTAATTTTTAATGTGTATTACAATAATTATGTCACGAATTTTAATGATGTTAAAAGTAATAGAAAGTTTTGGTCTTGTATTAAAAACTCATAACATTGAAAGCTAGATGACATGAGAATGATGATTCTACTTTTAAAATGAGAAAAAGTCTATCATACTGACATACTTACACACATAGATGCACAGACAAGCACACAAGTTTATTTTTAAGGTTGATTCCTCAAGGATTGATTGGTTCCCTTTTGTTCGGAATGTATACCTTCTTACGGTCTTACCTACAAATTCAACTTGCACAACTATCATAATTTTTTTTTTTTTGAAGGTTTGGCATATAAATTACATGATATCAACATCCAATTGAACATGCCTAGTTGAAAGAAACCTATTGAGCACAGTGTGTCTATTGTGACTGTTCAATCTTTATCTCGTGTGACCATTGTATTATCATTATAATATCTACATGATTTCCTATTCTTTAAGCAATGAAAATCTTCTACATCTACGCATTATGGAACTCATGTCCCGTAAATCTATCTTTATGCGAGTACATTCTTGGCTGGATATATGGCTTTGATTCTTAAAGGCTTGTTAATTTGCAGGGAACCCTCTTTTTTGACCGGATGACTGAAGATGTGCTTGATAGCATTCGGTTAGACTTAAAGGTTCGTGTTGTAGGATGGTTAATAAGCTATACATCGCCATTGCCTGTCATATGTGATTTGTATTCGGTCCTAAGTTTTTATTTTCTTTATTATTAATATGAATTTAACTAATGATTTTGATAGCTTAGTATCAGCCAATGTTTAAAATTGCGTATTCGGGTATTGAGGCGGTTTTCATTCGTGAGGCGAGGCGTAAGCCTCAAGGCGTTTTGAGGTGTAAGCCTCAAAATCAAAAGATTGTGTAAACATAAAATGATAAATTTTTTATATACTAATGAGTGGATAATATAAAACATAAAAAAGTATAAGATATGAAGTGAAATCAAAATATCCCAATAATAAGACAACATGAAATATAGTGCAACTCAAAATTCTATCTTTCCCAAATCCCAATATTCTTTTAATTAACATATAATTCAAATTTCCAAAAATAAATAGCAATGATATATCACATAAGAACTCATAAGTCATCAGCACTGTCATCACTAAGGGGTTCTTCATTTGAATCATCATTATGATGAACTGCTCTCTCCCCTTCCTCCTCTCCTATAGAGTCCAATGTCGGGCATTTACTTCAAGATTTATGTAAGTTTTAATATATATAGCGTGAGGCGTAAGTCTCATACCAGTGAGGCGAGGCGGGCCTCAACCAAGTTGAGGCGCAAGCCTCATAAAAAAATTCAAGGCGTAAGCATCGAGACGTTTTTTACTGGAATTGCACAAAGGCGGGCCTCAAGGCGAGCCTCATATTGCGCAATTTTAAATCATGGTATCAACATATAACTGAGAATAAATATTTCCCCAGATCAATCTATGCCAGCTGAAAAATAAGATTTAATAAATATGAGACATTGCCAAATCTCCTGCTTTAAGATGTAAACTTGAAATAGAATGCTGCATACCTGCAATCAGATTTGTGATAGGAAATACTTGAGTTTGCAAGCAAACCTAGCAGTGATTGCTGGAAAACAGCAGGAAAACTGCTGATTACAGCAGAAAACAGCCACGGTACAACAATCTTCACGAGAAATATAGAGAAAAATGAGAAAAAAATAAATGATTCCACTAGCCAATGCCGAAAAATAGCAAATAATACAAGTTTCTTCGATTCTAGAGGAAAAAACAACTCTCCAAATCTCTAGTTAAGTCTAAAGCCCAAAGGAACAAACCCTAGATCTCAAATTTGATTTCAAACTCAAGATGAAATCCTAATTCTAGCATTAGCAACTAATTAAAGGAAAATGAGTAATACAAATCCCTAAAAAGCCCTTGATTCAAATATTTCTCTCCAAACAATCTTTAATCAAGGTGTGAGCTCTGTAGGAGTAGCCGGCCCTCTCTCTCTCCCTTCCTTGGGCTGGCAGCTGTAATAGACACTAGGGACCAGTTCAATAGGTGCAGCAGGCCCCTCTTGGATCGGCCTAACAGTTTGATCAACATTTTACTCGACAACTTATGGAAGTCCTCTAGCAATGAACTTGAGCAGATTAGATGTTTTATATTTTATTTATTACAAGTCCACAGAGTTGTATCTCAGTATGGTTGAACTCCGAGGGTTAAACATCTCATTAACTTATGAACAAATATGAATATTATCTGATAGACGATGATAATGTAATTCCAAATAGTCATGAAAGAAGATGAGGAGAATGAGGTGATGATGAATGATTCTTCAACTAATAAGGGTGACATATAATTGATCATAATTCTGTAAATGACACCCTTGTGAGCAATCAACTAGTATTTCACCATTTTATTTCTACAAGTTTGTTGATTTAGCTTGTCATCAAAGTCCTATATGGGGTCCTGATTTGGTACCCATGTTTTACTCAGACAGGTTTCGCCTACCCACGCCCACCCATGGAAACTTTCGGGATGCCGTACCCACCAATACTCACCCACTTTCCATGCTTTTTGAACGCAGTATGCCACGAACTGATAGCCTTGAGGCTTGTTTCCATTTCCTCTTGTTGCAAACTTTCAAGTTGCATGTCAGAATTTATTGTAGTCATAGCATGGTTAAGTATTGTACACTACGTAGTGATGATTGCAGTAATATAATATATACGGTGATTAGCAATGTAAATTAATTTATCCCCCGATGTTGAGTACCCATCCATACCCACCCACAAGGTCATGGGCGTACCTATACCCACCCATACCCATTGGGTATGGGTGGGTACATGGGTGGGTGTGGGTACGGGTACCCAATGCAGAGCTCTGCTTGTCATCTGTTTCTATGATTTGTTATTTAGTTCAATTATGGGTTCACGGCCTGGCAATTGCATCTTCGTTTTGAAGTAGGAATGCTATGTGATAGGAAGTACTTGTATATCTCAAGTATTTTCTATCAGTCTTCGAAAAACAGCGAGCTTTCTCTACTAAAATCCACACAAAACCACAAAAGCAATAGATAATTTGTATTATTTGATAAAAGGGAAATGGAAAATAACAAGATACAATTGATCCTCTGAGGATCAATCTCTCCCAAATCTCTAAACGCCGCTAGAGCCCAAAGAAAACCTAAATCTAAGTAATCTCAAATTTCAACCAAATTCAAGATGCCCTAACCCTAGGAAAACAAACTATTTAATGCATAAAAATCAAAAGAAAATCCCTAAAAAATCCCTACATTCATATTTCCCTCTTAATTCCCCCAAAAAACTTTCCTATTCGTCTCACGCAGCATCCTCATGAGGCGGAACAGCTCCGCTGTTTCACCCATAAGCCGGTCCCACCTGGACCGGTTGGACCGTTCAAGTGGACCGGTCTAACACTATGTTGATCAGTGCCTTCCCCCACCTTTAGCTTACAGGCGTATTGTTTATTTGAAATTCCTTATTTTTCTTAAACTAATTAACCTTGACAAGCACTTTTGTGTAGCATGCAGATACATGTTGATGTGAAACATGAGAGGATTGGATCCTAAATGTCTTGAAGAGCAAATCAATGGGTCTAAACAGCAACTTTGACTCTTAGAAAATTATGAACAGCAATCTCCAATGCTTGAATAAACCTTGGGCAGCTGTTATAAGGCTACTGGAGGCTTTTAAACAGCAATTTCAGACCTCCCGGGGTGCAGGACAGCACTTGATGGCTGCAGGAATCTGTGGACAGCACACAGGATGCAGTAGGAATTGCTGGACAGCAATTTGCTGTGGGTAAAACAGCAATATTGGGGCATCAGGCTACTTGGATTCAAGAGGAATTGCTGGAAATTTCTGGCTGCAGCTTTACAGGGAGGAAGACCCAACGTCAGGCAGCATTTTGGGAGAGAATTGTAGAAGGAAATTAATATATCAGCCTTGGGAATTTTCGGCCAGCAGATAAATACGGAGATGGTTCAATTCCAACGTGAGGGAGGCTGAAATTGTGGGCAGAATTATGGGCCAGGTTTTGGAAATACTTCCAACGTGAGTGAAGCTGAGATTGTGGACAGAAGTTGTGGTGGATCTTGGATATCTTGGCCACGGGAAGGAATTTGAATTGTTTCCAAGAGAGGATGTGGCTTTAGGAAACAAATCTATGGGGTATTATTGAGGGGGCCGGTGGAGGCATAGGCTAGAGATGAATTAATAGGTAGGGATTTAATTCCTGCTACAAAACTCCTTAGATTAGGGAATCAATTAGGAATTTAATCAAAAATCTGAATTTTAATTTCAGTTTTAATTAAATTAGGAGGGAATTGATTTGAATTTTAAAATTCAAATCAAAGAAATTAATGCCATGAATGGGGGAGTAAAGGAGGGAACTAATTTGAAATTTGAATTCAAATTAATTAGAGATAGGGAGCTTTAAATGAGAATTAATGGAGAGCCCATTAATGGTGGCCGGCGGCATGAAGAGGAGGGAGGGGATGGTGGTAAGTGTTTTATGAGTTTCCAAAACAAGCTTGGCCAATTAGGATGGAAAATAATGAGTCCTCTCCAAATTGAATTTAGATTGGATTCAAAATTTGAAAACTTTCCTTTTTAGACTTTTGCAAATATGGAAAGTTTGAACCTCAAATTTGAATTTCAAATTTTGAATTCAAAATTGCTAGATTCTCCCTTTATTGCAAAACCCAAGTTAAGGAGTCATTATGACAATTTGAATGTCATAATGACTTGGATCATGAGTGTGGCCGGCGGTCCAAAGGAGGGAGGAGGTGCCGCCGATCGGGTGGGGAAGAGAGAAATTAAAAGACACATTTTCCCCTTGGGCTTACATAAGACAGAGGGTAAAAAAGGGAAATTGCGAAACTAAATTAAAATACACTTAATAAATGAAAATAAAACAAAGTGATCTCGGTCGTCGATCTTCAGCTCCTCCTCAGATTGGCATGGACGGTTGGATGTCCGCATCACATGTAGATATTAATTCATACTTCACATTGTGCTACAGACTTTTTTGCTTAATCTTGAAGAATCAGTGAACAATATCTTTACAAATTGAACCTCTTTCATTTTTTTACGAACTTGATCATATTATGGCAGGCTTTAGAGAAGAAGTATGAAGATCTGACTGGGCAGCCTAGCCCAGAAAAGATAGACAATTACAAACAAAGACAGGAATTTGCTGATTTTGCCAGAATTTGAAATACATGTAGGCTTGCCCGTAAGTTACTTATTGGAAAAGTGCTTCCCCTTTCTCAGTTTTCTTATCTATATATCTGCTCTTCTGAAGTAATGCGGTCAAAGCTCTTTTATATTTAAATGTACTTAACTTAGCTAAAGTTTATCCATTAAGTGTTGTTTGAATCTATTTTGGTGAGTTGTATACAGTAGCTTTTCTATTACACATGTGGCGTCTCTATTCAAAACATGGAGTAGATTATCTCCTATTTGTATATTTGTAAGCTTAGTATATCATGAGACATGTATTGGATGATTAATGATTGGAATTTGTCCTCCACACAACAAAACAGCAAGAACTAGATAAAACACAACAAAAATCTGCGAGAAAGATGTTTATTTCAACACAACAATCCAAAATACAAGTTGATCTACTATTTGTAGATTGACTCTCTACAAATCCTAAGTGCCGCTAGGAACAACTTCAAAAAAAAAAACTACATAAAACACACATACATGATAAAATAAAACAACCCTATTAATCCCCATATAAACCTTCCTACTTCCATCCTTATTTTGTATTCAATTCAGCCTAAATCCCTTAAAAAATGTCCATTACATCTTTCTCAAAGAACTCCCCCCAAAGCCTTCTCTCTTATAGGTGATAAAAGGTGGTCTTGGGCTCCACAGGAGAGATGAAAGGTTCTTCATCTGCTAAAAGATTTTTGGCCCCACCTCAATACCCCCCTTTCAAAAAATCGCATTTTCCTCAAGGTGGAAAGATGAAAATTGCTTATGGATGATACTGTAGGGCTCCCATGTCGGCTCATACTCTAGTAAAGCTTCCACTTGATCAGCACCTCCCTAATCCCCTTATCTCCTTGGCTCACCCCTTTCACCTCCAGTGATTCTAATATCACATCCATATGCTCTGACAGTGTAGTTGGAAGTGTGGGCGAGGGTTTGTAGGCTCCAATGACTCGTCTCAATTGTGATACATGAAATACGGGATGGATGATAGAGGTCGGTGGCAATTGTAGGTGATATGCTACTGCACCAATGCGCTCCATTACCTCGTGTGGCCCAAAGTAGCCGGGAGAGAGCTTCTCATTCTTTCGTCGAGCCAAAGTCCATTGTCTATAAGGTTGGATATTCAAATAAATCATATCTCCAACCTCAAACTGCATGTCTCTCTTATGTTCATTCGCATGCTTCTTCATGATTTGTTATGCTCTCCATAGATGTTCCTTCAATCCTGCCAAAATCTGGTCTCTTCCTCCCAAGTACTGCTCCACTGATGACACTAATATGTTGGCATGCCCATAATGTATCAGATGAGCATGTTGTATGCACACTTGTAATGTTTGAGGATGCTGCACGGGTCAAGAAATGAACCTAAGTTTGAACCAATCCTCCAATATGAATGAATAGGAGTCCACATGGTTCGAATCATCAAACAAATATATGATTGTGGCGTCGACCATAATATTTGTTTTATACATTCATATTAAGTCTTCAAGGCCTCCCAATGAAATTCAAAATTTTAAAAATATCAAAATCTATTTTTAAAATTAAAATAAATCACCAAAATGCTTAAAGAAAAATGGCTTCAAATCCTTGAGCAATAAATCAATAGGATTTAATCGATAGGGCGTAAAGCCCTCTGTTAGCTAAAGTGGATTCAAATTTATCATCTTAGACAAACATTCACCCCAGGTCTACAGTGTACGCTTGGATGAAGGAACCCATGGAAGCCAGAAGGATCTTTATGTCAGGTTGGGTCGACTACCTCCTCTGACTAAGTAAACCAGTGATCATAATGGCCAGAGATGACAGAATCATGAGATTTTGTTCGGGTCTATCATAACTCCCCCCACCATCCACTTTAAGCATGAGGTGCCGACATTTTAATTTTAAATATGAAATTTTGAAAAACCTAAAATCATGGTGTTACTATACACTAGATATTACGTATCTGTTTGGCAACTAACTTTAATCAAAAGTTCTCTCTCGCTATCGGGAGGGGTAATTAACTATAGAGGCTTGCGCCTATAGGCTTGCGCCTATAGGAAGAGTCGAAAATCCAGTGGCTTTGCCGCTCAAAGATTCGAATCCAAGAAGAGGAGGAAGATGAAGAGGATACCATGGACGTTGAAGTGATCGACATGGTAAGGCATGAGCACCATGATGAGGGTGGTGATGAGAATGATTGATCGCTCAGACGGATTCACTGACACCTCTATGGGGCTATGTCCGAGAAGCCACTCCTCGGAAGAAGAGGAAGAAGAGATTGAAGAAAATCCCTTTGTCGACGACATTGTCACGCTAGCAGTTATACGAAGACAGATGATATGGAAAATGAAGACAAAGGACAAAAAAAATCTCTCAGCTAAACGCTAAGATGATTGAGATGACGCAAATGATGGCGATGGTGCATATGATGCAGAGAACTACTGCCGTGGGCCCTGCTCCTACTCTTATCGATCCTCCAAACCTTCAAGCGCCTCAAGTTTCATGGTACGAGGTACCCCATGAAGGTGGCAATGAGGCTAATAACGTCATTTGCTAGCCCGCTCTGCAGAACATAGCAAGTACCTCTGAACCTGTGACCGTTGCACAACTGGAGGGAATAATCACTAAAAAGAGCAAGGCTTTCATAGCCGTTGATCAGGTAGAGAAATTAGAATGCAAGTGTTGCCCGTATCCAGTAGAATATGACCAAGTATCGTACCTGAAAGGGTACTTTGTCCCGAAATTTAATACCTTCAATAGTTGACAATTATGGGAGCCAATCAATAATTGATTAACAATATTATAATAAAAGCTGGGCGAATTCATTGGGGGGAGATGCCAATAGTTGATAATACAAGAATGACACCAACTAGGAGAGTCATTGGACCACTAAAATATTGGTAGTTGGAGGAGCAACTGAATGCAATTGAATATTAAGAATATTAGTCAACGGGCAAAACATCAAAAAAAAAAAAAGAAAAAAAAATCGAATAATTATTTAGCATAATCAAATGATAATTTATCGAGAATTGATCATTGGATGAGTTAATGAGATTCGTCAATTTGGCGGGTCAATATGAGAAAAAATTATTACATCCGGTGAAAATACCGAGCAATACCGAGCATACCGAGTGTACCGAGCGTGCTATACTGAGCACGGTACCGAGCACTTTAGTGACGTGGCGTTTTGTTATTAGTTTCCGGATGCATTCGGTAACCTGACGGAATAATTACTCCAATATGAGAGGATAACCCTTTTAGTGAAAAGCATAATAATTTTTTCATTGGTAGTCAAAGCTCGAACTTCGTAATTGAAGGGGGTGGGGATTGGCATGATAATCAAAGCTTTCTACTAACAGATCAGAGATCTCCTTTTCCTTCTAATTATTTTATATGAGAATTTAAAGTCAGAATTTAGAGTGCAAGCAAAATATCTTTTGCATGCATCGCCAGCCAAAAGCGAAAACAATGCCATACACTGACAAATAATGCTTCTACACTTCTCTTCTCCACGTGTTTTTTTTTTTTTTGGAACGGGAAGTATCGGCCCGCTGTCACGTCAGCTTGTGACGTGCTTGGCGATGTCTGTTAGTCTCCTCGGCTGACCTAGACGAGTGGCCCATACCCTTGCTACTCGTGGCCAGCACTTATTAGGTCCCCCCTAGAGGGGCGACTACTGCCTGAGGGAATCGAACTCGAGATGGGGGGTTCCAACCGAGCATGCCCACCAACCAAGCTAAGCAAATAAATTTTAATACAAAAATTTAATAAAAATAAAAATTGCCTCAAACAAAGCAAGAATTTGATTGAAGCAATTTTTTTTTTTAATTTTTTAAAGTAGCTTTTTATTATATAAATGTCTAGTTAAACTAATTTTTATAGTATAAAATTACGTTAAAAAGAAGTATTAAAATTATCCCAAATAAAATCTAAACCTTAATTTGATACTACTTTATTTTTCAGACTACATTTATAAATTCTTTTTAGCCATTATTTTTTGAAAAAATCTTGTTCTAAAATATTATTTTTTTATAATTTTAAAAAAATTATCCCAAATAAAACATTAAGCTTCAGTTACTACAACATTCTTACAATTTTATTTTTTAACTTTTTGCACTAGTTTCAATAAATTGTTATGCTAAGAAGCCACTTTTTATAATAAAAAAAAAATTATTTTCTCCACAACTTTATAGCAATGCAACAACCCTCCCAAACAGGAAAAATATTACATGTTTTCTCTATCTTGTACAATAAGTGTATACAAGAGAAAAAAAAAATCACATATATTTATATAATTGGAGTCCGGATGAAAAGCTATAACCAAATTCCACACATTATAAAACTACTCAAGCAAACCCTAAGATCTTACTGAATTCAATTGCTGAAATATGCTAAGTTGATTTCACACACAAGCCATGGTAATTGCAAAGGTTCTTCTCAATCCACAAAAGCATCAATCTTATTTCATAAAGCTGGAATATGATTCTGAAAGTAAACTTGCACATGAAATTACACACAAAGCGAAATAGCACTTCCTAAAAGTTTCATTTCTATAGAATTAAAAACCTTAATTACTACAAGCAAGCATGTACGTATTTCTTATTTACCAAATAAGGATTTTATCCACCAAAAACCCTTCTTGTCGGTTGGGCTTGCTTCATCACTCTCCGGAGGGGGATCTGCCTGAGGAGTTTTGTGTAACTTACTAACATCATAGCCTTCTTCCTTTGCCTTCTCCAATAACTGATTGTATATTTCATCATCAATATGAGTTGTCCTGCTCAGTATCTGTAATACCAATCACTATAACTATTCAGTATCAATAACTAAACTTGCCAATTTGCTGATATATAATTCTCAAATTTGTAAGGGTCTCTTATAAATGTGAAGCTTTTATATGGTAAGTCAATTTTTTTTAAAGTTTTCGTTAATATTATAAATATATTCTTCTTAGAAAATAGAGTAATTTTTTTTAAACTACTACATTAGCAACTTGGGTCATAAAAAACAGTTTATCAACATAAAAATTTCTGAAAGTAGCAAAAGTAGATGCTAAATGAAACTATAATTCCAGTCTAAGAAGCAAATCAATGAGAAAGTTGTCCCAAACAGGCCCTATCACTACGATACATTTTAGGCTTTGTTTGGGACAGCTTTCGTACTATTTTTTAAAATGGCGTTCTAATACAAAATTTTATATTCAAGAAATTTTTTTACTAGAAAATTATTTTAAAAAGCAAGAAGAAAGTCATCCCAAAATAAACCTTAACCTTCATCTAAAAGGTAGAAATAAAAGTGATTTTCTTTCTTTGAGATAAAAGTTAAAGGTGTTTAAAATAAGTGAGATTTTTATTGCACTGAAAAGAAATTGTGCAACATGCAAGTTTATTAGAGCCAAATTTGAGATTTTTATAGATAAGATTTAAATGAGAATTTAAATTTTAATAGGGCACAATAGAGAAAAATGATTCATGTAACTGATCCCCCTACATAATGGGATAAAGACTGATGTTGTTGTAGTTGCATATGCAAGTTTGGTGGTTTGATATGTGCATGTAAAAACTGAGTAGGCCATTTAAAGGCAAGATCCCCATCTTGATCTGTTAACACAGATCAAAATTAGAATTGACTTGGGTTCTATTTGATATGATTGTAAATTTTTTATAAAATTGATGGTGAAGAAAATAATTTTGCTATTATGATTGAAAAAACAAATTTTTAAAAACTAATAAAAAGCAATAAAAATGTGATTATTATCTGAAAACATAACAGCCATAAATGCAAAAACTGTCCCAAAAGAAGATATTATTATGTGTGGAATCAAGATGTAGTTTTTGTTCGGATTTCAATCACACATTTTTAAGCGTATTTTCTCTCAATTGCACACACCCTGTGTACAAGGAGAGATTATTAGATGCGGAGTGCGGACGGGGAGAACCGTCCGCACACAAGTATAGGGTACCCAGTTAGGTAGTACTCGGTACCGCTAGATACCGTTTGGTACCGCTTGGTACCCTGTGCTTGTGCGGACGGTGTGCGGATGGTCCACACTCCGCACTTAATAATTTTTCGTGTACAAGGGCGAATTATTACATCAGGTGACCGGACATCCGGACATCCAATCCAGACGCGTCACGTCACCCAAATACACCGGGGCCCTATATATTTGGGTGACATGGCGCGTCTGGATTGGTGTCCGGATTCGTCCGAACACCGGATGTAATAATTTGCCGTGTACAAGAGAGAAAAAACACTTTGTAAATATGTGATAATTTTTTCCAAAACAGACCCTTAATAAATTTTTAGTAGAGAAATCTCAGTTTTGGGTTTAGGTAAGCTAATATTTTTTATTTATGAAATGTTGCTATTCAAGTGACTGTAAGGAATAGGGAAAAATTAGGTCAGGAGAATCCAAGCAGGTATCAGTGAACAGTTGTTTCAAACAAACGAATCTCCGTTGACCTATTACCATCCTATTCGTCTGCCGACAAGGTGTTCTTTGTTGGATTCAATTCAAACCTAATCATCTAAGAGAATTTTTTAATCCTAATCGATTTCTCACTGCTCCCCGAATCCATACTGCAGTCTTAAAAATCTCCAGATACAAATAGAACTAATTCATCAATTGACTTTTCATCAAATCCCAACACCAAATCAATATATATTCTTCACGTAAGATTCTATAAAGGCTCACATATGTATGCCCGACAGAAATATAGACAAAATGCTTGTTTATTAGAATCTCGAGATAAGCACACAAGAAATCAAATCCTTTCATCGAATCTACCTCATCAATAATCCCCCAATGATTTTGTTCATCCTTCTTCATCGCATCAAAAGATTTTTACGAAAAAAACAGCAATCAACGATATACATCAAAGGTAAGAAAATACTAACCCAGAGATTAGTACGAGACGGCTCTCCAATAAGCGCATACGTATAATCCGGATCAAGGAAGAGAACCCAATAGTTGCCGGTGACAGGAATGATCGGGAAAAAGGGCGGAACATAGAATTTCACCTTAAACTTAGCCTCATCGTTGTTAGGATTTGCCTTATAAGCAGAACCCTCGATGTAATCCCTCTTTCCACCGCTCCAGGTCTCATTAAGAACATGAACGGTTCCATCAGCATTGAGAGCATAGGTCGCACGGGTGTTCACACCGTCTCTGGGTTGGAAAAACGAAGGTACTGAAGCAATTTCATACCATCTTCCAATGTACCTGTTGAGATCGAGGCCATGGACTACAGTCATCTCTTTGCTCCCTTTCCCCATTTTATCTTCTTCTGCTTTTTCAGTTTCGCTTATTCGGTCGGTTTGGAGATGGAGAGGGTTTCCGGGGCTTATATGGGGAATATTTTTGGACTGGGGAGAGCCTGAGAGGATAACGCTGGAGACGGAGGCGGACGTGGAGGATTTATGGCCACACGTTTAACCGTTATGCAAATTTGTCCTCATCTTCTAGAAATTTCGAGGTGGTAGGGTTCTTTCCATGACTAGAATTACCCACAGATTTCTAAATTATAATTATATTATTATTAAACCTTATACGTGTTGGTTCATAAGGCTTCTCTTACGTCCACGTAAGATTATATATATATATAAATATTATAGGTGCATAATAGGTTGATATTGAAACTCATACCTAATAGGTTATGGTAACAAAGCTCGGTCGGTAGAATCATCGTCACCTTTTAAAGGCACTGGCTAGTTAGGAAAAATGATGCCACTTATCATGATCTCTTGATTGAGAGATTTGACTACAAATTAAGAGATTTTGAAAAAGATATCATGAAAAGTGTTGTAAGGAATTTGTACATGTTGCGCCATGGAATATTGGCGGCGGTAGAGAAATATAAAGTTTAACGTCTTAGCTTTGTACGAATATCCAGCACGCAATCAGATAAAAGAGAAGGTGCAGCATTCATAAGAGGCACCAAGATTTTTATGTGAAAAATTCTAAGAAGGGGGAAAACTACGGGGCCTAACCCAATTTGAATGAATCAACTACTATTTACAGTTGATTACAAATTAGACCCTTCATTGGAGGGAAGACATTGGCTTGATGTAACAAATATACATCATATAGTGTGTGTTACATGGTCGAAATATGAAGAATTACTGTTGACGTGTTCATTTGGTTGAAAGGGGCTTAGTCGGTGGGTGACGAAGGTCGGAAAGAACATTGTCTAACGACGGTGGTTGAAATGACTGTAGTCGGAGGGTGACAGAGATCAGAAGGATCGTAGTTGGTGGGCGACGGAAGTTAGAATGACCGTTGTCTAGCGACAGGTAGATGGACTATTGACGAGCGGAAGTCTGGTGTCAGGTAGATATCTGGCGACAGACAGAAGTCTGGCATCGGACAGAAGTCCAGCAACAGGCGAAGTCCAGCGACAGGTGGAAATTCGATGCTAGGTAGAAGTCCGACGACATGGCAGAAGTCCGGCGGCGAGCGAAAGTTAGGCGTCGAGTATAAGTTCGATGAAAGTTCAACAACGAGCCGAAGTTCGACGTCGGGTAGAAGTCCGGCGAAAATCCGACAACAGGCAGAAGTCTGACGACTAGTGGAAGTCCGACGTCGAGCAAAAGTCTGGCAACGGGTGAAAGTCATACGTCAGGTAAAAATCCGGCCACGGGCGGAATTCTGGGGTTTGGTAGAATCTTGATGTTGGGTAGGAATCTGACGAAAGTCTAACAACGGGTAGAAGTCCGGCATCGGTCGGTGGCCGGGAGGAGGTTGAGGAGGAGCTTGGTGGCAAAATAAATCTTGAAATCTCTGATTTCTCCTCCTCTCCTCTCTTTTTTCCCTCCTTGCTTTGGGGACCCCCTCATCCTCCCCCTAATCGGCGGGCGACGGATGTCGGAAGGACTGTAGTCGGCGTCGGCGACTGAGGTTGGATGAACCGTAGTCGACTGCCGACGGAGGTCGGAAGTCCGGAGATGGGCAAAAGTCCGGCGTCAGATGGAAGTTCAATGATGGATGGAAATTGTTTCGTCAAGCACTCTATTCGACTATAAGCATGTCACTTTTGGAAATTGTTTGGTAATCCAAATTATAGTTTAAATCTTCCAAAGATGCTTTGAGTCTTCAATTTGGACCTATATTAGCTTAGATTAAGTCGAATTTTGTGTCGTTAGGTTCATATTTCTGAGAAGTTAAGTTCGACTATAAGTTTGCTAAAATTGGAGTTTAGATGATCCCGAATTTAGTTTCCAACTTGATTTTTTACTTGAGATTCGTGCCGATCAAGATAATTTTCTGATGAGCAGGAGAGTATTTTCAAGATTTGTATGTTTTAAATGTATGTCAAGTTGTTGAGAAAGTATTCTCTAGTGGCAGTAAACGTCATAGGAGAAAATCTTGAAATTAGCTTTTTGCTGCCTAGTTGTGTGGTTTTTTTTTTTTTTTTTGCTTAACTGGTATTTTTGTTGATGGTTGCCTAATTTTTGGGCCGGTTTTGGGTAATGCTGGTCAGTTTTGTTGGGTTTTGTTCTTGGTTGTGGGAGAGGTGATGCTCTATTGTCCTCTTCTCTTTTCTACTTCATGTTGTTTGCAGGTTATTTCTTTTCCTTACTTGGATTTGATACCGGGTCGCTTGGGTTGCTCTTGGTGGCCGTTTGTTGGGGTGTTGTAATGGATGTTGTCGTTGGTGTTGTTCTTGTTTCTTTAATTGCTTTTAAGCTTTTTCTTTTTATTTGCTTTGTTTTCCTTGTATTATGTAGGATCTAAACCTCGTAGGTTTTATTTCAAATATTGTTCTTTTAGTGAGCTTCTGATTCTCTAAGACTATATACTTTTTATCATTATTAATGCGTAGGCCCCGCCGTGAGTTTTCTAAAAAAAAAAATCATTACAATATTTAATGGATCAAATAATTTCCAAATCTTACACGAATACAATCAAAATGAGTCTCAAAACAAGAGGAGTCCAACAAATTTAATAACGCTCAAAATAACGATTATGTTTATTCTCGAAGAAATATGACATTGGAGAGAATGAGGTGTTCAAGACATTCAATAAATAGAATTATCCACATCTTATATTATTATTATTATTATTATTAAATGGACTCAATAGTTTAATTGTTCATTCAAGATGTTAATATGAGGATAAGAATTTATGACAACAAAATGATAATGTAAATTGTGTCAATGGATTTTTTTCATTTTTATCCATCACATCTCGGGATAATTTATGCAATTTTTTAGATTTTTATGCCTTTTTTTTTTTTTTGTCTTTCATTGATTGGTCGTCTTTTGTTTTTTTCTATTATTTTTGCTATTGTGAGAGGTTTTGGCCTTTCACACCTGCTAAAAGTTAAGGAAAAATAGAAAAACTATTGAGTGTAGTTCTTATTATTTTGCTTGGAGTGCAAGGAATCACAATTTTTATAATTTTTTCCTGATAATTCTTGGAATTTTGTGACTAAGATTTTGTTTGGGACGACTTTCTTAATGTTTCTTAAAGCATTGTTTTAGTTAGATAGATACTTTAAGAAGCAGTAAGAAAGTCATCACAAACGAAGCCTCAGAGTCTGTTTGCGATGGCGGTAACATTTTATATAGTTGATTGTGAAATTGATATGGGGAAAAGTAATTTAAGCTTAGTTTGAGACTGCTTTCTTACTGCTTTCTAAAGGAACTTTTTAGTAAAAATATGTATTGTACTAAAAAAATGTTTCGTTAAAAAATTGCTTTAAAAAACAGTAAGAAAATCAAAATAGTTAAACAAACCTTAAAAATCATCAAATTTTCATAAAAAATGATGCCGACATTGACAAGGGTCAAATGTACACAAAGGGATGGAAAAAATAAGAAACTTCTTGCTGAAAGGAACATGACAGGCCCATAGAAGAAGAGATGCATGGATCCTATATGCCTGGCCTTTTCCTTTTCTTTTTTAGCCTTCTCCATTATTATTCTTCCTTATACGCCTCTGTGAGAATATTATTATTTGAGCTACAAGTCATCTTGTTTGTTCTATGTGAGAATATGATTTCAATCAAGACATATATTCGCTTAGTTGACGGCTACTTTTCGTTTGGGACAGCTTTCTTATAGCTTTGTATATCAATTTTTTAGCTGCGTTTGAGAAGACTGGGGTTTTTTTTTTGGATAACTTTCTTATTGCTTTCTAAAACAGTTTTTTAGTACAAAAATTTTTATGCTAAAAAAATAGTAAAAGATGCATGAAACCTAGCTTGCTTATACTAAAATACTAGTAGCATATACATGTATTGTCCTTTGTATAAAGAGATCAAATGCATATGATGATCTCATTAAGGTTTCGTTTGGGACGATTTTTTTACTGCTTTAAAAAGTTATTTTCAGTACAAAAATCTCCTTAATTGAGGGAAAAAATAGTGGTCTAAAACTATCTCAAACGAAACATAAGACTGTAGCATATACAAATTTGCAATTGCTCCTCCCTCCACATTGTGCCTCCCTCATGTTTCTATTAGATTTCAATATTTTCAGGTCAGTAAAATATTGATAAAAAGTTGAAAATGCATATGACAGTCATTTTAAGACTTTAGCACATTTATGTTTGCAATTGCTCCCTCAATATATTTGCCTCTGTCATAATTTTATATTTTGAAAATATGTTCATCTTCAGCAATATAATATAAATGATATTAGAATCATACTAACTAGTTAATTAGAGTTAATAAATTATTCAATCCTAGAAATTTGGATTAGAATTGACCCGTTTAATAAACATTTCAGGTTTGGATTGAATTTGCTGACATGTTTATTAAATAGGTCAAATTAAGGTTGACTAGGGAACCTATTTTTGATCCGAAAATGACCCACTTAATTTTTTTATCTTAATTTATTTAAAATGTAGGTATATTTTTCTTATTTTTTTGTTAAATATACTAAACTTTATAGTTAATAAGTTAGAAAAAAAATTTAACCAAAATGGATAAACGGGTCAGGTTCGAGTCATTTGAGTTGCTAGCGGCTCAAGTTTGGGCTAGTCTTTTTAACTCGTTTATTAAACAGGTTGAGTTCACATTGTCTTAATTAGGGTCGAGTCAATTTCGGGTCGAACCCAAACCCAACATGTAAATCAATTTTGACACCCATAAATTGATATAAAAAGTTATAATTAGACCTCAATTTATCAACTAAATTGACATCAATTGGATCTCTGAAGCACATGACTAACACATAATCAACACATAATAATGCTAAGAAATTCAAAATCATTAACTATTTTTTATGAGTTAAAAGTAGTGTTAAGGAGCAAATCCAATAAGATTAAACAACTCAATCAATCACCCTCAACTCACCTTTGTTAATTGAGGATTGGAAACCTAATCTCTTAGTTACTATTTTAATATGGGCCTAAACCTTTGACTTGGCCCTCTTATTAGCTATACATGGACCCACATTATCAACAAGATTTTAATCACCAGTCACCACAAGTAAAAAGCCCATAAATTATGTACCTTAAAAAAATTTAGTGGGTAAATTTAAATTTATTGTAAGAAGGATTCAATTTCTAATATTTATTTATTTTTTTCAATAATGGATACCCACTTAGAGATAGAATGCTCTAGTGGCTGATAAGATTAGAGAGAGTCGTCTTAGATGGTTTGGTCACATAAAACTTCAACCTTCTAATGACCCGGTTATGAGAGTAGATGTATTAGATTTAGCTTATGTTAAGAAAGATAGAGATAGGCCTAAAAAGACTTGGTTAGAAAGTATTAATAATGATTTTTTAATTAAATTTAAATAAGAATTTGACATTTAATAGTACACAGTCAAGAAAAATGTTCATATAGCTGACCCCACAAAATAGGGTAAATGTTATTGTAAATTAATGGAGAATCACATCCACTAGAAACTTAAATGTTATTTTGATTTCATAATGATTATAAGAATCTATTTTAAGGAATATGAACTGCTAAAATTTAAAAATTATTTAAATCTACATTTTTATACAAAAATGAGAATATTAAATTATGATTATAAAAAGTGTTAACACCCATTTGAAACCTTCTTATTAGTTTTATTTAACTAATATGTCCACTTGCAATCTTCAAAGTTGAAAATAATTATTTGACCGCTTTCTTTTTTTTTTTTTTGAATCTATGGATATGACACAACTGTAATATGATTCAAAAGTCAAAGATTGCATAACAGTGATAGAGTTAGAGGAGATTGTTTGATGTCTTTTTTTTAATATGATAGATTTTATATGAAGAGATAAAATAGATGGTTTTACCTACTATACTTCTTCTTTTATCTCTTCACATGAAATCTTAATATGAAATCATTTTCATAATAATAAAAAAAGAAAGAAAAGAAGAAAGAAAGTGGTGACTAATTAAGCTGATTGGGGAGTACATGAAGGTTATTACTTAATGTTCAACTTGGAGAATGACTAGATATAAGTTGAGATTGCTGTTGACTTACTATGATTTACCCTTAGTTAAGATATTGTGTTGGAGGGGTTGGGTAGAGATTAGGCAAGGTGAATGATTGTGATCTTCTTTAGCGATCATGGATAAAGGAGATTGTCCTATTCTTAAAGGTTTAGGATTAAGATGATTAAGCTTAGTTACCCTAGGTTAGGTAGGGACAAGTTGGGTTACATCTATTGCTAATTATGGCTCGGTTGGGTTGGGCCAATATAATGCTATTAGAGCCAAGGGCCAAGCCAATTTAAATTGGTAAGGGTTTAGGTACCATTGTATCAAGTTGGGTCCATTTGGGCTAGCTTGAGTTCAATGCTCATTAGGCTAGTAGAAAGGCTTAATTTAAATTCTTCAAATTTAACTTGTATGAAATAAGAAATATTGAACAATAAGTCAATGTAAGGTTAATTCTATCACATTCTGATTCATTATGAACAAATAATAAAAATTTACTACATATGTGATCATTTTGAAGAATTTAAAATAGAACTATCAATCTACATAATTACAAAGGAATCTAGTAAAAATAGCATCGATTACGCCCCTAATAAAGAAGCGTAACCTTATACCAAAATAAATAACATTTACTAATTTCTAAGTGAGTGACATGGAACTCTAAATAAAAAGTTGTTCAATCAACAAGGTTATAAGGGTAACGACTCGCATGACCTACAAACAGTGAGGCCAAGTAGATAGAAACACACACTTCGAAGCGTAATAGTGAAAATCTTAATATATCTTTAGTTACACCAAAAACACCAAATCAATTGCCAAATAATACGATCAATCCTACGACCTAACAAAATATCTTATGGAGACCAAATGTAAAGGAAGCTCCACCAACAAATCTTAGATTAATAATATATCCAAAAGATATAAAATAATATAAAGTTTGATCAAATCGAACATCAAACTCAAATAAGACCTCCCAAAGTAAGATAGAACTCCTCCATCGAGAAATTTAAGGCTATATAAATTTATTACAAATCAAATACAAACTCAGAATAGAATTGAAAGAACTATTAAGTACCTGATTTGAAAAATAAGATGAAGAAAGAGAAAAAAGAGAAAAAGGATATGAAAAAACTCACGATAGAAGGAGAGGAATTTGAGAAGAGTTCACTGAGAGCTACTATTGCAAGAAAGAAATAAGGTGGAGGAGAAATGAGAATTTGATGGCTGTTGTTTGTGAAATAGAATGAAAAGAAGAAGATGGGAGAGGTCTGGTGGCCGTTGCAAGAAGGAGAAGGAAAGCCTTTAATGCCCTAAGTCTCCAAATTGAATTAAATGGCAAGATGAAGGCAACAAGTCGGGAGGATCCGTCTAATAGGGAAAGAAATCATGATTTGGAAAGAAAGATTTTCACCATCAAGGGTGTTCATCTCAATTTTGCGGCTTGCTATTCGAATTAGTGTTACTTGAGTTCTAAGGGCACGGTTTGTGCACGAGAAGGGGGGCAAGAGGGGGTTGGTTTGTGCGTCTCTCGTTCATGCGACCCGAATGAGCTCGGATAATACATCAAGAGCTAAAAGATATATTGATAAATGTATGGATTAAACTTTTGACTATTGTAAATGAATTTTGGGGAATGAATATAGTTTAATATTTTAATATAAATGATTTTAATTTGCTTCCATTGAGTTAATTTATATTGATGAATTCATAAAACCACTGGTTGATTAATTAAGAGATTAAAATAGATAATTCTTTCAAAATTTGATCTAAGAGTATTACACAACGTAAGAATGTTAACATATTAGAATAAACCTAACTAATATATCAAGATGACCTAAAGGTGGGGAACAAATATAATTGACCCAAACATGGTAAATGACACAAAGCTTTGAGGTTTGATGCCTTGCATTTACTCGTGTTATATGATGTAGGGATATAGAAAGAATGACAAAGTCATTGGTTGTATGTATTTAAGCTTATAAGTACATGAATCAAGAATGGCTAACTTAATCAAGTGAGTGAGAAGTAAATTGAATGAAACAAACCCAAATATTAGGTTGACAACAAAGATCACACATCATGTTCAAACTCACTTGAAATGATTTTATTGTTCTCATTATTATGTTATCACAAAGATTACATTTAATCATGTGATTGATTCATTTATGATATAGGAAGAGAGAACATGGATTTCTATATTTAGCAATCTAAATTTCAAAAAAAAAAAAAAAAAATCTAGGAAAATGAACTATCATGAATGATTAAGGATCCTCTACCTAGAGTAGTTATGAAGCATTGGAGGTTCACTGCATTTTATAATTCTAAGCCTTTCACTCTTCTTATTTAACATTTAAGAAGTCTTATCTTACTCCTTAACACTCCCTTCCTACATTCCCTACTCAATTCAATAATAACCTCACACTAAGATAATATACCTAAAAAGGAAGAGTCATGTTAGAAATCAAAGATTGATTGATAATCTGCTAGTAGAAAGGCTTAATTTAAAATCTTCAACACATGAATTTAATTTGTATGAATAAGAAATATTGAACAATAAATCAATGTAAGGTTAATTCTATCACATGCTGATTCATTATGAACAAATAATAAAGATTTACTACATATGTGATCATTTTGAAGAATTTAAAATAGAACTATCAATCTACATATTTATAAAAGAATCTAATACAAATAGCATGGATTACGCCCCGAATAAAGAAGTGTAACCTTATACCAAAATAAATAACAGTTACTAATTTTTAAGTGAGTGACAAAAAACTCTAAATCAAAAGTTGTTCAATCAACAAGGTTACAAGGGCAACGACTCGTAGGACCTACAAACAGTGAGGCCAAATAGATAGAAACCCACAATTCGAAGCATAATAGTGAAAATCTTAATATATCTTTAGTTACACCAAAAACATCAAATCAATTGCCAAATAATACGATCAATCCTACGACCTAACAAAATATCTTATGGAGACCAAATGTAAAGGAAGCTCCACCAACAAATCTTAGATTAATAATATATCCATCCTCCAGAGACATTTCCCATCAGTATGCAATTGATAGACCCTGAATCAGAGGTCATTTAATAGAGTTTCCAAGTGTTTGAAAATTCATTGGAAAAGGCCTTTAGGACAAGGCTTTTAGACTTTGAATTTGAGTCTGGATTTTGGAATTGATCTGGATTTTGAGTTTGATTGATTAAGTTTGAGTATCCAAATCATCTATAATCATTTTGGTGATCATTAATGACTGGATAAGATCAGAGCTAACTTACAGGTAGGATCAATACTTAAACTGGAGTTTGAGTTCTGAACTGGGTTGGATTTTAGATTTTCATTGAGGCTTGAATTGAATTTAGATCTGGATTGACTTGGATCAGGATCGATCTGGAATCTGGATGGATCCTTAATGACCTCATACAAAAATGAGGTCAACATTCACTAAGAGCTACTATTGCAAAAAAGAAATAAGGTGGAGGAGAAAAGAGAATTCGATGGCTGTTGTTTGTGAAAGAGAATGAAAAGAAGAAGATGGGAGAGGTTTGGTGGCTGTTGCAAGAAGGAGAAGGAAAGTTTTTGATGCCCTGAGTCTCCAAATTGAATTAAATGGCGAAAGGAAGGCAACAAGGCGGGAGGATCCATCGAATAGCGAAAGAAATTGCGATTTGGAAAGAAAGATTTTCACCAGCGAGGGTGTTCAACTCCATTTTGCAGCCTGCTACTTGATTTAGTGTTACTTGAGTTCTAAGGGCACGGTTCGTGCACGAGAAGGGGGGCAAGAGGGGGTTGGTTTGCGCGGCTCTCGTTTATGCAACCCGGATGAGCTCGGTTATTACATCAAGAGCTAAAAGATATATTGATAAATGTATGGATTAAACTTTTGACTATTGTAAATGAATTTTGGGGAATGAATATAGTTTAATATTTTAATGTAAATGATTTTAAGCTGCTTCCATTGAGTTAATTTATATTAATGAATTCATAAAACCACTGGTTGATTAATTAAGAGATTTAAATAGACAATTCTTCCAAAAGTTGATCTAAGAGTATTACACAACTTAAGAATGTTAACATATTAGAATAAACCTAACTAATATATCAAGATGACCTAAAGGTGGGGAACAAATATAATTGACCCAAACATGATAAATGACACAAAGCTTTGAGGTTTGATGCCTTGCATTTACTCGTGTTATATGATGTAGTGATATAGAAAGAATGACAAAGACATTGGTTGTATGTATTTAAGTGTATAAGTACATGAATCAAGAATGGCTAACTTAATCAAGTGAGTGCAAAGTAAATTGAATGAAACAAACCCAAACATTAGGTGGTAATTAAGATTTTCAGAAAGTGGTGCCAACAAAGATCACACATCATGTTCAAACTCTTCAATAACTTATCACTTAATATTTCATTCATATGAAATGCTTTTATTGTTCTCATTATTATGTTATCACAAAGATTATATTTAATCATGTGATTGATTCATTTATGATATAGGAAGAGAGAACAAGGATTTCTTTAGCAATCTAAATTTCCACAAAATAAAAAATTAAAAAAAAAATCGAGGAACTATCATGAATGATTAAGGGTCCTCTACCTAGAGTAGTTATGAAGCATTGGAGGTTGATTGCATTTTATAATTCTAAGCCTTTCACTCTTCTTATTTAACATTTAAGAAGTCTTATCTTACTCCTTAACACTCCCTTCCTACATTCCCTACTCAATTCAATAATAACCTCACACTAAGATAATATACCTAAAAAAGAAGAGTCATGTTAGAAATCAAAGATTGATTGATAATCTGCTCAGCATTATACAGACAAATTTGCAATGATGATCAACTAAGCACTTCTTAAATTTTAGGGCTAAAAAAATCATGAAATATTCCTCTGAAATTGTCAAAAAGATTTTCTCAAAAGTAAAAATAGTCTGTCCTTACAAATTTATCCATGCTTTTTTATCACTACACCAAGTCTAATAATTCTTACCCTATTAGACAAATCAAGTCGCCCAACTCTACCTTTGCTAATGCATTGCTAATTAATTGCTTAACCATCCAATAAAATTTCTACCACCTTCAATGAGCTCATATTCATTCATCATAGTTTACTACCAAAACAAATCTCATTCTAATTCACCACTCATCATAACTTACTAAACCAAAAAAAAACTCAATCTATTAATAATATATCTTATTAATTTATTTAATTCATCATTAAAATCTAATTAGTTGCATCAAAATTTTAATTATTCAAACTTTGAAGTCATTACAACAATCTATAATAGAATAGATGAAATGAACCCATTTGACTTTTTCAAGTAAGGTGTGAAGCATTACTCATTAAAGCTTTTAACCGATCAGTGCCCAATCTGTGGCAGTTGCAGCCGGCCTTCTCTTCCACTGGCAATGGGAACCAAAACTGTAACTCTACTAGCAGTGTCAGCCATCGCCGTTCTTCTGATCTTCCTCGCCATCTTGTGGCCAACCGTTGGCTCAAAAAAAGCCTTTTTTATCATCGCCGTCTGCGCCTCCGCCGTCGTTCTTGCTATCCTGATCTACCTCCTTATCCACCGCTCCACCTCACCCATCCGACGCCACTTCTCCGTCCAACGCCGCCTCTCCCTCAGTGCGGATACCAACCTCCGTCTCCAATTCAGCTTTCTCCGCAAAGTCGCCGGCTTGCCGGTCAGCTTCCCTTACAAAGACCTCGAAACCGCCACCGACAACTTTAGAATTCCCGTCGGCCGCGGCTCCTCCGGCTCTGTTTACCGAGGTATACTCGACGACGGCACCGTCATCGCGGTCAAACGGATCGATCGTTTGGCGGAACAAGGCGACAGAGATTTCCGCTCGGAGATCGCCGTCATCGCTGGCATCCAACATGTAAATCTCGTCCGACTTGTCGGCTACTGCCTCAACTCCGGTGGCAGACATCGACTGCTCGTATACGAGTTCGCCCGCCACGGCTCACTCGACAAATGGATTTTTAATTCCTCCGGCGATGAGCAGCCGCAGCCGCAGTACCTTCCGTGGACGCTTCGAGTTCGAGTAGCCGTTGAAGTGGCAAAGGCGCTTGCTTACCTCCACCATAACTGCCGATCAAGAGTTCTGCATCTCGATGTCAAGCCTGAGAACGTTCTCCTAGACGAGGGATTCCACGCCCTGGTGGCGGACTTCGGGTTGTCGAAGATGATTGGGAGAGATGAGAGCCGGGTGATTACGAGCTTGCGAGGGACGAAGGGATATTTGGCGCCGGAGTGGCTGATGGAAACAGGCGTGACGGATAAATCGGATGTTTATAGCTTTGGAATGGTTTTGCTTGAGATAGTGGGAGGGAGAAGAAACTGTTTGTTGGTGGAGCAGGAAGGAAGTGATCCGATGGGGAGGAGGCGGCGGATCTGGTCGTATTTTCCGGCTATGGTGATGGAGAAGGTAAGGGAAAAGAGAGTGATGGAGGTCGTGGACGGGAGGATGGGCATAGGGAAAGAGGTGGAGGAGGAGGTGAAGAGATTGATAAATGTGGCTCTTTGGTGCATACAAGAGGAAGGGAAGATGAGGCCGAGTATGGAGAGAGTTGTGGATATGTTGGAAGGGAGGATGGGGGTTGTGGAAGCTCCGCCGGAGACGAGTATGATGATGGCGGAGTTTCTCGACGTCGACATGATTGAAGGTCCGGCGTCGGCGTTGCAGCAGCTTCGGACGCCGGAAGCCTTGACTTATTCGTTCTCTACGACGATTCTCTCCGGCCGGTAGACCCTTTCTTCTTTAAAAAAAAACCAAAGGTTTTTAATAATAGTTTTGTATGAGATTTTGTCGGCCAGATAAAATGTACCGGAAGAGAACTCTTTTATATTCAAAGGTTGACTTATTGTTATTTGTTGTGATCTTATGAAATTGATATGTGGATAAGTTCATTGGTTCACACATTACATATTTTGAGGGGTTGATGATTCTTGCATCCTGAAATATTTGCGGTGGTACAGAAGTATAAAATTTAACATCTTAGCATTGTGCGAATATCCAGCATATATATAGATATAAGAGAGAGAGTATAGCGTTCATAAGAGACACGGATTTTTATGTGGAAACTCCTAAAAAAGGGGAAAAATCATGGGGCTTGACCCATTTTGAATGAATCCATTATTATTTGCAGTCGATTACAAATGATGTCCTTCATTAGAGGGAAAGCCCTGGCTTGATATTGCAGACATACATCATATATAATGCATTACATAGTAGAAATTGGAAGAATCAATATTGATATGTTCGTTTAGTCGGGAGGACCATAGCCAGCGGGTGACGAAGGTCAGAAAGATTGAAGTCGGGAGGTGACAAGGGGCAGAAAGACCGTAGTCTAGCGATGAAGGTCGGAAGGATTGTAGTCGATAATGAAGGTCAGAAGGACCGTACTCGACGACGAAGGTTGGAAGGACCGTAGTCGGCGAGAGATAAGGGTCAGAAAGATCGTTGCATGACTATGGAGGTCAGAAGGATTGTAGTAGGTGAAGGAGGTAGGAAGGATAATAGTCGGCATAAGACAAGGGTTAGAAAGACTGTCGTCTGGCGATGGAGGGCGGAAGGATCGTAGTAGGCGACGAAGATCGGAAGGATCGTAGTCGGCAGGAGACAGGGGTCAAAAAGACCGTTGTTTGGTGATGGAGGTCGAAAGGACCGTAGTAGGCGACGGAGGTCGAAAGGGTCGTAGTTGGCAGGAGACAGGGGTCACAAAGATCATTATTTGACGGTGGAGGTTGAAAGGATTGTAGTAGGCGATGAAGGTTAGAAGGATCTTAGTCGGCAGGAGACAAGGGTTAGAAAGATCAATGTCTGCAGTGAAGGTTGGAAGGGCCGTAGCTGATGGGAGATAGGGGTCAAAAAGAACATTGTCAGGTGGCAGAGGTCGAAAGGACCATAGTATGTGACGAAAGTCGGAATGACCATAGTCGGCAGGAGATAGGGGTCAAAAAGCCTGTTGTCTGATAATGGATGTCGAAAGGACTATAGTAGGTGGCGAAGGTCAAAAGAATCATAGTCGGTGGGAGATAGGGGTCAGAAATATCGTTGTCTAACGATGGAGGTCGGAATGACCGTAGTATGTGACAAAGGTCGGAAGGACCATAGTTGATAGGATATAGGGGTCAAAAAGACCGTTATATGGTGATGGATGTCAGAAGGATCGTAATAGGTGACAGAGGTCGGAAGGACCCTTGTCGGCAGGAGATAGGGTTCATAAAGATCGTAGTCATAAGGCATTGGTCCGAAAGAAGTCTGGGCATTATTTGGTGATCTAGTGGAACTCTGACTTTTTTCGGTGGTCCGGCGAAAGTTTGGGCCTCAGTTGGTGGTCCTACAACTGTTTTGGCATAATTTTGGTGGAACTCTAGTGTTAGTCGGTGGTCCTGGTGGAAGTTCGATGTAAGGAGGTGGTCTGACGGAAGTCCCGCATCAGACAGTGGTCCGAACGAAAGTCCAACGACAGGTTGTGCTCTGGCGGAAGTCAAGTGTCAGGCGATGGTTCGCCAGAACTCCAGCATTAGGTGGTGGTCCGGCGGAAGTCCAGTGTCGGGTGGTGGTTCATAAAAACTCCAACATCATGTGGTGGTCCGGTGGAAGTCTGGTGTCAATGGTGGTCCTGACGAAACTCCAGCGTCAGGCAGTGCTCTGACGGAAGTCTGGCATCAAATGGTGGTCCTGACAGAAGTCTGGTGTCAAGTGGTGATCTGATGAAACTCCAAGCATCAAGTGGTGGTCCGGTGGAACTCTAGTTTCAGGTGGTGGTCCGGCGGAACTCCGGGCGTCGGGTTGTGATCCGACAGAATTTCGGGTATCAAGTGGTGGTCCAACAGAACTCTGGGCAGTGGTCGAGGAGGAGCTAAGGGGCAAGAGCGATCTCCGATCTATCTCGGGGGCCCCCCCCCCCCATTCAAGAGGAAGGAGGGGCTCTATTTATAGATTTCTAAGAGTGTCATGGCCCGTAAATAGGAGGAATATCAAGTGTAAATGGGGAATGGTTTGGATGGACAACCGATGTTAAATCCCTTGATCGTGGATCGTTCGCTAGCCATTTGAAGGTCTTAATGATGTCGGAACTCCATGATCTTGAGCTTGTTGGATTTGTCTTCTCAAGCCGCTCAATTCGATTATAAGCATGTCATGTTTGGAAACCATTTGATAATCGAAATTGTTATTTGAACCTTCCAACTGTGATTTGGATCCTTGATTTGGACACATTTGGGCTCATATTGAGTCAATTTTGGTGTCGTTGGATTTGTATTTTCGAGACGTTTAGTTCAATTATAAGTTTGCTTAAATCGAAGTTTAGATGGTCTCCAATTTAATATTTTGATGTTTCCAACTTGATTTTTTCCTCGAGATTCATGCTCGATCAATATAATTTTTTGATGATATATCAATGATAATATGATAAGCGATGAGTTTTATAAGATATTACACCCTATAATTTAATTTTAAAAATATTTTTTAATCTTTTTAATTATAACAATGGGAGCTATATAATTTCTTTCAAAAATATAAATATCAACAAAAATAAGTCTACATATCAAAATATCAATATACAAATTTAATCATTATCCAAAAGTTATATATAATACTCAATAGTCATACAAATACAACAATATATCTTCTTACTCTTAAGTACAAAAAAAATAACTAAAAGACAAAAGAAACAAGATAACAATAAGATTTGAGAATCATGTAACTAATTAGTATCAAACTCTCGATCATTTTTTCTAATTTGAAATTATTTAAACACATATAATGAGCTAAAAAGTCAAGCAGATAACTACCATCCTACAACTGAATTTAAAGCAAGGAAAGAAAATAGTATGAATATAATCATTCAGTTCATAACAGTACAATCAACATTATCATGAATCTATATAGAAATACAAAATATATACAACAACAATAAAATATTTAAAACCGTAAAATTGTACGATATGAAGGCTAGAAAAATATTGCAGTACAATCCTTTATTTAAAATAGTAAAATGATACGGTGCCATATACAATAACAATAAAATATTTAAAATCGTAAAATGGTACAGTAGATTTACAACTCTATCATCAGTCATGTTCATAGATCTTTCACTATATACTCTCGATCCTACAATCTTTTATCCTTCGATATTTCTAGACTGTCAGACTCCAACATCAGTTTTTCCTCCAAATCCTCTCTATGGGCAATCTGTGTCACGCCCTAGAATCAAAATTTGGAAGATTGTATCCTTCCTTATAATCAATTAATCATATTTAAACAGATCTTACTAATTCATGTAAACATAAAAAAGAAATGCATTTCTATTCATTAATAAGTACCAATCTTATCCTGATAGAGCAAAACCACGCATAATTCCTTCACAATCTAAACCATTGGTCTGCATGTCTTCGTCAACATCAGACACACTGCAAAACATAGGCAGGCTATCATAGTCTTTTTTTCATACTCCCTTCGCCCATTCTCCTAATAGGTGGAGGTTTCTATTCAAAATGTCATTGTTCAGACTGATTAACAAACATTTCACTAACAATCTGAGCAATTATATCATCAAATTTTAATACATGCTTAGGTGTAACAGGAGTTGCTCATGTATATATTATGCTCAATTGGAAGTTCTTTCCCACTTGGATTCATTTTCCTTGTGCCTGGACAGTTAAACAAATCTTTAAGATATGATACGTGTGAAACCATATGGGCGTCGCAACGACATTTCCCAGCACCGCAGTGCAAACCCGAAACCTAATTTTTTGTCTACTTTTCTGAGAGCTCAATGCCGTGGTGCTACCTACTTTTGCGCCGTAATGCCGACAAAGCAATTTTCCCAACTTAAAATCTCAACCAAATCTTGGCTACTCACATCCCCATTAAATAATTTAAAACTTATGATTACACATTACATCAACCACAAATGAGTATTTAACTTAATTAACTTCAGTTACCTGAGTTTTGGGACAATGAATATTAGACTATACATGTTCATTTGCATCTACATTCAAAGTTTAAATTATGCAACTTCTATAAATCAACGTTAAAAAGTTCATCTTCGTCCGAGCTGCTACTTATTGAATTAAAAAGTTCGTGCAAAATTAAGGGTCTGTATGGGGCCATTTTTTGTTCCGTTGCTTTTTAAATAGCAGCAATAATTTTATTTGGTTATTATTTTTCGTTGCTTTTTAACTGCTTTTCAAAAAATTGTGTATTAAAAAGCTAGTTTTAGCAATCATAATAGCGATGTTGTTTTCTATAAAATGCTACAATCGTCCCAACTAGACCGTTAAAAATAGCTCTAGCCCATGTAAATACATATGAGATGATGTTGTAGAAGCTGGAAGATGATCACCAGCCAAGCAGATCAAGAGGATGCTAAAGCATTTCTTTTAATGATAGAAAGTTCCAACTTAACTGACAAACTTAAAGGAAGCTGGAATAATCTGTTTTTTCATGGGTTTTGTATTCTATTCTTATGAGTGAAAAAGAAGCATACACCTTTTATTGGATTTTGTCATATTTTACATTGGAATTTCATATAGATCAATCATATGTTTTGCATTTAGAGGATTATCACTTAGGTTTCATTTAGAATAGCATTCTTACTGTTTTGATTTTCAGACTGTATTAATAATTTTTATTTGGCCACTATTTCTTATTGCTTTCAATAAATTTTTATACTAAGAAACTATCTTCTTAAGTAGTTTTGAAAAAAAGATAAAAATTTCACAACAGTATTACAATTACTTTCGTAAAAAGCTGAAATCATCCCAAGCAGACTCATAGATTTTCACTACCTACCAGTCTCCTCCTCATCTTCTAAAATTATTTTACAACTTTTAGAAAAATTGTACAATTAACTAAACATCATAAAATATTTTAAATATAATAAATATATTTCATACTAGATTTAAAAAATACCATAATTTTAAAGACTTACATCCCATTGAAAATATAATGAAACTCTAATATATGCAACCAAATAACCCTCATATATTTTCTCATTTAATCTACCTCACTTTGATCTATTAGTTGAGAGTTTTGATTATAATCTAAATAGTTTTAAATTGAAGTCTTATATATCTGATGTTTGTATAAATTTTGTTACAAGTGCGAAAAAGAAAATAAAACCTATAGTCCTGGATCTCAAAAAAAAAATAAAAGAGAAACCAAAGACTCAAAAAGACAAAAAAGAATACAAAGCTTGTAGGAAAAACTACAAAGGACTCAGGAAGCTCATGGTGATACAATACGAACGGGACCAAAAATGCTCGAGGGACTTCACCAGAGCGAAGCCCCTGGTTGCCAAAAACATCTTCGTAGGGGCAGCTGGGATTAGCAGCATTCATCGTCGTCCTTCCAAAAATAAACTCCCAGGCACCAGAGATTCGAGAAAACCGAGTTCGAATAACAGAAATAACAGTCATACGAAAAATTCCTCCAGCTGCTAGTCCTCCTGATAATGACTTTTTTTATTCTAGCAATTAACGTGGCTTCACAATCGAGAATGCCACAAAAAATTCTATCATTTCTAGCCCTCTAAATATAGTAGATAGAGGCACAAGCAGCTAGAAGGTAGAAACTAATATGTTGCCCAGAAAAAAAAAATTGATCCATAACACTATCAAAGGCCTGGAATAAGTTCGGTCTCATAAGAAGATTGCCTAGCCATGGGAGGAAATGCTTAACAATATTGAATGTAAAATTGCATTCAAAGAAGAGGTGAGGCAGGGATTCTTGGTCAGAATAACATAGGCAACATTTACTAGAGGTAAGAATCCCACGTGAAGCTAAAACGTTTGCAGTTTTTAATCCTCTTTTAAACGCCATCCAAGCATATGCAAAGTAACATAGAGCACCCTTTTTGTGCCAAACCAGTTTATGCCAAGATACAGTTTCCAAAGAGAAGTAATAGAGAGAGAGAGAGAGAGCAAAAAGTTTTAAAATTAATTTGGAGTTTGAGTGCCCAACCAATAATGCATCTCCAAAGAATTGTCAATGTGGTTAGCTTGAATTTTAGAAACAATCGAGGCATCAAAACCATGAGGGATAAACCAAGTATTGTCAGGAATTATATTAGAAACCGTCTGGCCAAAATAAGATGAAAACACATTCAAAGCCTGCTAATCAATTAGCATGTCCGCAAAATGGCAAATTATTGCGTCCGGAATCCAGACTCACCACGTCATCAAAATACACCGGAGTCCAGTGTTTTTTGATGACATGGCGCATCTGGATTGGTTGTTCGGACATCAAGTGACTGGACGCAATAATTCACCCCGCAATAGAGATGTCATTGCACCAGAGGTCCCAAATGATAAATTGCTATCAAAATGGACAGATAAAGAAATACTATATTATTTAATAGTATTAACAATCTTGCATAAATATTTCCAATAAGAAGAGGAGAATGCATTCACGTAAATATTAAAAAAAAAAAAGATATTTTCTCCTTTAATGATTGCGACGCCTCCAACCAACCCACGCGAGGTCGGTGGTTTGAATGATCTCAATTCAATTGTTATGCCAATATCAAATTGAACACGTTAAGGTGGACGACTACTGAAGTCCACCAAACCAATAAAAAAAAGGCAGCAATTAAATTTTTATCACGTGAGATATTTAAAAATTATAAATACATAATTTTAATTAAGTTATGCTTTTATAGCCTGTACCGTTATCATGCTTTATTTTTTTTTTCTGATAATAAATGAATGAAAATATTATAATAATTATCAGATTATCTTAATATAAATTTTGCCTGGATATATTTAAAAATTATTAAATTTCTTTTGTGATTTTTTTAGTATATATATAATTTTAAATGAAATTTAAAATTTTACTTTTCATCATGTATTATAATATATCGACATAATTTTTTTTTTAGAAAATTATCAAAATATTCTAAAATATTTTATATTAGAATAGACTTAATTTTGTTCTTGTCTTATTCAGTGATCTATCTAAATTATTATTGTTGCGTCCTGGAGTATTCGCGACACTAGAGAAATATATAATTTAACGTCTTAGCATTGTACGAAGATCCAACACACAATCAGATAAGTGAGAGAGTATAGCGTTTATAAGAATACCAGAGTTTTTACGTGGAAACCCCTGAAAAGGGGAAAAACTATGGGGCCTAGCCAAGTTTAAAATGATTCCATTAGAATTTGAGTCAGTTACAATGGGCTGATTCGCCTCTGAGGGCGATCAGATTACAAGCAACAATTGTACGATAGAAATATGGGTGTCAGGTGATGGTCTGACAGAGTTTCGGGCCTCAAAGGATGGTTAGATAGAAATTCTGGCCTTAGGTAATGATCTGGCGAAGACGAGGGCTTCGGATGGAGGTCTAACAAAGGTGAGGGCCTCTGACCGCCAAGTGAGGGCCTCAAGTGGTAGTTTGGTGGAGCGTAAGGCGTCAGACGGTGGTCCGACGGAGCGCAGAGAGTCAAGTGGTGGTCCGGCGGAGCACATGGCGTCAGGTGGTGGTTTGGCGAAACAACGGCGTTAGGCGGTGGTCTGACAGAGCACAAGGCGTCAGGTAGTGGTCCGGCGGAGCAACAACGTTAGGCGGTGGTCCAGCGGAGCACAGGGCGTCCAGTGGTGGTCCGGCGGAGCAACGGCGTTAGGCGGTGGTCCGACGGAGCACACGGCGTCCAGTGGTGATCCGGCGTTGGTGGAGCAGTGGTGGTTCAATGGAACTCCGGCAGTGGTCGAGGAGGCTAGGAGATCTCCGATCTCTCTCTTTTTTCCTTAGGCTTAGGGGACTTTTTTCAAAAGAAGAGGGAGCTCTATTTATAGATATTGGGAATGGCATGGCCCGTAAATAGGTGGAGGATCAAGGGCAAGTTAGGAGTGGTTGGATGGACGGCCGATGTTAAATCCCTTGATCATGAACCGTTTGATGGACATTTGAATGCCTTAGTGATGTCGGAATTCAGTGATCTTGGGCTCGTTGGATTTGTCTCGTCGAGCCGCTCTATTTGACTATAAGCTTGTTATGTTTGGAAACCTTTTGGTAATCCAAATTGTGCTTTGAACCTTCCAACAACGTTTCGGGTCCTTGATTTGGACCCATTTGGGCTCGGATTGGGTCGAATTTGGTGTTGTTGGGTTCGTATTTCCGAGACACTCAATTTGACTATAAGTTTGCTGAAATCAGAGATCGGATGCTCCTAAGTTTAATTTCGGAAGTTTCCAACTTAATTTTGCCTTGAGATTCGTGCCTGATCAAGATAATTTCAGATGATGTATCAATTATATAATACTATATTATACAACTAAATTGTTAAATATTCAGAATATTTTTTCTTCTTATAATTATAATTATTATAAATATGAGATAATATAATTATATTTATCTAATAATTTCAGCATATTGAATTATAATATGTGATAATCAAAGATAGGGCTATCAAAACTAGTTTTTAGGTCGAGTTCAGGTCAAATTTGAATATGACCATACACTTTTTAACTCAATCGATTTTTACAAACGGTTCAGTTTTTCGAACTCGAACCTAACCCTTTTCTGATCCAGGCCAACCCAAACCCGACCCATTTTTTTATGTTTTATTAAAATATATTTATTCAATTCAATTTATTAATGTAAATTTTAGTTCAATCAATTAAAAAAAATTAAGCTTAATTCAATTTGAAAAACATGATTTATTATTTTTTAAAAATAGCACTTATTTATTTCATAACAATCTTCTAAGACTCTCATAAGTCAATTAAAAATGGTCAAAATTGGATTGATTTCAAGATTCTCGGTAAACCTGAACATTACCTGATTTTACAAATTGATCAAACTTCTTAACCCGATCTGAATCCGAAATTTTTGGATCGTTGTACCGAATTTTGACACCCCTGATCAAAGATACATATTATTATTCTAAATAAGATTTTTAAACGCAGGCAACTCCGCATACGACTGCTCATTCGCCACCGTCATCTTCTTCAGTTCCGCCACCAACGAGTGCAGATCCCGGAACGAGCTCCCGCCCTCCGCCACCGCCTTTTTTGCCATTTCACTGATCTCAGCCGCCCTCTCCCTCACCCTACTGTTTCTTCCACCCACCGCTGCTGCCAAAATCCTGGCCAGCTCCTGAGCTTCCGGCACCGTAGACCTTCCCTCGGCCACCCTGACAGCCATGCCGGCGTCCTCCAACAGTCGAGCATCTATGAACTGGTCCGCTCCGTGTGGCCACGTCAGCAAAGCCACCCCCGCCACCACGGCCTCAATCACCGAGTTCCATCCACAGTGCGTCAAGAACCACCCGACTGCCGCGTGGCCGAGAATTTCCACCTGCGGAGCCCACCCCTTCACCACAAACCCTCGCGCTGCCACCCTCTCCTCAAACCCTGCCGGAACCTCCGTCCCCTCCCTGACGCACCAGAGGAATCGCAACCCGCTGAGCTCAAGCGCTGCCGAAATCGCCGCCGCTTGCTGCGGCGGCGGAACAACTTGGCTGCCGAAGCAAACGTAAACCACCGATCCCTCCGGGAAGCCATCGAGCCAGGTCAGAACCTTCTCCTTGATAACGGCGTCGGTCTTCCGCTCAACCGGCGAAGCGACGAGTGGCCCCACCGCCCATATCCGCCGGTGCCCCGCCGCAATATCCTTCTTTAATTGTTCGATATAATCGCCTTCAAGATCGGAGAATGTGTTGACGACGAAACCCCAGCTTTGAATGTCCAATAGAAAATTTTCCTTGATTGATTCGGAGACGGAATCGCCTTTTATGTAGTCGCGGAAGAGAGTGGAGAGTTGGGAAAGAGGGAAGGAAGGGGAGTTAGGTAGCGAGGGGAAAGGAATGAGGAGATTAGGATCGGAATTAGAGGGCATCTCGCGCCAGAGTTGGTGGATGGTGGCGATTCCGAAGGCGCCGGATGGCGAGAAGGACAGGCGGGGGATGGAGAGGGATTGCGCGAGACGAAAGGTCCAGGCGGAAGTGAAGAAATCGGAGAGGATGGCCACAGGAGGGTTAGGGTGGGAATGGAACCATTGGAGAATGGGGTAGAGAAGGCCGGACAGGGCGGGGATGAAGTTGCGGATGAGATTCGGGGGAACCTGGTAGGTGTTCTCGACGCCGGTGGGAATATAAGGGGAAGAAGGGAAAGGGAGGATGAGAGGTGAAATGGATGGAGAGGAGGAGAGGATTGGGGAGAGCGTGGGAAGATTGCCGGGAGTGACGACGATGGTGATGGTGAGGCCATGGCGGGTGGAGAGCAGGTGGCAGAGATCGAGGAGGGGAAGCATATGACCGTGTGCAGGGAACGGGATTACCAGGAGATGGGGTGTAGCTGCCTCCGCCATTAGATCTGCCCTCTGCTCTGATAGCTTTCCAAAGCTGCCCGGTCAGAAGAAGCGGTCATTTTATGGGCAAATTATTAGGTCCGCTCACCGCCCATTCACTAAAAATTTGTCACGATTACGCTTTGAAATTTTGAATAAAAAAAAGTACAGTTAAACACAACTCTTCAGGCTTCCAACTAAGAGGTCTAAGATTCGAGTCTCTGTATATGCGTTGTGTGTGTGAGTTTGCCTTAAATGACCTAAATGTCCCTTTAAGAGCAGCCAATATACTTGTAATTAATTAAATACTAAATGAGCTGTCATAGTCTCATTGGCTGTCTTGTAAATACAGGCCTAAACTATCTATATATAGAGGTCTAGTTTGTAACCCGTGAGAAGGTGAATAAAATATTTCTTTCCTCTCTGTTCTTTCTTCCCGTCTTCGACTTCCACGCCTGCTACATTTCTTTATGGTATCAGAGCGGGACGACCATGGCGAGCTCGGCAAATTCGCAAAGCAACATGCAAACGATCACAGAGCAACAAGAGGAGATCCAGATTTCTTCTTCTCTCAAGTTCTTGGTATCAAATATCAAGAACATAGCTCCGATTCAACTTGCAACGGACAACTACGCCGTTTGGAGATCTCAGATCTTGAAGCTGTTCCGAGCTCAAGGTTTTCATACTTTTCTTGATCCCTCAACCGTTCCTCCTAATCGCAACATTCTACAGAATGACGGAACAACTGTTCCAAATTCTTTATTTGATCAATGGACTCTTTCCGATCAAATACTTGCAGCCTCTTTGTGTTCCACCATTTCCATTTCAATCTTACCTTACGTTGTTAATCTTGAATCAACGGCTGCTATTTGGACCGTTCTTGAAACACGGTTCCAATCGTCTAACAGATCCAAAGTCATCCAACTAAAGAACTCTCTTCATAATATTTCCCTCAAAAACCTCACAATGACCCAGTATCTATCTGACGTCAAAACCATAGTTGATCAGATCGCCGCTGCGGATGTCTTGTGGCTTCGGAGATTACTTCAAGACTTCGACATACCTCAAACTCAACCCACGGACATGTATTGTGACAACACATCAGCGATCGCACTCGCCAGCAATCCAGTTTTTCATGCCCGTACAAAACACATAGAAATAGATCAAAAATTTATACGTGATCACATTCACACAAAGCAAATACGGCTTCTCCCTATCAACACTACAGATCAGATCGCGGACATCTTTACTAAAGCACTCTCTACGCCGCGATTTCTTCTTCTGCGTACCAAACTTACTGTATCTCCCGATCCATTAGTTTGCGGGGCGGTATAAGAGCAGCCAATATACTTGTAATTAATTAAATACTAAATGAGCTGTCATAGTCTCATTGGCTGTCTTGTAAATACAGGCCTAAACTATCTATATATAGAGGTCTAGTTTGTAACCCGTGAGAAGGTGAATAAAATATTTCTTTCCTCTATGTTCTTTCTTCCCGTCTTCGGCTTCCACGCCTGCTACATTTCTTTAGTCCCAAAAAAAAGTACAGTTAAAGCGTAATTAAAGTGCAGTTAAAGCACAGATAAATCTTAGTCAAAAAAGAGCACCTAAAGTTGACCTAAAGCACAGTCAAAACGCATTCCACGAGCCAAGTTTTTAGTGGATGTCTGGACCTATTTATAGATCCAGTGACCGGACCTAATAATTTGCCCATTTTATGAAGGCTAAGAATGATTTGTGTGGTGGTACAGCGGTGGTTTTAGATAAGTTTGCAAATAAAGAGAAAAAAATTGTATTATTTTATTTTTAATTACAGTTTTACAATTATAATTTAAGAAAATAATAAATTTAAATTATATAAAAAATTAGGTGATTTATATTTATATATCTAAAATTGAAAATATTAATATCAAAGTGGCAATAGTCAATATATTACCATTTTTTCAAAAAGAGCATTAGGCTTTATTTGTAAAGGCTAAAAGCTTTCGTGGCAGGAAAAATAATTAGCAAAAAATAATTTAATGATGGTGGCATGCAGGACGGAGGCAGAAAATTTTTTGTATGGAGAAACAAATTAATATTAATAATTAAATTAATCTCAAAATATAATTTTTATTCAGTATAATCACATATTATGAAGCAAGTTTTTAAAGAAAAATTATAAAAATACATCTAAAATCATATGCATTTTCATTAAAAAAAGAATAGATATATCACACTCTATCTTATTATTTATTAAAAAATAATATTTTTTTTAAGTTATTATTTAATTGAGTTCATATAAATTGTTTTTCTAGGTAAGATTATTTTATTTGAATTAATTAAATGAAGTCTTAATTTTGAACTACATTCAGATTAATTAAATTAGTATGAGATTATAATCTACTAAAGTGAGCGTGGCCTGTTGGGCACATCGGGCAGCGAGCTGGCCGGCTGGGCAGAAGTGCGCCAGGGCTTGCCAGGGCCTTTGGGTAGCGGGAAATCTGGATTTTTTAAATTAAACGGGTTTCCGGGTCGACCCGGCAACCCGCCGGGTCAACCCGAACCCGACCCGTTTTACAAACGGGTCGAAATCTCTAACCCGAACCCGACCCGGTTCGGGTTCGGGTTGACCCAAACCCGAAATTTTCGGATCGGGTTCGGGTCGGGTTTTCAGGTCGGGTCAAATGTTGACAGCTCTAGGCCGAGCCAAAACTTAATAGTTTTAAAAACGAATTTAATCTTCTATATTAATAATTTTATTAGTAAAATTTAAATTGGATTAATTTTTTATTATTGGGCCAGTGGGGGTCGTGCCCTAAGGCCCCCACTGTAGATCCTCCCATGGTGGTACGATGACGACTATGGTCAAACATCAATAGTACGACAATGGTGGGATGATTATAGTGGTTGTGTGGTGACGGTTCAATAGTGGCAGTCTGATGATGCAACGATCAGATAATGTTCACATGGCGAATGCGATTTGATGGCAGTGGTTAAGTGGCGGTTGTGCGCTAATAGTGGTTGGGTGGTGGTGATTCAATGATAGAAAATAGCGGTAGTTTGATGAGAGGTCAGTCTGCGAGGATTTGATACCTGTAGCTAGACAGTAGCAATCTAATGATGATAGCTAAGCAATGGTGATTCAACGACGATGGCTAGATAATGATGATCCAACATAATGATTGGGCAGCATTTGTATGCAGATTGGCTCACTTTTGATGTTGATCTAATATTCTAATCCTTTCGTTGAGAAGTTCAATTCGTTGAAATCATTGAATAATCCTAATTTTTTTTCTTTTTTTTTTTCAACTAAATTATACATTCATTAATTTTCATAACGCATCAATTATTATTCTAATTTGATGAAACATTTTAAGACAGTCTTCTCCTCTTTGTAGTCTACCTATTCGCTTTGAATTGTCTCAAAGAACTTGCTCGGAAATCCTCATATCAACTGGTGTTGGAAATAGATGCGTTGAGCTTGATTTTCAATAGCCCGTGAAATCCTGAGCACATAATGCTCGAAACACACGAATCTAGAAGCATACGGAAGAGATTTCAATTCTCCTTGGGATGATTTTTATTTTTCTCAGAAATGCATTTATTTATCCTCACTACACATTTTATATTTTTTCTGTTTTATGTTTCTTTTTTTGGTATCTATATTTTATATAAATATTTTCAAATAATAACTATAATATCTTTGTTTTATTGCTTTTCACACCGTAATCATTTTTTTATTTAAGTAAACTTTTTTTATTATTATAAAAATCTTATTAGTCCTTTATAATTTAATTTATTAAGGTGAATAAATTAATTTCCAATTACAAAATAATTATGCTCATAGTATTTTTTTTTAATTATTTTTCACAATATTTTCTTTTCTAAAATATATTTTATAAAAGTAACCTAAAATTTTTAAATTTTATTTTCTAGAACATTTGTTTTCTAGAACGTTGGACATTGAAAACTTTTTTGTACAGAGGATTTTGGTGGTTTCCTCTTTGACTCATGATAGAAACAGACACGAGTTCTTATTGATTAATTTGTTGGTTGGGAGTTTTGACTATCAACTAAGATGTCTTGGATTCGAGTCTTGCGTATGTGATGTGTGCATAAATTTATCTTAATTAGCCTAAATGTCCCCAAAAAAATGATAGAAACACGCAAACAACTTCCCTTCAATCATTGAAAGCAAGAAAATTTCTAAGATTTGTGCTCAATTGGTTTATGATCATTAATAATATTAAAAAAATAATAATATTATTTAAATTTAAAACTACTCCTTAAAAGGTTGAATAAAAGCTTTAAGGTTTGATAATATGTCTATTTAAGATCCAATTGAAAATTTATTTAAAAGCGAGCACCATGTGTGCCTCGCTTCTATGCCCTCTGTGTCCACTCTCACTCTGTGCTTCCTGCCCACGCCATGTGTCTTGCACTCATACGGTACGGTCTAACTCCGACCACATCCTGCGCATATCCACCCGCGCACCGAGCCCTGCTCCTTCATCTGCGCTCTGCTCGTCTCAATCCCAAGCCCTACACTGCCGCATCCGACTAGTGTCCCGCGTGTCTTTCATCGGTGCCATGCGTAGAACTTCCAAATGCTCAGCATAATAAATATTAAAAAATTTAGTCACTTCTAACTCCAAGTGTATTCATCACAATAGAACTTCATTCAACATCAAAACTCTTCATAATCACATTTTCAAGAAGATAATCATATATATAATTGTATTTCAATAGAAGTAAAAGGAAATAATCAAAATGGAGGAATTCACAAAATGTCATATAAGCAGCCAATTGACTTAACAATTGACCATAATTTTATCAAATTACCAAGAATTGTGTATAACATCATTTTAAAGCATTAAATGTATTACAATATTTTTTTATGAGGTGATAAATAATTTTTAATTTATTAAATAACACTCTCTCCAATTTACTAGTTTAAAATTTCTAATGAAAACACGAAAATATCCAAAATATTCATATCTATAACATATAGAAAATTACACATTAAAATTTAACATATATGAAGTTATCCTCATTTTTTTATTACAAATTCATAATTTTAATAAAAAAATCTCAAAGCATGCAGTGCAGTTGCTCCGTGGTTTCGTACACCACGACGCCAAACACTAATGAATATTTAATATAAATATCACTTAAAACCATTCCTTCCCCTTAATCATAGAGAGGAGGGATAAGGGAGGCGAGAGAGAAGAGAGAGCAAGCTACTCAAAGTATTTTCATCATCGTTGGATCAATTACGAGATTTCTTTTGATTGTCATAGGTAACTTGAATCATATCTTTCTTTTTTGTGATTTTGTGTTCTATGATTTTCATATTTAAAAAATTGATACAAATACATTTTCTATTGATTTTATCAAACTTTTGTCGTTTAACATTTCTTATGTGATAGATATTGATTTTTATGGGCATTTATGTAATATTATTGAATTTCATTGGATAATTGATAGTTATGATTTTTTAAAATTAATGAATAGTATATAAATTGTCATGCATTTCATAGATTGTGACAAAGGTATTATATTTCATACATGATATTAAATTGCATAAATAAAATGATATGACTGATATATGATGAATGATATATTTTCATGTAAGAATGTAAGGTTGACTATGAACACTATACTTAATATGGATTAGCTATTAAAATGCTAATCCTTGTACAGTAGGGTGGGCCGACATATTTTTTTTATATAAATAAAAGTTTGTGGTATAATCCTAGATGTTAACCTATAACTGATTAGCTGATTACGCCATCGGGTAGAGAGCGACGACTCCTTTTTTATTTATTAAATGCCGGCCACCTTTGAAAGTAAAAAATTGATAGTAAATGAAATATATGGAGATATGATTCATCAATGATTATGAGTTGATAAGATAGATGGAAGAATAAAAATACCACTTAAAAAGCTAGATTTCATGTCTTGTTGAATAAATTCATATAACAATGATGCCAATATTGACAATTATAAATAAAAAGCATATAGAATCAAATACACATACATTTGTTGACCTCTATAGATCTATCATAGTCAATGCAAGCAAAATAGATGATGATCGATTATTGTTGGTATACAATACATCGTTGAAGATGAAGAATGGAGTGTCTCGATCATAATGCAATGATTTAAAACTTTGTCCGATTACCAAATGGATCATATCGATGCAATCAGGACATCCAATATACCAACAAGAAGTTGTTTGTATGTGCCAATGTGTTAGTTGATGCGATGCTAGCAAAAACTATCCAAATAGCTTCCACTTGTTAAACAGGCTTCGTTGATGAGTTTAGAGCATCGAATTTAATCAAAGAGGGATCCCTCACATTCAAATTGAACGAAAGCGGTCAAAATCAACGGACTACGGACGTACTCGATGTTGCCGAAATGTTGTCCATTTGCAAAATGAATTTCTCTGTTATGTTCGGAATGTTGAAAATACTAGAAAATGACTATCATATTGCATGGATCCTTACATGTGCGAAAATATAACAATTTGCTCGCATGCGCGGCGAAGACGACACGTAAATTGCGATGCGCTATAATTGAAAATTTTGACGGTATATGAGGCGGGATAAAAGAAAATCAAAATTAACAAAAAAAAAAAAAGTTATTTCAAAATATGACATGTAAGTAGTGTAAATTTGATAATAATACATTTTTTTAATTAAATTTAATGCTATGTTAATATTAAAATTAATAATCATTTTTTTTATAAAAAAATCATTATTATCATCTAATTTAATAATATTAAATTATGTATTTAGATGATTTAAAAAAAAAAAAACATAAAACAATATGTATATATCCTGTATTATAAATTGAAGTTTTGCTTCTAATCTTTTCAATCCACCTGCCTTGCTAATTGCTATTAACTTGCTTTGGCAAGTTATTCCTTTGATGTGTCTTCTGCCACAGCAAGGGCCAAATTCATCTACCTATGTGTTAGCTTGCATGCTTGTTCACGACGCTTATAACGTGTCTTCTGCTACAGCAGGGCCAAACTCACCAAACAGTAATTGTTTCTCTTTTTGCTCTTTTTTTTCTCTTCTCTCTATATAAGTATATAATATTTAAATATATTTCTATTAAAATAAAAAATATATATCTTCAGCTCGCTGGCAAATCTCTGTCGTCGGTCGTCGTCTTGCTCTTTCAAGGTATATTATTTGCCAAACTTAAAGCTCAAAATCTACCTTCAGCATTCGCGACGCATACGGAGACCGCCTATACACGTCTTAATTGGCGCATGGTGGGATGGAAGCTCGGTGGCGATGCCTATGGCGAGGGGGGTTACTTATAAGTACCGTACTATCACGACCCACGCCGAGACGAGACGGATTCCGTCCGCGCTGGCTCGCGACGGAGCTGCACTAACCAGGATCTAGCTTTGGAATTTGGTTCGGACTGAATCTCCAAATAATTAATTCACAACAAACTAAACAAACAGAGCTACTATGTATCAAAATGCAGCCCGGAACAAAACATCTATCCAATTTCAATTTCCTCAAACAATCATCTACAGAACAGTACATGGCCTTCGACAGAAAGGAAAGACAGAACAGAAAAGCCATGACTGTAACAAAAATCAAAAGTATAAAAGTACCTATACTGATCGACTCTGAACTAATCCTGGACTTCCTTGCCTTTCCCAGAACTGAAAACCACCAGAAAGCAAGGGTGAGCTCAACAGCTCAGTAAAGCACAACCTCCAATCAAAATCCTCGAGATCTTAAAACCAACAACAGTAGACAAATTCGTACAGAATCGAAACAGATTCGGACAGATATCAAATCAACAAAACTAACGGAAACGGAAGTTGTGTCAAATCAGAAACATAACAAATCAGACACTCAGATCAACAGAATCAGAATCGTACAGATCATATCGGAACAGAACAAATCATATCAAAATCATGTAGCAGATCAAATATTTAATTAATAGCTAAATTCCCTGACACTGACTGAATCTCATAGGATCCAGGCCACTTTATGCCTCCCTTTTGTGCTCACGGCACAAAAACAGATCAAGATCAGATGTGCTTATAGCACCAGAATACATATATATGTGCATATAGCACTAAACAGATTGTTTCTCTCGGATTCCGGAACAGAACAGATATCAGATTTCATATTGAGCTACTTTCAGAATTCCCAGACACTAACTGAATCTCATAGGATCCAGGCCCTTATAACTCCCTTTATATAGCATATACAGATAGCAATATCAATTCAGAAGTTTCCGGACAAAACAGAAATTATCAAAAATCGGGCAGTACAACGGCAGTATACGGAATTTACCACAATTTTCTGAAAATCAAAATTCACCAAATTCGCACAGAATATAGATATCAACATTTTAGAAACATTTATTCTATTGCACAGATAATTTCCAAGTTCACAGAAAATCCAGTCGACTAAAAACACAGTCGAATCAAAAATACCCGGACAAAAATCTAAAAAAAATAACCAAAATGTGCACACTCGGCACTTCAACAAAATACACGAAATTAACGCGGTAGAAACTAAACCAGTCGGAAATTAAGGACGAAAATCGCGAACAAAACTTAATTTCCGGACAGATAATACCGCCAAACTCGACGGTTCTGAAAATTGAGAAAGTCGGATTGTGCCTTACCTTGCGTACAGCAATTTCTCAACAGTCTCTTCGGACGAAAACAGCTCGGCGTCGCCCGAAAATCCATTTTCCACTTTTTTCCTGTCGTTTTTCTCTCTCCTCAACTTTTTCTCTCTCTCTTCAAAATATCTCATTTCTATATATATCCAACTGATCGTCCTGGACGATCGAGCTTCGTACCGGACGATCCATGAAGAGAATGATTTCGTCCAGACGAAATTGAACATCGTCCCTGGCGAAGGGTTCACTGACTTATATTTCGTCAGACGATCCCTGATTCGTCCAGACGAACCATACAGCCAAACATGATTTTCTTTCTGCACAACCTGTACCGATCGTCCGGACGATCGACTTCGTCGGACGAACCTGGAGCAAAAACTGATATTACAATCTCCCCAACTTAAAAAAAATGTCGTCCTCGACATTATCCCAGTCCAAACTCAGTCAAAACAGTATGGGTACAACCGTGCTCATGTCAGACTCCTTCTCCCAAGTGGCTTCCCGTGGCAGTATCGGTGCTTCACTGGACTTTAACCATTGGAATCTGTTTACTTCTTAAGCTTTCGTACGTCGTATGCCAAAATCAACTCTGGCTCTTCCTTGTACGTCAGATTCTCCTGAATCCCAACCTCATCAGCAGATACTTTCTTCCCAGAGTCGGATACCCACTTCCTCAGAGTGGATACGTGAACACATTATGCACATCAAGCATCGAATCAGAAAGCATCAATTTGTAAGCAGCTTTTCCAATCCTTCTCAGGATTTTAAAAGGTCCAACATACCTTCGGACTAAGCTTGCTCACCTGACAAATCTGCTACAACCCTTCATCGGGCTGACTTTGACAATCACACAAAGTCACCAACCTGAAACTCTACAAATCTGTGCTTCTGATTGTAATACTTTCTGCTGTCGATCTTTGAGCAGCTTTCAATCTTTCTCTTATCAATTTGATCTTCTAGCAGTTTCATCAGCAAAAGTGGCTCCAAGCCTCCTATCTCCGACCTCCGTCAGAGTCAAAGGAGTACGGCACTTCCTGCCATACAAAGCTTCGTACGGTGCCATACCGATACTGGACTGAAAACTGTTGTTAAGGCAAACTCAATCAGCGGAATATGATCTTCCCAGCTTCCGCTAAAGTCCAGAACCACAAAGTCTTAACAGATTTCCAGTATCTGAATAGTCCTCTCAGACTGTCCATCGGTCTGAGGATGAAAGGCTGTCTAAAAATGCAGTTTTGTACCAAGCCTTGCTGAATGCCTTTCCAAAGTCTGGAAGTAAAACGTCCATCTCGATCAGATACGATCACACGAGGCACACCGTGCAATCTGACTATCTCTTTCACACATATATCTGTGCCAAGCGATCAACTGAATCCGTCTGTCTGATCGGAAGAAAATGGGCTGACTTCGTCAATCGATCTACAACCACCCAAATAGCGTCGTGCCCTTGTCTAGAACGAGGGAAACCCATCGCAAAATCCATCGTTACTCCTCCCATTTCCACTCAGGGATAGGACGACTGCAACAATCCCACCTGGTCGCTGATGCTCTGCCTTCACCAACTGACAGGCTTCGCATCTCGACACAACTCTGCACATCCTTCTTCATCCCAGGCCACCAAAACAAAAGCTTCATATCAGCGTACATCTTACCACTGCCTGGATGAACAGTATAGCCAGAATGATGAGATTCGTACAGAATCTCCTGCCTCAAGTCTTCAAACACAGGTACTTCCACAACCTATTCTTAAGAAAATAGCACCAGAATCAGAAATTCGAAGTTCAGGAGTCTTACTAGATCAATCTGAGCTATCAACTTCGAATAGTCAGAATCTGAATTCTGGGCTTCTTGAATCCGTGCTTCCAAAGAAGACTGAATACTCATCTGAGCCAACTCCAAATCATTGGAGGAAACCACCTCCAACTGCAATCTCTCCAATCACGAATCAGAAAGTCATCACAGGTAAGCTGAATACCTGAGAATCCAGAAGCTTTCTGCTCAGAGCGTCCCGCTACCACATTCGCCTTCCCAGGCTGATTACTGAATAGTCAAATCGTAGTCCTGATCATCTCGAGCCACTCCTCTGTTCTCAGATTCAGATCCTTCTGAGTAAAAATATACTTCAGGCTCTTATGATCAGTAAAGATCTCAACCCTGACGCCATAACAAGTAATGACGCGCAAATCTTCCAAAGCAAAAACTACTGAGCTAACTCCAAATCATGTGTCGGGTAATTCTTCTCATGTGGTTTTCAAACTGTCTCGAAGCATAAGCAATTACTGACCATGCTGCATTCAGAACACAACCCAATCCTTTCAGTGAAGCATCACTGAACAACCTGGAAACCCTCCGTACTCTGACGGAAGTGCCACACTGGAGCTAAAGTCAAACACTCCTTTCAATCTCTGAAAACTAGCTTCACACTCCGGGGTCCAAACAAAAGGTACTGACTTCTGAGTCAGTCTCTCGTCAGAGGAGTCGAAATCTGTGAAAATCCTTTCACAACTTCCTATATACCCGCATGCCCAAGAAACTACGTACTCTCAAATACCGTAGTCGGCCTTGGCCAATCAGCAACAGCCTGAATCTTCTGGGGATCTACAGAAATGCTTTTCCGCTAATCACAATGCCCCAGAAAAGAAATGCTCTTCAGCAGAATTCACACTTAGAGAACTTGGCATACAGCTGAATGCCTCCTCAAAGTCTCCAACACAATCCTCAAATGTCTGGCATGCTCACCTCAGATGCAGAATATACCAAGAATATCGTTCAATGAAGACGATCACAAACTGATCCAAATACTCCTGAATACTCGGTTCATCAGATCCATGAAAATCGCAGGCGCATTGGCTACCCCAAAAGGCATAACCAAAAACTCGTAGTGCCCGTACCGAGTACTGAAAGCAGTCTTCACCACATCAGCTTCCTTCACCTTCACCTGATAATATCCGGATCTCAAATCAATCTTTCGAAAATAACGCGAGATCCGGAAAGCTGATCAAACAAGTCGTCAATCCGAGGCAAAGGATACTTGTTCTTGATCGTGACTTGTTCAAATCTCTGTAATCAATACACATACGGAGTGTACCGTCCTTCTTTTCAACAAACAGAACAGGTGCTCCCAGGGCGAAACACTAGGACGTACAAAACCTCTGTCAACCAACTCCTGAAGCTGAACTTTCAACTCAGAAAGTTCTTTCGGTGCCATCCTGTACGGAGCTTTCGATATAGGAGCTGTACCCGAAAAAACATCGATAGAGAACTCCACATCTCTATCCGGAGGTAAACCAACCAACTCCTCAGGAAAAACATCAGCAAATTCCCGTACCACAGGGATCTCAGAAACAGAACCAACCTCCAGGTTCAGATCCCGCACCGAAGCTAAAAATACCGGACATCCTTTCTTCCACATCCTGCTCACCTCCAACACAGAAACCAGACTGGAGAGAACACCTCGTAATCCCTGAAATACAACTCCTCTCTCCAAGCCAACAAGCAAACTCACTTGCTTCTTCAGACAGTCTATCTGAGCCTCATACTGACTCAGCCAATCCATGCCAGAATCACATCATAACGAAGAAATCGGCAATCGAATCAAACTCGATTTCCACTTCTTGCCAAGAAATCTCGATCTCACACAAACAAAACTGTCGAGCAATCAATGGATTCCTCCGCCGCCAGTAAAATCACAGACAAAGAAATCGGTAAAAACCATCGATCCAAATGTAAAAATCTCAAAACAATGGCTCGGACAGAAAAGAATGACTCGCTCCAGAGTCAAACAAAACACGAACAGGGCCTGATCAGAAATGTAAACCGTACCTGTCACAACATCCGGAGGCCATCACGAGCCTCCTGCTGACTCAGACTGTAAACTCGTGGCTGAACTGGAGCAGGAACTGAAGCAACAGAACTACTCTGCTCCTCTGAATCGTAGGTGGTCTCCGCGGTGCAGAAACTAGAACCACGCACCTCTACCAGCAAATCCCTCAGGGCGAGGAGGAACAGTCCTCGGTCTTCCCTGCTGCTGAACCAACAGGTTGACAAAGCCCTCAGATCGCTGCTCAGAACGCTGATCAAATCCATCTGCGGACATTCTGCAATCCTATGTCCGGCTGACCACATCTGAAACAAAGACCAGCTATCCTGTAGCACTGGCCATGGTGTCGCCGTCCACAACTCTGGCACACAGGTGCCGTACTGACAGATCAGAACTAGTCGTACTGGTACAGTACCAGACGATCCTCCGCTCTTCCTGGAATCTCCAGATCCAGATCCAGGAACAAATCTCCTCTTCCCAGAGGAACCACTGCCAGATGTCTCTCCTCCAAACTCTTCCTACTCGCAGTCCACCGCTGCTGAGGTAGTCCGTCATGTCATTCTCAATCAGACGAGCTCGCTCCACAAGCTCAGAGAATCAGTAATCCGGAACGGTATCAGAGGCTGCCTCAAAGTGTCTCGTAAGCCTCTCAGAAATCTGTAGCACCTCTCAGCAGACGTGCTAACCAGCTGCGGAGCGTACCTGGCTTTAATGAGTAAACTGAGCCTCTGTACTGCATCACCGTCTTGCTCCCCTGAACAAGTCTCAGAAAACTCTCCTGCATCTGCTGTCGTGCAGAAGGGGGAACAAACTAGTCCGAAATACATTCGGTAACTCCTCCCAAGTAATCAAAGAGTTCAATCTGCCCCTGAAATCTGGCTGCTTGCTGGCCATCCCACCAGTGCTAAAGCTCTCCATCCAACAGAAAAACAGCTAACGAACTTTCCTGTCTGCAGGACACTACATCCGCGTCAAAAGTCTTCTCCAATCTCCTCAGCCACTCCTCGGCTGCTCCTGGGCTCAACAGCGCCCTCAAACCTCGGAGGCTTCAACTCAAAAATAACTGCAGGTGTCGATCAAATGTCCTCAGATCTAACAGTCGAAGTTCTGCTCTGAGTCTCGCTCATCATCTGAGCAACAAGTGAAGCAAACTGTGAAAGCGTATCAGCACCGACCACTGGCTGTACTCCCCACTGGTGCTGCCTGATCGTCACTCTGACCGTCTGTCATGTTGGGTCTGGCTGATCCAGACAGAAAAAATCCAGAAAATCCGGAAAACTATCACAAACAACCAAAATAACACAATAAAAAGCCAAACGACCCAAAACTACCTCTAGACAGACTCCACTGATCACATTCCTAGAGCTCTGTTTTACAATCAACCTGTTTCCAAAACCAGTGCTCTGATACCTACAAAAAGCTTGTCACGACCCGACCCGACGGGGACGGATCCCGCCGAGCCGGATCGCGACGAGAGACCTTTCTTACCAGGATCTGGCTTTTGGATTAGGTTACTGACTGATCTTCAAATTCCGTAACTCAACAGAAGCACCAGAACAACAGAGCTACTAAAAACATCAAATGCAGCGGAAACAAAACATCTATCCAATTTCATTTCCTCAAAACAATCCATTTACAGAACAGTACATGGCCTTCGACAGAAAGAAAGACAAGAACAGAACAGAAAAGCCATGACTGTACAAAAATCAAAAGTATAAAAGTACCTATACTGATCGACTCTGAACTAATCCTGGACTTCCCTTGCCTTCCTAGAACCCTGAAACCACACCAGAAAGCAAGGGTGAGCTCAACAGCTCAGTAAAGCAACAAACCTCAATCAAAATCCTCAGAATCTTAAAACCAACACAGTAGACAAATTCGTACAGAATCGAAACAGATTCGGACAGATATCAAATCAACAAAACTATACGGAAACGGAAGTTGTGTCAATCAGAAACATAAACAAATCAGACACATCAGATCAACAGAATCAGAATCGTACAGATCATATCGGAAACAGAACAAAGTCATATCAAAATCATGTAGCAGTCAAATATTTAATTAATAGCTAAATCCCTGACACTGACTGAATCTCATAGGATCCAGGCCATATGCCTCCTTTTGTGCTCACAGGCACCAAAAACAGATCAGATCAGATATGCTTATAGCACCAGAATACATATAAGTGCATATAGGCACCTAAACAGATTGTTTCCTCGGATCCGGAACAGAACAGATATCAGATTTCATATTGAGCTCATTTCAGAATTCCCAGACACTAACTGAATCTCATAGGATCCAGGCCCCTTATAACTCCCTTATATAGCATATACAGATAGCAATATCAATTCAGAAGATTTTTCCGGACAAAACCAGAAATTACTCAAAAATCGGGCAGTACAACGGCAGTATACGGAATTTACACAATTTCCTGAAATCAAAATTCACCAAATTCGCAAGAATATAGATATCAACATTTTAGAACATTTATTCTACTGCACAGATAATTTCCAAGTTCCCAGAAAAATCCAGTCGACTAAAACACAGTCGATATCAAAAATACCCGGAACAAAAATCTAAAAAAAAATAACCAAAATGTGCACACTCGCACTTTCAACAAAATACAGAAAATTACGCGGTAGAAACTAACCAGTCGGAAATTAAGGATGAAAATCGCGAACAAAACTTAAATTCCGGACAGATAATACCGGCCAAACTCGACGGTTCTGAAAATTGAGAAAGTCGGATTGTGCCTTACCTTGCGTACAGCAATTTCCTCAACAGTCTCTTC
>NW_021318618.1:5213992-5228992 GCF_001605985.2 Dendrobium catenatum | reverse complement strand
ATCTGACTAAGTAGACAAGGGACCACGATGACCCGGGACGACGAAACCATGAGATCTTGATCGGGCTCATCATCATTCCCCCCACCATTCGCTTTAAGTATAAAAATAATAATTTTATAATTCTGATTTCATATGTTGCTACTATATGCTAGGTATTTCGTACCTCCTTAATGACTAGCCTTAATCGAAAGTCCTCTCTCGTGATCGGGAGGGGTAATTAACCATAGGTGCTTGTGCCTATGGGAAACCTAGAACCATATTTTAAAGTTCTCACAAAATGAGGGCGAAATCTCTGGGTAGTGTTTTATCCCAAAGTTCATCTGCCTTCTGAAAATTTGACCCGAAATATCGTTAAAACTCTCATACGCAGGGGAGGCCGGGGTGCAAATTTTTGGAGCCCACAACATTGTAAAATAATATACTCATAAAAAATGATAGCGATTGAATATATTGATGCGGTACTTGCATGTGATTGTAACATTGATAATAGTGATAAAAGTATTCGATCATGAATTATGATATAGAAGCTTTCATGATTCATATATATAACAAAGAATAAATATAATTGATAGCACTTTAGTTGAGATTATGTAGATTATCTTAATATAAAATGATGTATTTACTCTTATAGTATATATATAATAGTTATTTATGAATTTCAGTGTAATGATTTAAGAATTTTTCTCATTTATTGAATATATTGATTCACATTGCTAATGACTCATCATTATTTATATTGATATATACTAATTTAATATTGATTGAGATGAACATGCATATTAAATTTTGAGACCTTGTATTCAAATCTTTGGTAGTTTTGTGGTCTTTATTGGGCTATGTAAGTTTATTATGTATATTTTGTTAATTTTAAGTCAGGAAAGAGGTCAAGATCCTATGGAGTGAGGCAGATTAGAATCTTCAAGTTTTCTTTTATTTTTTTGTATTTTGTTTTATTCTTTTATAGTTAGTAGTCTCATGAGATAGATTGATGTTATAAGTGATCTCTTGGTTATTGTAAATTTGATTTTGATAAATGAAGATAGTAAAAGATTTTGATGTGTTGAATTACTTCTGTGGGTTGTTTTTTTTAATTCAAGTGAAATTCCATTACATTAGTCCTTACTATACTTGGTCAGAACACGGTTACAATAAGCATTAAACATTAGTCCTTTAAGAATGTATAAATAATATAATTAAGTTTGCTATCGAAAGGAAAAAAAAAAGAAGATATTAACAATTATCCATTTTTTAATTTATTTCTTACTACTTCTTATACAGCTCTTACAAGACATACATTTTAAGTGTACCATGTGAGGGGGAACTTCAAAACCATTATTAAGCAACCAAATTACCACAATGAAGGGAAGCTATGATAGTTGAACGCCAAGCTCTTGAGATGAATCACCCTTGATATGTCGTCACTTTATTGCCAGTAAAGCATTTAATTGGGTGCAAGTAAACATATAAAATCAAATATAACTTTGATAAGTAGATAACGAAGTACAAGGCATGCCTAATTGAATAGGAATACACTCAACAAGAAGAGCCAACTTATGAGAAACATATTCCCCAATTGTCTAAATGGTTACTATTAAGATGCTTTTAACATTTAACAAATTGTGTTCCGAATCAACTGGATATAAACAACACCTTTTTAAACAATGATCTACCGGTAAAAGTTTATATAGACTTGCTTGATTTCACTAATAAAGGGGAGACATCTCAAACCAAAGGAAAGTTAGCATGTAAATTACATAAGTTAATTTATGGACTAAAGAAGGTATCATGATGATCGTACTCTAAATTCTCCATGTCATTAATTAATTTTGGCTTCGGTCAATCCAAGTTAGATTATTCATTATTTACCAAAGGAGCTGGAACCACATTCATAGCATTATTTCCCTATGTCAATGAAATTATCATTACTAGACCTATTTCTATCATAGATTCATTGAAATCATTCTAAGCACCAAATTTAAACTTACAAGCTTGGGGGATTTAAATTATCTCTTAAGCCTTGAGATTGCTAAATATAGCAAAGGCAACATCCAATCTTAGCAATAATACACTTGACAACTTTTGGAAGATGCAAGAACTTTTGCTAGTGAACCAACAAACATTCCAATGGATCCAAGAAATAAATAAACTGTTTATGATGGAGATATATTGCTTGGTAGTTCACAAAATCAACATCTTGTTAGATGGTTCTTATAACTCTTTTTATCATGCATGAACATCACATTTGAAGTACATAAACTCAATCAATTCCTATCTCAACCATATACTCTAAATTTAATGGAAATCAACCATCTGCTACATTATCTCTTGACAACTCTATGACAAGTTATATTGCTCTCTAGTTAACCTTCCTTGCAAGTGAAAGCTTTTTTCAATGTAGATTGGGGATCATGTCCCTATACATGAAGATCAGTTAGTGGACATTACATGTTCCTGTAATATTCATTGATTTATTGGAAAAAAAAAGCAATCCACTATCCAGTATCTCGAGATCATCTACGAAGGCATAATATATATGACCTTTACCGTTATTATCAGTGAATTGATTTGGATCACTCAATTGTTGTGTGACTTCCACGTTAAGAACCCCACACTTTTGCACCTATATTTTACAACAATCATGAGCGTACAAAATAGATTGAGATAGAGTATCACTTTATCAGTACAAAGTCACCAAAGGGTCTTATTAAGCTTATACAAGTCAACTCTTCAACTCATAGATATGTTCAACAAGCCATTGGCATCACACCTTTATCTTAATTTCCATCATGGATGGAAATTAAGAATATTTACAACCAATCTTTAGGTGGAGTATTGCAAGCATGGGTTTCAAGTTATTATATACCAGTCCATCCAATTATCCACTAATCCATCTAGGCACTTTTTTTACTACATAGAAAAGATATTATGTCGCGATTGTATAAGAAGGATAGCTAGCTAAAGGCACGACAATATTACATGGAGCTTCTCTTCAATAAAGAAGTATTTCATTTTGTTATCTTCATCTTCCTCATATTTCTTAACAATTTCGTCGTGTCCGTGAAGCCGTCGTGTTTAACCATGTCGCGCAGTTGCCGTAGTGTCGCCTAGCTGTTGTCACGTCAGGCTGTTGTGTAGGCCGCCCATGCTGCAGCCTCACAAACCGCTCTTCTTGACTTCACGCATACCCAATTCTTGGCTAGGGTTCGACCCGACACAAACCGCTTCGATGCAGGCCGCTCCGCTGCTCCACCTCGACCGCATGCGTGATAACTCAACCAATCGACCTCGCCCAACGACCAGGCCCTATGTGCTACGCCTACGTGAGTCGCGACTCAACAACTGCACCCACGGGTGGCCAGGTCAACTCGATTACCCGTGCGGGTCAGATTCGTGTTTGAAATCCTGTCACATTTAATTAAACGGATCGGATTCGAATCAATTCATTTACATCCAAATTGACTCAAATTGAACCCGAACCAAAACGGTTCACCCCCCAAATTGACACCCTAGTAAATGGAGTACGGAGCGGTCTTCTAAGTCCCGGAACTTCTAAAAGATTGACGCCCTAACCAAGCTTGTGGTTTATCTCCCTGTTTCCCGCAATCATTCCAAAGCCTTCGCCTATCCCCTTCAAATTTCCTTCGTTTTTTTCTCCCATCCTTCGCGGAGGTCGTCATCGCCGCCATGGCGTGTTACTAATGCCGTTCAGCGCTCTAATAACCTTAATTGCATTCAGGGGCGTGAATCACAGTTGCCCAAGCTCATCTTCTGTCACTCATGGTCACTCGCTTAATGTATTTTCCTTTTGTGTTTTTCTTCCGTGCTATGATAATATCCTGAAGTTGCTGAGTTTCTACCGGCCGTCTGGAATCTCTCATGGCGCTTCAGTTCCGTAGGCTCATTTCTACAAACTACTTGGACTTCAATAACTGCTCCATGATTGCTCCAGCCATGGTAAAGTTGACGTTTTTGAAATACTTAATGTTTTCTTGGTATATAGAATACTTGGATGGTTGGCTCACTTATTAATTGCCCTTTTCAATCCTTGTCATTTCAAGTTGGATATTTCCACTGAAAGAAAACAGGAAAATTAAGGCATCAGTTACCTTTGTTTCATAATGCGTCGATTAATTTCATAGATAATGAGTTACTTGGATGTGATTCATGTGCCGTTTAACCAAGTGAAGGATCTTCCATTGAAGAGGGAACTTTTAGTTTTTGGAATGGTCGAAAATGGGAAAAAAGGCAGGGGCTTTATGGTTTTAAAAAATATGATAATTTTCTTTTCTTGGAAATAATTTTATAACTGCATGCATTTTTTAGAATTTTTACCCTATGATTGCTACATTTTGGTCGACTTCGAATTTCCTTCTAGATTACTGATTCTGTTGAAAATTTGTTTGCAGCTCCAGTTCAAGGCAGTGCCAAATTTTCCATGTTCCTGCGTCTCATTCTCCCCAAATAGCTTCATTAAGAGGTCTGGGAGGGAAACGCATATTAGAACCTCAAATTCTTTGAATAAAATTCACAGCAATAGATATAATGTTTCTTTTTGTCTCAGTAAGCACTGGAGAAATAGCCCCCTTTGTTCTGCCAGGCAAGGTAGTCTCAACTCTGGCATGGCTGGAGGCAAGGGTTATACGCCTAATTTTCCTGCTCATGAGCTTCTGCGTAATAGATCAATTTCTTCAATTCGAAGTAAGTTTCAGCCATCTGCAAAAGCAAATGGGCTTGTTAAGGATGGCATTGATGGAGATATAAAGTCCACACCTCAAATGATTAATGTGAAGAAGAAGAGGAATAAATCTTTGTCGATTATCTATGAAAATTCTGGACAGCTGGGCACTGAAATTATCAGCCATCCTGTTACAAGGTCAGCAGAAGAAATACCGAGCGAGAGGAAGGCTATTAACGATAGTGAAAATAAGAAAGGATCAACTAAGAGCCGTAGTAAAGTTAAAGGTGGCAAGGGTTTGAAGAGGGAAAACAAGAATTATAATAGCAAGAAACATTTAGAAATTTCTGAATCTTGCTCCTCTTCTGCATCTCCAGAAACTATAGAAGTGAAAAAAGCATCAAGGGCAAAGAAAAGAAGAGTTGCTAGTGCATTGCAGATTGCACAAAATAAGAGCACAAATGCATTCACTGAAGGAGTAAAAACTAGGAATCAGCAATTGATGCCCTTATATCCACCTTCTGGTAAATCAGTTGTAATTGTGGAGTCTGTAACAAAAGCAAGGGTAATCCAGGACTACCTTGGTGAAAAGTATGAAGTTCTTGCTAGTTATGGTCATGTTAGGGACTTAGCTAGAAGGTCGGGATCTGTGCGTCCTGATGATAACTTTAGCTTGGTCTGGGAAGTACCTTCTAGTGCATGGACTCATCTTAAGAGCATAAAGATAGCACTAAGCAGGCAGGTTTTCTTTTGTTAAGTTCTAGCATAATTGCAATCCCTGAAGAAATTGATGCAGACATTTGATATATTTAGGAACTTATATCTCATATTCTTTTTAAGAAAGTTACATCCATTAGAACAATGCTCATCTACATGGTCATGGTCACAACATCTCAAGAATTAAACAGGTTAGCATGATTAAGAACTTCATGTTCTATCATTATAGTACAACAAAGTTGTTACTGAAAGCTAAAATTGGGTTTCTGGAAACCAAATTATCTGTTGAAGCCTTGAGCTGTGTAAAATTTCAATGTCTTGGGTGGTTTGAGGTTTTCTTCATTCACAGATGTTATGCTTCATGGAGAAAATCTGTCCCAAGTCCCAGCTGAACTGGTTTGATAGACTTCTATTGAACTTGTAGCTAATATATCCAATAATTTTAGCATTAAAGGTCAATTTTACATGTTTCCCTCTACTATATTTAATTGAGATGAATTTTAAATAATTCATTACCATAACAATGTAACATTGGATTATGCGGCTGATAAGCTGACTCTAAATAGTAGAGATAAGGCAAATTTTGATGATGATGATGTGTTATGCGACTGATAAGGTGGTTTTCTTTCTTGGACAAGGTCATATGCTAGCTTGTAATTTATCATTACTTTGCAGATTATAAGGCTTATTGTAGGAACAATAAGCTGTTATTGAACACACAGTTTTACTTGTGGCTACAACGACTTCATCCCACTTCATTATGTATGGGCTTTTGCAAACTTTGATATTAGTGTAGCACACGTGCTATTAAATAAGAAATGTATCTCTGTCCTTTTAACTTAAGCATCTTATGGTTTGACCTTTTCAAGATCTATGTTCTTACGTGTTGGAACAAGAGTGTGCCAAGAGTTACGAATACAAAAACTGATGTGAAACGTACATGCGATGATGGAGTTACTTTAAGAAATTAACGAGAACAATTTAAACAAATAATCCCAAAGTAAAATTATCACTTATAGCAAAAGATTGATCCTTGGAATTCGTGTTCTTTAACTTGGTTAGGCAAGGTAGAGCAAGATCAATCAACCAAGCAATTCAAGAAACACAAAGAATAATTGTAAAGCTACGATGGTAACAAGAGTCCACAATTTAATAATGAAAACTTTCACTTTTGGAGCCCATACGCTCAACTAGTCTAGGCTTTAGCGGAAGAAGAGTCTCCACCTTAGAATCGAGGTCGCTCCGAGGAAGAAGGAATCTTGGATCGTCGTTCTTGGATAGGTGGCCCTACATGGTGCATGGATCACAACTGGTAGTGGCTTCAAGAATTTAAGAAGGTTTTAGCGATGATTTAAGGAGACTATCATCGTTCCTATTATCATTATAGGTTTGGTTTGTCAACAAAGTTGTTCTGAAACTGGTTAAAGCATTGGGTTTCTGCGAAACCAAATTAATCTGTTGAAGCCTTGAGCTGTGTAAAATTTCAATGTCTCGGGTGGTTTGATGGTTTTCTTCATTCCACGAGATGTTATGCTCATGGAGAAAATCTGTCCCAAGTCCCCAGCTGAACGGTTTGATAAGACTTCTATTGAACTTGTAGCTAATATATTCCAATAATTTTACGCATTAAAGGTCAATTGTTACATGTTTCCTCTTTACTTTAATTGAGATGAATTTTAAAATATTCATTCCATATGACTTAATAAGTAACATTGGATCTGCGGCTGATAAGCCTGACCTCTAAATAAGTAGAGAGTAAGGGCAAATTTTGGATATGTGTTATGCGACTGATAAGGTGGTTTCTTTCTGGAACAAGGTCAATGCTTACGCTTGGTAATTTATACATTAACTTTGCAAGATCTAAGGCTTTACTTGTAGGAAACAAAAGCTGTTTATGAACCACAACGTTTTACTTGTGGCCTATTCGAACCGACGGTTCAATCCCATGTCATCTATGTATTCGGGGCTTTTGCAAACTTTCGATATTAGTGTAGCACACGATGCTAATTAAATAGCATGTAATCTCTGTCCTTTTTAACTTAAGCATCTTATGATTTGACCTTTTCAAGATCTATGTTCTTACGTGTTGAAAAACAAGAGTTGTGGCCACAGAGTTACGAAATACAAAAACTGATGTGAAACGTTACATGCGATGGAGTTACTTTTAAGAAATTAATCGTAGAACAATTTAAACAATTAATCCCAAATGCTAAACTATTTATCACTTATTACTGCAACAAGATTGCATCCTTGGAATTCGTGTTCTCTATAACTTGGGTGTCAGGGCATAGGTAGGGCCAAAGAGATCAATCGTATGCCATAGGGCATGTTTTGGGTTTTTTGATTTGTTTTTGATTTTGGGCTGTTTTTTTTGGTTGGTTGGGGTAGTTTTTATTTTGATTTTTGTGGGGTGATTTTGTAGTTTCTAGTTATTTTTTCGCTTACTACTTATTATTGATAGCTCACTATCAGTTCTAGTTTATGAATATCTTTTTCGTCTATGTTAGGGCTATTCACACATCATCATAATCCCGGTCTAGAGGTAAAATGTAAATAGGTCATCTTGTTTGACGTTTGTAATCAAACGATCACAAAGGTGCAACTTCCTACATTCACATGAGGACACTATTTCATAAACTCATTCTTCAAAGGTATAGTGCGTAGCCATGAGCCTTTCGAAATCGTAGCTGGCATGTAGAACAAAGGTCGTCCTGGCGTTCTTTTTTGTCGCCATGTTCTAAGCATTAGTTACCGAACGCAGCACAATTGTAGATAGCTACTTAGTTTGCCCGATCTCGGCGGAAGCTTCCGCGTCGATTAAGTAATTATGTGAATAACGCATAATAGGAGAGTATTTTCTTTCTTGAATAACTCCTCTTGCATTTCTCTCAATAGTATATTTTAATGCTACAGTGTCTCAAAATGATTGTTTCTTGTTGAATAATATTAAGGAATTACTAAACCTCATCTTCCTTTTGTCTTTAGTTGAATCGAAGCTTCACTCTTTGGCATAAGATTTGCCATAGTAATTAGAGAGTCCCGTGTCTAATTAAATGAGATCTGACATTATATGTTAGAGTTATGTGGTCAATATATATTGAGAATATCAATTAGGTCTTAGATAATGATTCTTGCTCCTGTAATTAAGGGTATCTTGAAAAAAGTTACCACTGAGTTTCAAGTGCATCTGCACGCACACTATAAACGTGCCGAGATAGAACATAAATGACTTATAAATACTCCTTTATGATTAAACATTTTGCTGTTTCTTCAACGTTACTGTTATTCTGTTCTCGAAAGTTATGATAGTTATCATGCAATAACGGCATTCGTGCGTAGTAGGACCTCAGTGCCAGATAAATCAACATCAGTAGCACTTTCAGCCAACTCTTTGCCCATAGTAAAGGAGGAAAAAACTTAATATTTTTGAATATAATGATCGTATGTACGATCAACCATCGTACTTGTACGATCTGTTAGTATTAGAAGCCCCGTCCTTATTAGGCAAAATTTGAATTGAAAGGTTGTATAATCGTACTGTACGTCATAATGGTACTGTACAAGTTAAAATATGCCTAAGTTTATCCTGAGATTATTCTCAAACGGCTGAATTTGTCATTTGGATCGTACTGAACGAACTGGTCGTTACTGTATGAACTGGATCGTATACAATCGTACAGGACATCGTCATATAACGGTCATTTCTGCAACAATCGTATTGGACGATTTGCGAATCGTACAGTATAATGACGCCCGAATTGGAGTATTTTTAGGGTTTTTGAGCCCTCTATTAAGCTTCATAAGACTTTGTAAGTGTCTTGGCAAGCCTGTGTCTTGTTTCTTTGGAGAAACTTGAAGAGAGGATTGAAGGGAGAGAGGAAGGGTGAGTTTGGAGAGAGGGAGAAATCTTGGAGGGGGTTTTCAGGGAGTGTGAAGGAGATCACACGGTTCCCGGCGAGCTTGCACCTCAGTACATGATTCAAGGTTCGTCTTGAAGGAAGTTTTTGGAAGAAGAAGATTCAATCGGTCAAAGGACCGCTCTCCGCGCACCGGGGAAGGTGGAGTGATTGTGTAAGGGGTGGTCCTAGCTTGGGAGCTAAGGAGAAATGGACTGGAAAAGTTATGTAAACTCGAGGGTGCTCCGGAGTGGACGTAGTCATGGTTGACCGAGAGATATAAATCTGGTGTTGTTTTTCCTTTATTTTTCTGCCTTTTGTTTGGCATTTTATTTTTATTTGTGGTTAAATGCGTGGATATTGATTATTATTCCTTTTTGATTGTGAGATTCCGTTCGCTAACATAAAGATGTTTCCTTTTTCATTAAAAGAGTTTTTATCATCGTCATTCAACCCCTCTTGTTCGTTCGTAATTTCAATAGGTATCAGGAGGAAGGAGTTTCAATTGTCGTTCAGTAATTCGACACATAAATCTGTGCTATCAACCACGGATGTGGCAACTGAATCATCACTGAATCAGGAACTGGCTAGTTTGGCAAGAGAATGTCCTACTGCAAAGCAATGGAAGCACTTAGGTTGAAATCCATCGACTTCAAGTCAAACTAGGAGATTCGAGAGTAACTCATTGGAGTTGGAGATGAATTAGGGTTGAAGGTGTGTAAATGTCTCCAACGTAAGTGCTTTTTAGGAACAACTTCTTCTCAGGGGATTTGGGCGTCTTGCCTTGATATCCGGATGTTTCAGAGCTTCATTTCCCTTAGTTTGACAACTACTGAGCACCTTACAGCTTTGGAAGGGGTATCGGGGTTGAAAGTCGTTAGGGATGTTAAGCTTATGAACTTAGTTCCAAGTAACCAAGAGTGGGGGGTGATTGGAACTTTAACACCAAAACCAAACAAATCACACAATCAATGTGCCGGAAATTTAAGAACATGGAAGCTAAAAAGAAAGAACACACGCAGATTATAGTGGTTCGTCACCTTGAACTACGTCCAAGTCGTTGGAGCACCCTCCAAGTATTGCATACAAAGTGTCTCTCCTTATACTCCCACAGCTAGGGAGAGTCCTTACAAAGATACTTCCACCTCCCGGTGCGGCCGGAGTCGCCACTCTTTGACACGAGGAGATCTTCTTTGATGAACTCCTCAGACAAGCTTGAATTCGATGGTACTAAGGTGGCGAGTTCGTCGGAGAACGTTGTCCCCCCACACTCCTTGATTTCCTCCCCCTCACAGGATCTTCTCCTTTAAACTCCACTTTCTCTTCCTTTCAAGCCTCGTTCTCCTTCAAGTTTCCCCCACAAGAACGGAGCTAACAATGATGCAAGATTACAAAGTCTTGTCAGTAGTTAATAAAGTAGCTAAAAATGAGCTCATTAATACAAAGTTGCGACTATCGTGAGGACGATAGGCATATTCTGGCGACAGTAAGATAAGCTCATTAACCCGGGACGATTTTGAGCGATAGAGAAATTGGTTCATCAATCCGGCCGATCTCATGAATCGTCCTGGCCGTTAGTTTAAAAACGATTTATCATCCTGATCATCGCCTGAATACAGCTGTCGATTGAAACGTCAGACGATCATTGGTGTATGCGATAACTCGATGATGTATCGTTAATAAATACAACCTTAATCTTTCCAAAGATACATATAATTTGGCTGATTTGAGTTAGTTGTCCTGGACGAAATATGTCCGGGCCGATTTCACTAAACAGAAAATTCCTAAACTGATTAGGGTTGATTTCTTTCTGAATTGCCGATTATCCTCCTGGCCGATAACAAGTGATCAATCCAGGCGATGTGTTGACGCTGCCTAATGAGGATGCTCCTAATTGGAGTTTTGATTTTAGACAGATCTTCAGGACGATATTATATGCGCCGGAGATGTTACCCAAAACAGAAAGTCATAAAGGGGCAGAGAATTTCTACCAATTATAGGGCACAACCATTACATAAAGAAGAAAAGTTCACTAAATGATGATAAAGAAGAAATAATAGAATGATGGATAAAAGCAGTGAATTAGTTATACTTAATGGTATAAAACATTATAAATCTTTGGTATGAATGAGAAGATGGGTATAAACAATAGTATTACGTGTTGTCAAGCTAGGAAGATAGAGTAAAAAGGGTTAGAAATCGAGTTGATAAGAAGTTTACGCATAAGATCAATCGTAGAAGAATAAAGGGAAGTAAAGGAATAGTAAATTGTGATAATGTAGTTATTGGATTAGGTGGCTTCAAGGATAGTATGGAATTATTGACAGAAAATTTTTATTGAAGCCGTGTATGTATGGTCCGTAGGACAACAGTGGGAGTTAACCAGTGTCACGGACAATAGCTGTTGTGGATGGAAATTGATTAGTAAGTCGTGACACTCGGTAAATACAAACAGAACAACAAATGGTTAAAACATATATAAACATAGAACGTTTACAGATGAATCTGAAATTTGAAGGAGCAGACAAGAGGAGGGGCTAGATATGGGGAGGAAGTTCTGGACACGCATTTGGGCCTTAAAGGAGACTTCTGGACAAACAACACTATAATGCGTTGTACAATGCCTTCTGGACAGTCTGCTATAACCGCCGGGTGATGGAGGTGTTTGGATAGCTGTTGGAAACTGCGTGTAAGCAATAAATGAAGATTAGGATGTTAAGACCACCTGAACTAACACGTTTCCAAAGGCTAAACCAGAGGGGGTGAATTGGTAAACCTTTAAAAATTATACTGTTCTACTCTTGATTTTAGACAAACCCGTTTCTGTTAATTATTATAGAGTCACGCAAGTTAAATTTAAAGTTTAAAATATAAACTTCTTCCAACTAGAAGTAAACGAGGAACTTGCAATGAAATTATAATGCGGAAAGAAGATAAGGAGAGAAACACATCGCCAGGCCCCAGGATTTGATAAGGATTCGGGGTACGGGGTCAAACCTTAGACCTACGTCCACTGCCCTGGAGGCGACCGGCACTCGCGAGTAATTGCAGTCTAATACCTAGTGGGGACGAAAGTGGACATCTGCCTTTTGCCCCACAGCAGAGGCACGGAGAAGCCTTACATAAATCAACTCCAACCTTCCCCGGTGCGGGCGGAGTAGCACGGGTTCTGTGTGACACCAAAAAAGGAATATACTTCTTCTCCCGCCAAAACTTCCCTCAAGACGAGCCCCTGTGAATCCGATGGTGACTGAAGTGGCAAGTGTTGGAACCGGAGCAACAAACGTGTGAATATCCCCTCCGACATCTCCCTTTGAAGAATCCCACTCCAAGGATCTGTACTCTCCTCGTCATACTCTAACGAGTCCTTTCCTCCTCTCCCTTTCAAGTTCTCTCTTCTAAGTTTTCTCCCAAAGAACGAAGACGACAAGCTTAAAGAATAGACACTTTGTCGTGGGGCCTTTTACAACTCCAATCGCAGAGTGTCGGCAGAGAACCGGAACGACAAATGTTGTTTGATACTGTCACTTGGAGAGCCTTCAAAAGGAAGATGAGAAGAAACAAATGATCCTTCTTCTTACAATGAACCTTGTGAAGGTACCCTTACAAACCCACTCAACTTTGATCTCATCAGCTCTTCAACTCTTACAAAGGTTCTCTCTCCAAACTCTCACTCTCAATGACCATCTCAAGAGAAGAAACAACTCCAAAAGGCACTTGTAATAGTTTCAGAGGACTCCTTATATAGAAAGAGTGACATGAAAACCCCCGGCTAAGGAACTGCTGAAAACCTATGTTTTTTCTGCGCAGCATGGACAAGTCGTACACCGTACGAAATGATGAGTTAGTAGCGGGGACTGAAACTGAGGTAAGAAGAACTGAGTCCCGCTGACGAAACCATTTGTTCATGCTGTAAACGAACCCAATGTTTCAGTCCTTGACGAAATTGGTTCGTGCGCCGGGAGTCCGAAAATTTCGTCCGGTACGGATCAAGAATTATACAGAAAGTCGGTTTTCGAAGAGAACTGCAGAAATATTGCCAGAAAACTATGCATAGTCCGGTTCCATCCGCCTGGACCGAACTGGACTTCGTCTGGACGAGAAGATTGGCGTTTTAACAGTGAGAAACTCGTACCTAACTAGGACGAAAAATAGATTTCGTCTGGACAGATCATATCCTTAGAAAATTTTCCAGTGTCGTTCCTGTGCCGTGGTTCATTGCTCGCTTCACAAGGAGAGAATAACTGATCTGAAGGTCGTCCGTACTAACAATGTCGTGGTCCTCGTACGAAATCAGTACCAAAACTATTTTCAAGATCTCGGCTTTAAGTGTGTGTAAAGGTTTATTTCACGATCATTATAATCACTGGCGGCCCATCAAATTTATTCAAATAAAAAGTACAGCTTCAAATTCACAAAGTATCACATGCCCCTGAATCTGATTTAAGGGTCTTCAATAGTCTGAGTTCGATTTTCCTGAAATAAATTAGTCACACACAAAGCAAAAACAAATCTTCCAAAAAATGTGTGTAGGCGAGATAACAACATATAGAAACAATAATAGTTTGGAAATCATCAAAACTATACAAGATTGCAAGAATGTAGAAACATGCAAATAGCAACTTCCTAATCAGACAGCAATCTAGGGCCTCCAGATGGTGTACGGACGAGGGCAGGACTGCCGCTGGTTGTGAATGCATGGAGTATCAGCAGATTAATTAGGGAGGGGGGGGGAGGGAGACTTTGGGACGGTGAGGCTATGGGGGGAGAACACAAAACTGAATTTTCAATTCAGAGGTTTCCTTTAGTTGTAGAGAATATTTATTTTCAATTTATCAGAAAATTTTGAAATTGAAATTAGCTAAGGAAGGGAAGATATAAAAGTGGATTTAAAAGAAGATTAAATCAGGGATAGAGAGAGGAAGAGGAGGGCCGGACGATAGGTACAGGAGGGGAGATTGTTTGAGACTAAGTAGGCTGGGGGACCACATAGTAATTAAATCAAAAATCTGATTTTTAATTGTTGCAGATTTTATTGTCTACATGTACTCCTAATTATTAAATAAAATAGGAGGGTAATTTGAAATTTCAAAAGAGTAGTAACTCCCTTAATTAATCCCCCAAATAATTGGCTCAATTAAGTAGCGTAATAATAGGAAAATTCAAATGTGCAAGGGGAAAACCAAAAGGCGGGGGACCGTGTATGGAATGGTGGCGGCTAGAGTTAGGCGGCGTGAAATCCTGTGCCGGGTGGGCTGGCCAGGGACACGGTGGTGGCTGTTTTTCTGGCCGGGGACGAAAATAGGAAAGGCGAGGGAAGGTCAAGGGGGAGCCGGGCGGCCCTAGGGTTGCTTGGAGCAAGCTGACGGCAAGGGCATAGGTAAGGTATAGAGAAGGGCAGTCTTCTGAAGATTTTGACGAACTACGAATTTAAGCTCAACCCTCAAATGTCTTTTAGTTGAATTTCCACAAGATTAAGTTAGCACAACGAACTAGAACTCAACAAAAGAGAATCTGTCTTCTCCGGCGAACCTCTAAGAGTCGGAAGGAGGGTGAAGAATCTCACCAAGAGATCTTCATTGAACTCACAAAGAAGAACACATAGTAATAAATTTTTATTTCATCCAAAACTAGAAATTACAAAATGCTGGAGACCGTCAGGGATATAAATAGGACACAAATGAAAAAAGGATAGAAATCAACACAATGCCT
>NW_021318618.1:5135390-5213892 GCF_001605985.2 Dendrobium catenatum | reverse complement strand
AAAAAAACAAGAAATGACACAAATGCCCTTCCGGGCTACATAAGCGACTAAATGCCCATAAGGGCAAAAGCGGAAAAACATCAAAATAAAATACGCTACTACATAAAATGACAAAATACAAGTCATGCTCGTGGCCGTCGATCTCTGGCGTCGAAAATGCTGACGATGTCCTCATCAAAAACCTTATCGGGATTGAAATGACGTGCTTGAAGAAAAAACACAAGAAAAAGAGAAGAAGAAACCATTATGAACTATTCTTTATATAATTCAATTTCGACAAGCCTACACTTACAGGAAAAGAGAGGTGATCAACATCATTAAAGAAGAAGTTGCATTCATGGTATACAAATCAAAATGACTAACTAGCTCTTTTTCAATGCCAAAGTACATTTTGGTGGGGGCAAGAAATATAGGGAGCCTATACCCCTCGCCCACACGGGAGATTTGTGTCACCTTGAACCGACGACAACCCACTAAATCACGAATGATGATGAATAAGATGAGGAAAAACAAATTCTTACATTTCAAATCTAAGACCGACTTAGAAATTAAAAAATAAAATAAAATTACAACGACTTACAATCTTGACTCGAAATCAAAGACACCCTAAAGTTGCTTTACTTAGAGACGAAAGATACAGATGGAGTGACACTTGCGGAGAGACGAAAGAGATTAGAAGCCGAAACGAAAGGTTAGAAAGAGCTCGCAAGATTTCCGTAGGGGATGAGAAAGAAGACGGACAAAGCTCGCAAGCTTTTCCAATAATCCGCAGGTTAGATTCCAAAAATCACATATCATTCACTATTTTTAAAACATTACAAGCCCCTCATATATATAGGTATGAAAGGGGAATACAAAAGGACACAACAATGAATTCACACAGGAATTCTAAACATCACTTAGCATGGAAACTCCCTCCCATGCATTCACGGAAAACCACCCAAGCCCAGGAACCGAAGGAGCAGCCGCGGGAGCCAAGGAGGCCGCATGGAACCAAGGCGCCACAGCCACGGGAAAACACCCAGGCTCGGAAAACCAGCAGCCGGCCGGAAATCCAAGGGGCAAAGGCACAAAAAACAATAGCCCATGGTGGAAGCCAAGGAGCCACACATGGGAAACAACACTTCTTGGAATTCCAAGGGACAAACATAATTAAAGACATAAAAATAATAAAAAGTACATTTAATAAAAGATAACTATGAACTAAAATGTTAGCTAATAATGAGCTAATCCTTAGTTCAATAAGTGAACTAAAGACCAACTCATAAATGAGCTAAAATTTTAGCTCAATTTTGATTGAGCTTGTAAACTCGAGGGAGGCCAAAATTAATTTATTTTGGACATGAGTTGACCCCCCCTTTGTCTACATCACATTCACACATGAAGAAGAAGCCCAATAGTTTCACTTCACAGAGATTATCTCACACAAAGGATTTTTTTTTCTTTTCACATGCACCATCAAGTCTAATAAATTCTTCAATAATCATATAATTTGAGGGGATATATGCGGAATGATAGAGATATTCATAATTGGAATAGTCAAAGCCCTAAATGAACAACTTTTTTTATAACTGTCAAGGAAGAATGTAAATGAAATTGAGACCTTCCTAGCTTTACTTTTTAATGCCAACACCCACGTCCTGAGACTTAAGACCGGGAATTTACAAAACCCAAGATTGGAATCCATGAGAATCCTGATCCCTCAACTATAGAAGGAAATCTCGACACTCCATACGCATACTGCCCCAAGGGCAATTGAAAATCTCATATTTCCATATTTGAAATTTGTAAGGGTTGTTCTTAATAGAGTCATCTTCTTAGCGAGGTTAGTTTATGATTTTAGTTTGTTTATGATACTTTCTAAACCCCCCTAGTCAACCGTTTGGGCTTCTCTTTGTGTAGTGTTAGGTACAATTGCCTTTGTAGGCTTCAGGCATGCCACTATCATTTTGCCATTTTAAAGTTCCACAATCTACAATTAAGAATCTATGTTCTCAAAACAGTTGATCCTAGATTGATGGGTGCTTATTGTTGAACCTTCTTAGAATTATATAATGTATGTTTCAAGAACTAAGATGCATCTACCCTTTATTCATAAAACATTGAATAAATTTGAAAGATTAAAATATGATTCTTGTGGAGTTGAGTTGATGTTGGACCATGATGTCAAGATAACGAGGCTAGGGTCTACTTTTCTGATGAACTGGTTCAATTGATATGCGAGTGGTATGGTTGGAATTCAAGATGTGCTTAAAGGAGAGATACTTGATTAAAGTTGTAAATAAATCTAAAGCATGAAGCCTTTCCAAACCTCAAGGGCATCTCCTTGGTTGAAGCCATTTGATCTTTTTCTGAATTGACTTCTCCTTGATTACTTTATAGTCTCTTTGCTCCAAGTAATTCCCTTCTAATGGTCTTCTGTGGAGTGAGAGATAGAGTCAAGAAGAGAGAGATAGAGGTTAGGTTAAGCTAGAAAGAGATAAGCGTTTGAACAAAATTTTGAAGAGGAAAACAGAGAGGATGTCGAGAGAAATTCTTTTTCGATTCACTAAATTGGATTAAATTCAACCCAGTGCCAGTTAGGTGTTTATATATAAAATTCTCTCTTTTATAATGAGAATAAATTGGCTAAAAGACTAATTATCCCTTGATTTTCCTTGAAAGGAGGATAATCAAGCCTCTTTATGCTATTTGAAAGAGGATAAATACTTCATCCTCCCTGTTATGGTTGACCATTGCCTTGAACGATAACATTGGACTTGAAATTTGCTTCCTTATCGCTCCTTTATCTTTGGATGTAGCCTTGGAGGTCTCTGTGCTCAAGTTCAGTAAAAATCACATTAATATCCATTCATTCGTCTTTGTGATATTCCTTTACTTTCTTAAGAAAAAAATCATCCCAAGTAAATTTCCTAATTTATTCAATAATATCAAGGTAATATTTTCTTCCTTTGATCCCTTATGCTGTTCTAGAACTACATTGCTCATAATTTTGACATGAAAAATGGACTATATGCTCAAAAAGCTTAAGTTTGTGCAAATTTATGTGTTTGTTCTTGTTAACTGAAAGATGAAGGCAGCTTGAATGATATTCTATATGATCTTTTTCGTATGTTTTATATTTTATATTATTTAATTTTTATTACGGAAGCGTAACTTTTTTTTCTTTTCTTAAGTAGAAGATTTCTTATTTAGGTGATATTAGTTTACAATTTTGCTGTCCATATCTCAGTGCAGAAAATTTGATATTAGCATCCGATCCTGACCGTGAAGGAGAAGCAATTGCTTGGCATATCATTGAGATGTTGCAGCTGCAAGATGCCTTAAATGAGAACATTAATGTGTCCAGGGTTGTATTTCATGAAATAACCGAGTCTTCCATAAAAAGTGCTTTACAGGCTCCTAGAGAGATTGACTCAAACTTGGTCAATGCTTATCTTGCCCGGCGTGCTCTTGATTATCTGATTGGATTTAGCATATCCCCTTTACTATGGCGCAAGTTGCCTGGTTGCCAGTCTGCTGGACGAGTCCAATCTGCAGCTTTGGCTCTAATTTGCAACAGAGAAACAGAAATTGAACAATTTAAACCACAGGAGTATTGGACTGTAGGAGCTGAATTCAGTGGTACTTTTTCAGATACCTTAGGGAGATCTACAATATCTTCCAATTTGACCCACATTAACTCTAAAAGGTTAGACCGGCTTTCAATTATATCTAAGGAAGAAGCAGAGGCCATACAAAAGAAGGTTAATTCTTCTAAATTTGAAGTGATAGATGTGAAAAGAAGCAAAGTTCAGAGAAATCCTCCAATGCCTTATATTACATCAACGCTTCAGCAAGATTCGGCAAACAAATTGCATTTTACAACTGCATATACAATGAAGGTCAGTTTACTTTTGTTTATCCATGAAGTACTATATTAAGATATTTTAAATATTTTAATTTGAATTGTTTGACCTTTTGAGTTGATTACAATCAAAAAATATTTTACCCAAGTAGCCTTTATTGTTTTAGGGCATGGTCGGATTTGTCATAAACTAGGAACTGTAGTTGTTGATGTAAATTTTAGTGTAAGCGAAAATTATTTGAGGATATTGACTTTTTGATATTCTTTGCTTAACCTCCTTTAGGATCTTAGTGAAACTTCTATTATTTTTCCACCGCACAAAGATGATATGAAGCTTGCCTGTAGATGTATTGATGGGGACATCGACAAGAGATTTCGACGCGCTTGTCAGAGACGACACAGGAGATCGATGGCCATGATGGAGAGTCTTAACTTTTGATGCTTATCTGTATTAGCATTTTATGTATTAAACATTCTATTTCAGTTTTTCCGTTTTTGCCCTTATGGGTAGTTAGTCGCTATTGTAGCCCAAGGTGCATTCTAGTCTTTTGTGTTAGTTGTCATTTGGAAGCCTATATATATGACTATCTTATTATGTATGAGGATAATTTTGATGAATGAAAAGTTATTTTATTGTTCTCTTTGTGAGTTCCAAAACTCTTCTTGATCTTTTTGTGAGTTCTTGAGGAGAGAGCGTCTTAGATCTCTTTGTGAGTTCTAGTAGAGAACGAGTTGAGGTTTGTGTGCTTTGAATTTCCTTTTTTCCTCTTCCCAAGATCCGTGGCACTCTCCCCTTGATTTTCCCCTCACAATTCTCCCCCCCAAAACCCCATCCTGCCGACCCTCCCCACATACCCGGCTGCACCCCCACCGTCGGCCAAGAGTCCCGGCCGCCGACCACTTGCAGCCATCCAGGCTTGCCGCCGGCCCCTCTTGGGTCAAGGATTTGAATTTCAAATTTTCCCATGAGGCCCTTTCTACTTTCCTAAAATAACTCCTTAATTTTAGGCTATCATATTAATTGGAGTTCAATTTGAATTTGAAATTCAAATTAGTCCTAATTGATAGCCCTCCTATTAGGAAACTTTCCTATTATCAAAATGTGAAATTTATTTCAGATTTTCTTCGAATCCTTGTTTAGTCATGTGGGCCCCACCTATTTAATTTTAATTCTTCTTCTCTCTCTCTATGCTTGGCCACCCCCCTTTCCTTGGCTTTCTCTCTCCCGAATTAATTCCCAATCTCCACAAAATCAACCCCAAAATCCTCTCCCATTACCGCCCCATCCTTCCCTTTTTGGGATTAATTTGAAATTTTCAAATTAATTCCCTCCTACTCACTTAAACCGAAAATAATTTCAGATTTCCTGAATTTATTTCCTAGCCTCCCCACTATAGCCGTCCCTCTCCAGTTCTCACGCCGGACCAAACCTCTTCCCCCCTAAGCTGGCACCACACCTCTTCTTCTCCTCTTTGTTTTGTCGAGCTCCACCAAGAGAAGACTATTCTACCACCAAACTCATCCGCAAGAGCAATTCATAGTCATGAATGGCGGATCCCGAAGTTGACCACGGATTCGTGTTCGACATCTACGGAGACATCCACATCGTTCGATCACCATTCTTCGACGTCGGGTTTTGTTTTGACGACACTGTTGAAGATTACTTAAACCGAATCCTCCCAACCCTCGTGGACGTCATCGACGATCAATTCTCGGAATACAAGTGGACCATCAACGGTCATCCACCCATGCCACCTCCACCTCCGACTACCTTCCCAACAACGTCGTTTCTCAGCTCGTCCGTCCTAGTGGCTACCTCATTTCTAGCGTGGACGATCTTCCTCCGCTCAACCTAGATTCGTTGGGAAGAGAGTAGATTCTCAAGGTGAACAACTCCTTATTAACTTTTGGATTTGTGTGTTAAGCTCTTACATTACTTCGCCTTTGTATTTGATTAAATTGTCTTGGTTAATCTTCATATAACTCTTTGCCTAAGCAAGTGGAATATTGAGAATTCTTGTAACTAACTTGGAATTGATGCATAATTTATAAAGGTTAAACTTTTAGTAAATTCTCTTTATAATCTTGTGTAACTCCAAGCTTGTATCACATCATGCATCGCAGACAAAAGTGGTGAAAAATGTGTCAATCTGGTTGAGCTGAGGTTCAAAGCACGATTGATGTAAGCAACTTAAAGCAAAACGCAAAGAGAGAACAACAAAAGAATCAAGACACACATTTAAAAATTTATGACACCACTTGGAGAACAAAATAGGCTAAATAAAACAACTAAATTAAGATTAGAAGAAAAAAACCAATCATCCAACAAACCCAACAAAAGAAGTTAGCAAAAGAAACGAAACAAAATTAAAAAAAAAAACGCTATCCTCAGAATATCCTACAAGAGGACTCCTCACATGCATCGGTTGTAGGAATATATATTAAAATAAGGTTTAGATATGCAAACCAAGGGTCCAGCACTGCAAAGGGGTTCCAATGTCCTACCAAACTCCTCTAGCAAATGCCACCAAAACAGCCAATAACTTCACCAGAACAGCCAACAACTTCACCAAAACAGCCAACAACTTTACCAACGGAACTAGAAAAAAGATACAGGTGGAGTGGAACTTGCGTAGAGAAGAAAGAGGTTAGAAGCCAAGAAGAAGGGTGGAAAGAGCCCGCAGGATTTCCATAGAAGTAGAAGAAGAAATGGAACAAAGCTCTCAAGCTTTTTCCAAAGAAACCCTCAGGTTATAGCAATTTGCTCTCAATATTCACCAACTATTTCATCTCAAAGCATCTCATATATATAGGCAATAGAGGGGAAACTTAACAGCCCAAAAACCCTTCAAATCCCCATATAAAAATAATAGAAATGAAAGGCCAAAAGTCACCTTGCTGAAATCCCAAGAGTCACAGCAATTTCCAAGCAGAGCAAGGCCATGGAACCAGGTAAATTCACGGAACCCATCAGATTTTTGTACAGAAATTCCAAACGGCACAGCAGTTCACAAGGAAAGCCACGGCTCCAGCACAGGAAACCAGGAGCCAAATATCGGGTCCAGCAACTACACATTTCACGGGAGAAAAGGGGGAAGTCATGGCAATAAAGGGGCAGAGAACCGAGGGGGCAACAACAACAGCAAACCGTGGGAGAGAAATCCAGAGAAAAAACTGCAGCAACCTAAATTCAAATAAAATATGAAAGAACAAGTTCCACTCACCAAATCTAGCTCCCTTACTTTAAATTTCAGAACTAAACATTAGCTCATAATGAGCTACACCTCCACTTGATAATAATGAGCTGGCACCACTAGAATTTCAACAACTAAAGCTCAAACCAAAAACAGCCAAGGCTCTCTTGAAACCAGCAAACACCCCAAAGGACAAGGTGGACCCCAAAGCCAGCAAACCCAAGGTAAGCATAACCCAAACCTTTTTCCACCATGATCATTGGATTTACCACCATCATTGGATATCTTAAAAATAAAACAAAAACTAGAAAATATAACTAATATTGTTCAAAACAAAAATAATGCAAAAATCTAAATGCATCAACGGTGGTCTTCTGATAAGGTTGTCTTTTAAAAAGAAATTCCTGGAGGTACTATACTGCATATGATGTAATAATATTGTTGTTGTGATATCCTTAGTTGTGGATAAAGAGGCTTGAAATGAAGTTATGCTTCTTGGCAACTCAAATATTAAGATGGCCATACAGTTGAAAGTTGAACTGAAGAAGGCTATGATGAAAAAGAGTAACATGGGGTGGAGTTTTGAGGTAATGTGGTTTGAATTAAAGATGAGGTCCTTTGGGCTTGTAAAATGGATTGTGTGAAAAGATTTAAAACACCATTAAGAACACATGGTGAAGTTAATATTTGAATGGAGGGCTGATGAAGAAAATAAGGGATGGGATTGGGAAAAGTAGAAAACACCAAACTAGTCTTAAGAGATGGGATTGAGAAAATTAGAAAATAACAAACTAGCCCTAATAAAAGAAAATGACACAAACATGACATGAGAATCATGTCAATTGACAAGAACAACTTTGAAATTCTGTTGATGGTTTGCCATTAATGTTCTTTTGTATCTGATTGATTTGAACACTTTCTAATTAAAATATGTTGGTTCAAGATTTTTTTAATCTTAACTTGTCTTCCAACTACATTCAAATATATGTTTTCTCTCCTCCTTAGCTTCTACTCTTTTCGGTATGCTGTTGTTGCCATTGTCACCTGGATGTTTATATCACCATGCCAACTCTTGCATAATTCTATACAAATGACCCTGTATTAGCACTTTGTTTGGAAAGCAACTTGTTTGATGGATAATAACTAATTAATAATTGACCTATTCTTGCTAGTTCATAAGTCTAGGGAATTGCAAAATACTATTATGTTATTCATGGCATCTGTTGCCCTTAATCTGTATCATTCTCATTGCATTTAGTTTGTCTAACAATTTTCCATCCAGCTTGATTTAGGCATGTTTTTCTTTTATACTCTTACAAGTTCGGGATGCTTAATATTATTCGTTTAATCATATTACTGTACTACTAATCAGAACCGTCTTGTATCGATTGCTGCCACAATGTTTTCAAAGTAGTGTAGTTATTATAGGAGCTGTATCTATCTTTTCTGATGAAGCCCGCTTCATCAATGCATTGTTACTCTGCTGAGCTGTTGTTCCTACTAACCATTTTTTATTTAATGCAAATGCAGCTAGCACAGCAATTGTATGAAGGGATCAAGCTATCAGATAAAGAGTCTGCTGGATTGATAACATACATGAGAACGGATGGAATGCATGTAGGCTTCAGTTTGATCTTACATCTGCTGAAAGATTAAAGTCAACAGAACCTATATTTCTTTTCTTTCTGTTATTGTTTTTTTTTAATTTGTAGAAAAAAAATCAAAATATGTTCTGGACTATTTCCAGAATATAAATGCATTCAATTTATTCCCTTGGCTCTTCAAATTGATTCAAAATAATCATTCTATCGGATTATTTTAGATCAGATTTGAGTAGTCAAGTTACTATTTTGGATCAAATTGGAGTGATTATGTTGATCTATTTCTCTTTATTTATATTTCTTTTTGTCTACCATCTCTTTCTTTTTTCCATGATGCTTGATTCTCGGCACCTCCATGAATTGACTGGAGTTGTAACCTATAGATCCTCAGTGATTTCTCTTTGGTTTCATACTTTCATGTCACTTTGCATAATGTTCTTGATTGGGAAAAAGTATTTTCAAAAGAACATGAAGTTGTTTATCATGTTTCAATTGGACGACTCTCATTTGGGAGTTGTTTACCATTTTGTTAGGAGAGAATTAAATATCTTTGACTTATATGTATCTGCAATTTATCATCCTTATCCGTATTTTGTTTTTTATTTTCACGGAATATCCATGTTTCATGGAAACTTGATACCTTTGCTAGTATTAAATACTATTATATCTATATGCACATCAAAATACACAAGCATCTCTTCTTCTTTGAGAATTATGAGGTTCTGTGCAACATGTGTTTCATAATATTGAATATAAACCGTTGAAGCCATAAATTTTTTTTTCCTTTACAATTAACTTTTATACATTCATTTGATTGTGCAATGGCGTTTATAGCGTATTTATGATGCTGCTTAGACTATTAGTAAAAGGGCATTTTATTTTCGATATATAGAATTCGCGTGTTCTGAATTGAAGATTTGATTTTGAATGAGTTTGATTCTCTTTATCACTAGCTAAAGGCAGAAATTGTGAGAGTAGGGAATTGCTTTTCTTATTATTTGACAAATTGTACAAACCTTAGGTCCAATATATAGACGGAAAAAAAAAACAGTAGGTGGAAATTAAGGTGGGTCCAGTAATAATTGATATCTATGAAAATCTTCCAATACTCCTTAAGATGGTATGAAGATGTCACACATGGAAAGTTTGCCAATAAGAAGCTCATACTGCATTTTAGGAAGCCTTTTAATGAATATGTCTGCAGTTTAAATGTAATGTTAGTAAGTATATAAATCATGCATGTTACACCATTATCAATTTTTTCTTTGATGAAATGCTTATTCACCTCTACATGCTTGTTTTTGTCATGTTAAGTTGGATTGTGGCTCGATAAGCTTTGATTGGTGTTGATGGATTTTTTAGTTCTTAAGCCTTTTAATCTATAATACTTCAATGGATCGGATTTCAACACTTTGTTTTTTAGTCCTCCACTTAATTAGATTTCCTCCTATAAATGTGCAATATTCAAAGGTAGATTTTATGTCATTGATATCTCTTGCCAATATGCATTTATATTAGTTTTAATTAGGAGATGGACTCTATTTTTAGATAATAGTCTTTTTCCTGAGATCCCTTGAAGGTATGCTAAAATTTTGAACACAGCTTTATTTTGAGTAGGTCTCGATGAATGCACGAATTGCCTCACAACACTCACATCAAATGCCATAACTGGTCTCGTATGCGCCAAGTAGATCTATCTTCCAACATAGCTTTAATAGCATTCACACTCTACCATCATATTTGCAGCAAGTGCATTAAGCTTTACATTCGGTTTGATTCGAGTATTTGTAGGTGTACAACTAATCATCCAATTTCTCGGAGAAAATCTTGAATGTAGTTCCATTGATTAATAAAAAAAATCCTTTTTTGGATCCGGCAAACCCCATCCCAAGGCAATACTTCAGCTTTCTTAGCTTCTTTATATAAAATTTGATCTCCATCTTCTTAGTTTTTTTCTCAATGTAGTCATCTTCGGTTATGATTGTGTCATGACCTAAACAATTAAGATATCTATTCTACCTCCAATAGAATGTTTAAAGAATAGTGGCTGGATTGACGTTGTGAAATACCTTGTCTTCTAACAACATCTCAAAAACATTCAAACTAAGCCTGATGTGAAACGTACATGCAAGGATGATTAACTTAGGGAGTTTGCACACTTAATTTTAGAAACAACAATAATTATATCTTTATATTAATTTTGAAAAACAAAAGAAAACACAAAGAGCGGTAAGACAAGTTTAGGCTAAATCATATGCATAGAGGTTAAGATCGTAAGACAATCAATTTAATATAACGTTACATACATGAATGGTTTCAACAATAAATCCAATGCTAACAATAAGATTAGTCTCCACAAGAAGATCCCTCAATCAACTCTTCCAATTTCTAGGCGTTAGCGGAGAAGTATAACATTATCTTCATGACTATAATAATAACCACAAGCAAGGATGTAACTAGGAAAATAAAAGAGTGAGGGAAAGAGTTCACCGAATCCTGGTTTGGGGCTTTGGGGGGAGCAACTAGAAGGTCTTTTCGGTTATGACAGTCACCTCCTTTAGCTGAATTTAATCTGGACAGCGACCCGGATCCTGTTCAGCGACTTGGGACAGCTGCTGGAGGACTTGGGAACAACAGAACTGCTGTTCCTGTTGCTGTAGTTCTTCTGGACAGCAGCTTCCTATGTTCTGAGTTTCATGGCAGCACTTAGAACTTGTCCAGAATTCTGGACAGCAAGTTGGAGAGGAGAAATTCAGGATTTGCCACCTTCTGGATGCACAAAAGTTGGGGAAATGTGGTGGGGAGTTTTGTGGACAGCTGTGGGAATAATGTTAGAATTTAATTACTTGCTTAGGGGGCACGTGTAGTTAAATTCAGATTAAGTTAAATTGGCGGGATGAATTTGAATTTGGATTCAAATTCAAATTGAGAGAATTAAAGTGGAAGAGAGAAATTGGGGGAGAGGGGAGGCGGCATGGGGAGGTGATTAAGGAGTCTTAATTGGGAGCATTTAATGAAAGTGGAGAGAGAGAGGGAGGGCCGGCCATATGGGAGCTAATTAAGATATGTGGGCCCAAGGGATTTAGCTAATTGGAATAAATCAAATCTGAATTTAAATTCAGATTTGATTAAATTAGGGAGGGAGATATTTGAAATTCAAAAATATGAATTGAATTCAATTAAATACCCTTTCCTAATTGAGGGTAGTTATTTTAGGAAGGTATTTGTGGGCTTTGGGATTTAAATTTCATGATTCCATGGGAGAGGGAGAGGGAGAGGTGGCCAGCGGCATGGGGGTGGAGATGGGACGGGCCGTGGTGGTGACGGTGGCTTTTGGAGGGGCGGCTGGCGGCTGGTTAGGCCAAGGCAGCCGGCGGGTTGGGGGAAGCAATGGTTCGGTTTAGGGGGGTGCAGGCCGGTGGGTTTTGGGGTGTTGGGAAAAGGGGAAGAGGTCGGAGGAGATGCGAGGAAAAAAAAGTAGAGCCGCGAACCTTGAACCCTTCCAAAGGTTGACGGGTATTGCGATTGCCCACACCTTGGGTCTTCCTTCTTCTCTCAAACACTCAATATTGAGGGAGACAGAGAAATCTGAATTTTCATTAATCAATCATTATCCTAAATTACAAGAGTGCTCGCCTATAAATATGTCTCATGACAAGAAAAGAAACAAAGACTAAAACGCCTTTCGGGCTACAACACCACATGACCACCTCTAGGGGTAAAATAGGAAAAACATGAATATAAAATAAACTAGTACATAAGACACATCAAAAATAAAATAAACTCCAAATCGTAGCCGTTGGTCTTCCGATGTCCTCATCAAAGCCCTTGGAGATTGTTTTTGAACATACAGGGTTTTCTATAACCTGCACACGTTCTCTTTTCCAAGGCTTTCTTTTAATCCAAGTGGAAGATTCATATATAGCTCTGCTTGCAAATCTCCATTAAGAAAGAAGTTCTTAACATCAAATTGAGGAACCGTCCAGTTGGAGTTAATAGCAAGAGAAAGGAGAATTCTAATAGAGTTAATTTTTGCCACATGAGCAAATATCTCTTAACAGCCTATATCATGTGTTTGAGTAAATTCTTTTACTATAAATCTCGCTTTATATCTCTCCACACTGCCATTATTTTGCACTTTACCATAAATACTCATTTGCACCCTATTGTTTTCTTTTCTTTTGGTAGATCAATAATACTCCATGTTTTGTTCGTTTTGAGAGCATCTATTTCTTCCATCACTGATGATTTTCTATTTGAATCACCTAATGCTTCTTGAATAACGTTTGGCACAAACAAATTAGATTTCTAAACACAAATGCCCTCTGAGGTTTTGACAATTTTTCATAGGAGAGATATTTTACTATGGGATGTTTGGTTCAAGTTCAGATTTATTTTCTCAAAGCACTGGGTAGATCAAGATTAGAGTATGATATATGAGAAGATAAAATAGGTGTGGAAGAAATCTTACTTTGAGATGACGAACCATCATTTGGCAAATCAGATTGGATGTCTGCTTGAAAAATAACTGAAACGATGAATTCTTTGACAAACATTCATTTGGCATAAATTTGAATTTCTAACTAAGGATTGTAATCCATTAGTGGTTACTTCTTGCCTTGCCTTCAGTTTAGCAATATCTGGCAAAGGTATATTTCTAGCACTTACATTAGTTTTACCTTTTTATTTATGTTTAAGAATTGCTTATCAGAATTAAACAAGGGTATTGTTAGACCGGCAGTGGACTGGTCCATCCTATCCATATATGGACCGGCTCATGCGTAATAGAGGCGGAAGTGTTCCGCTTCTCCTGTATGTGCCGATCGCACCGCCCAGGCCGGGAGAGCAGTTTAGGAAGGATATTTGAGGGAGTTAGGAGAGAAATTTGAATGTAGGGACTGTTTTGGAATTTCCTTTTGGATTGTATGCATTAAATAATTTATTTTCCTAGGGTTAGAGAATCTTGAATTTGGCTGACATTTGTGATATCTTAGTTTCTTTGGGCTCTAACGGCGTCTAGAGATTTGGGAGAGAAAGACCCTCTTCTTGAATAGAGGATCAATTGTATCTTGGTATTTTCAGTTTCCCTTTCATCAAATAATACAAATTATCTACTATTTCATGGTTTTGTGTGGATTTTTCAAATTGGTATCAGAGCAAGTTTTGGGACCATCAGGGGTTGATTTTTTGTAAAGTTCAGCGGCGAAATTTCATCAGGAGGGAACCCTTGTTGATTTTTGGATTCAAATCCAGAAATTTTGATAGCGGCCAAGAAGGTAGATGCATTGGAAGAACGTTTTTAAGGAGAGATGAGCCAAATAAAAGCCATGGTGGAGGATCAAATTTCATCCATGGAAGACAAAGTTTCGTAGATTGTTTTTGTCTTCTATACTCTGATTTTGGGATGTCCTACGACTAACTTGTGCTTCAATATATTTGGTAGTACATCTGGTCGCCTTTCCAAGTATCTCCTGTTTGCGATTTTCTTCTCGCTGCACTTATGTGAATGCTCCAGTGATTGGAGATAAAGGATTCGTCCAAATAATGTGACCGCAAACTTTGTCATATTTAATGTGTAAGCCTATAAGAAACTTTAAGTGTTTCCAACATTAACCATATTTTCATAATAGTTACAGTTCTGAGGTGATTTCCTTTCGTAATCATCCTACCAAATTCTTTTAAGGGGACTGAAATACCTTGTTACATAATCACCACCTTGGCGAATCTCCCAAATTTGTAAGTTAACTCATATACTTGGCACTTATCTCTTCGATCATGTAATTGATCAGCCATGTAATTACCATGGAGTTTTTCACATATCAGAAGGCATAGGATGGATCCTTCACGTCAGGCTTCTTGGTATCACATATAATGTAGCCAATTAGCGGATCTTTCCTCTCTCCCTGATTTGCATCCACATCGATTGCAACCATCAATCAAAGTTGCTGCCATTCAATTTGATGTCAATGATTTGAATAGGGTGGTTCTCGTAAGGGTTCCGAACTTGGTGGGGTTCTAGTTGAGGCTGCGATAATGGCACACATGTCTCATCCATGGGAATAAGAAGGCATAAGAAAATACAAACAAGAAAGAGAAGGTGGATACGTACCCTATGATACTATTTTTCGCTCTAATACCATAAATGCAGAATTTTTGAGAATGGAGAATCACTTTTCCTATTATTCAACAAATTGTACAAGCCTTAGGTCCTTCAAAATACATGAAAAAGCATCTATATGCGTTAGTTAGCAAAAATGAAAAAAAAAGACAGAATAATATCAGTAGGAGGAAATTAAGGTAGTTCCAAAAATAATTGATATGTATGAAAATCTTCCAACACTAGCTCTGGTGGGCTAGATGTGTGCATATTTTTTGTATAGCATGTTCTACGTTTGCAATATTTCTCTTCTTTTATTTTGTATACAATTCCTTTATTCTTCTTTAATATTGCATTTAGACCATTTTTGTTTGTCAATTCTTTGAACCTTTTTTAGTTTTTTTTAAGAAACATACCTTGTAATATTTTACTTTAAATATAAGAAAAGTTGCATCATATTTCTAATACACATGCCTTTCCATGTTATGATTTTTATTTTTGTTCTAATATTGTCAAGCGTTTATTAGATATCAAATGAAGCTGCAGTGGACATTAATTCCTTCGTTAGAGAAAGGTGAGTTTGATGTCAATAATAACTGTATCGAGTTCCTAATTATAATAATTTCTACAGTGCTTAGTGTAGCTGTATCCTGCCTAGGTCCTTCCAGTCTATTACTTGTATTTATGTTTTGATTAAAAAACTAGCTTTAAGTTCCAGAACTTCTTTGAGGGCGCCACTTATTAAACATTCTGAGTTTTAGGGAGCCTGACTAATGTATAAATACATTTTTATGAAGAGGAAAGATTCTAGTGTTAGGGGTTCTGTTCCTGTTTTTCTATTTGGGTTCCATTGAGCAATGTCTTTTCTAATGCTTTGCTTTTCAAACATTTTGCAATTTTTTTTGGATGAGAAATATGCCATTGAGAGCATCATATATTTGCGTCTCTTCAAAAACTTTTGCAGTGAAAGGATGAGGTTGCATGGCTGTTGCAGCATCAATCTTCAGAGGCTTACCAAAATTTATAACCCAAATAATAGAGGATATCATGATTTATGAGATGAATTTGATTCCTCGTGGTGTGTTTTGTGCAGAATATGTGAAGAAATTATTTAAAGGAAAATTTAAATTCTATTCTATTCCTTGTAATCATTACATATATATACATTCTAGGAGAATAAACATAAAAATGAAAGACATTTAATCTAATTATAATAATCACATCCCACGAATCTCCAAATGTAGTTCTCGGATTACTGCCCACGGATCTTCAACAACATCCCTCGGATCTTCAACAACAACCATCGGATTACTGCCCACGGATCTTCTACGCGCTGTCCACGGATCACCAACTACAAGCCTCAGATTGCTACTCACTGATTGCTGATGTGGCCTCCCTTTAGCTACGTTATCAACACTCCCCCTTTACTTGGGTTGTTCTGGTTTTACAATCCTAACTTGCAAATAAATTTATTAAGTAGAGAGCCCGGTAGTGTCTTTGTTAGAATATCAACAAGTTGTTCATGAGTTGGGGTATATACTACTTCAATTTTTAAGTTCTCTATTTTTTCAGATATGAAGCGTCTATCAGTTGTAACATGTTTTGTTCTGTCGTGATGTACTGGATCCTTGGCCATACTGATTGCGGCTTAATTGTCACATTTCAACTTTATCGTGCCTTCAATCTTTATTCTTAGTTCAATCAATACTTGTCTGATCCAAATGCCTTCACAAATAGTAACTGCTAATGCTCTCTGTTCAGATTTTGCACTGCTTATGGAAACAACAGATTGTTTTTATCTCCTCCATATCACTAGGTTCCCCCACACAAATGAATAATATCTTATAGTTGATCGACTATCAACCTGGCTTCTTGCCCAATCTGCTTCATAATAAAGGATCAATTTCCTATCTTCATTTTTCTTGAATAATAGCCCAATTCCAGAAGTGTTCTTGAGATATCTCAAGATTTGATATACTACCTCCATGTGCTCCTTCATAGGATTACTCATATATTTGCTTACCATACTCATAGCAAGCCCAATATCTAGAAGGGTGTGGAAGAGGTATATAATATTTCCTACAAGACGTTGATATCTTCCTTCATCCACTGGAACTCCCTCTTTTTCTATCCCAAGTTCTTAGGATCCATAGGTGTACTGGCTGGTCTTCATCCGAGCATGCTGGTCTCCTTCAGTAGGTCTAAGGTATACTTGCATTGGGAAATAAATATACTTTTGCTTGATCGAGCTACCTCCCTAGCAAGGAAGTATCTAAGTGATCTTAGATCTTTAACTTAAAACTCCCTTGGACAAAGCCTGCTTGAGCTTTATTATTTTCTCTGTCATTTCCAGTAAAGATGATGTCATCCACATATACAATCAGTATTGCTACCTCGTCTCTTTCCGATTGCTTCACAAATAAGGTATGATCTACCTGACAATGTTTAAAACCATGGTCTTTTACATACTTTGAGAATCTTCTAAACCATATTCTTAGAGATTGATTTAATCCATACAAGAATTTTAGCAGTTTACATACTTTATCTCTTCCATAAGACTTCTGAATCCCCATTGGAATCTACATGTAGACTTCTTTGAGGTTCCTATTCAAGAATGCATTCTTGATATCTAGTTGATGTTGGGTCAATCTAAATTTGCTGCTAAGGAAAGAAGAATTCTGATGGTGTTAAACTTTGCAATAGGAGCGAAAGTTTCCTGATAGTCTATTTCATAAGAACGAGTGAATCTTCTTGCAACCAGTCTAGCTTTCAGCCTCTCAATACTACCATCCACCTTATGCTTTATAATGAACATCCATTTGCAAGTCACAACTTTCTTTCCTGGTGGGAGATTCGTAATCACCCATGTTTGATTTTTTTTTTCAAGGCCATAATTTCTTCTTTAACAGTCTGTCTCCATCCTGGGTGATTCAAAGCTTCATGAATATTGGTCGGAATCTGTACATTATCCAACTTGGAAAGGAAGACTTGATAAGTGTCTGATAATCTGCTATAGGAGAGAAAATTTTCGATTGGATGCTTGGTGCATGATTCTTTCTGGCCATTTGATGACTCTATCTCTTTTTGAACTTCCTCATTTTTCTCCTCTATATGAATTTCTGCAGTTTCTGGATCCATTGAAGTAAAGTTGACAGGTGCAAGATGTGTCTCACTACTCGGCATATACTGATTTTTCTTTCTTTATCTTGAGTATACATTTTGTTGTTCCTTAATTGTTACTCTTTGCAGGGGTTGATTAGGACTTATGGGTGGATGTAATCTGAAGGTGAAGTTTAAGATATAGGAGATATTTCTTGGGAAATACTCGTGGTTTGGATTTCTTGTGATATTTTTTGATTTTGATTGGGCTCTGTTTGGTTGTATAATAAGGAATTCTACTCCCAAGTTTGAAATTCTCCTTCATTCTCCCCATGAATTTCAAAACTAGTGAAGTATGAGTTGTTTTCAAATAAGGTGACATCCATGGTTTCAAATACTTTCCTAGAAATAGGGCAAAAGCATTTGTAATATCTTTTTATTGGGGAATAACCAATAAAGACACATTTTTTTAATCTTGGGTCAAGCACGCTTCTATCTTGTGGATAGATATGAACAATGGCAGAGCACCCAAAATTTTAGGTGGAAGGTTTGATGATATGAACCGAGCATGAGGATAGACTTTGAGTAGAGTTTGTTTAGGTGTTTCAACTTTTAGCACATGAACTCACTTGGATTATCCCTTTGCTTGATAGGTATTCTCTCATGATAGAATGGAAGTACTCTCTCCCATTATCTGATATTAAGATTTGAATTTTTGTATCAAATTGATTTTGAATCATCAGTTGAAATGATTTGAATATCCTTTCAACTTCAGATTTTTCCTTCATTAAATAAACCCAAGTGAGTGTAATATGATCATCAACAAATATCACAAACCGCCATGCTCCACTTATATTTTTAACCTTTGAGGATCCCCAAATATCATTATGAATCAAGGTAAAGGGTTTAGAAGGTTGGGAAGGAACAATTGGGTAAGATGATATTTTATGTTTAGCCAATTGGCAAGTTTTACATTTGATCAACTTTGAATTTTTATTGATAATTAAATGGGGAAAAAGTTTTCAAGGTACATGAAATTTGGATAACCTAACCTATAGTGCCACATGTAATCTCTCTATCTTTACTGATTCTAGAATAATTCTCAACAAATTGACTTACAATATGATGATATTTAGGAGGAGGATTCTTAGGAGCAGCAATTAAAGTTTGTATGGATTTGGGTGTCTTAATGTAATATTATCTAGAACACGTCTCAGCACTACAAATCTTCTTCTCCGAATCCAGTTCCTAAAAAATACATACATTATTGGAGAAACTTGTTAAGCAATTACTATCACGAGTCAATTTATTAATGGAAATTAGATTGCACCAAGATTGGGCACATAAAGCACCGATTTAAGGGTGATAGCTTTTGCGATAAAAGCATAACCATTTCCTAAAACTTTGGATGTTGAGCCATCAACAATCTTAACTACTCAATTTGAATGATAAGTTTGATAGTCATGAAGGAGTGTAATGTCTCCTGTCATATGATCTGATGCTCTTGAGTCAATAACCTAAAGTTTTGATTGTTTTATACCTGAGTGAGCGTGTAGGCTAGTAGCAGGTTATGGAGACTGTTGGTTTGTGATGTTGTTAAGCAACAACTTCATCATCTCTACATGCTCCTTGGTGAAAGGAATGACTTCAGCTTTGATGGGTTGATTTTGCATGGTGTTGATAGAGTTCACCTTGCTTTCTTGTGCTAATTTGTTTGCCTTCCAATCAGCTGATTTTCCATGAATCTTCCAACATGTCTCCTTTGTATGTCTTGGTTTGTCACAGTGATCACACCATGGTCTAGGATAGGAGAAGAGTTCTCTGCAGATCTAGAGTTTTTGGTGTTCAAACCGATAATATTTGGGTAAGAGGATGAGATCTCGCTATCCATGGCATTGGTTGGGTTTGCTTGGTTGAAATAGAGATGAATTTTGGGCAAGGGCTACCGATGCTTGAAGAGAGGCTATTGGCAGGATGATGGAGAGTTACTGCTAGTTGAGGGTTTGGAAGAAAGGGAGGAAGGTTTGCCACCGGGACTTAGAGAATAAACATTATAGGAGGGAAATTGTTTAGAGGGAAATTCAAATTCAAAATCTATTCTATTCCTTGAAATCATTATATGTATATATACATTCTAGGAGAATAAATAGAAAATTGAAAGACATTTAATCTAATTAATTATAATAATCATATCGCACGGATCTCTAACTGCAGCCCTCAGATTACTGCCCATAGATCTCCAACTGCAGCCCTCGGATTGCTGTCCACAGATATCCAACTGTAGCCCTCAGGTTGCTGCCCACGGATCTCCAACTGCAGCCCTCAGATTGTTGCCTATGGATTGCTGCCCACGGATTGCTGACATGGCCTCCCCTTAGCTACGTGATTCAACAATATGTGTTATTGGTTCACAAAGAGTTGAGTTTAATGCTTTCAATGAAACATTTATGGAACTGAATAATTGTTTGTGATACTATTTGTTTCCATTCAAATATTCTTGTGTTTACTTCACAAAGGTTTTACATAAGATTGGTTGTATCTAGATTAGGGATTTTGTTAATATTACAAATTTTATCTTATTTTGCAGTGCTCGTCATTTCAGAGCTTTAGATCTTAGGAAAAGCTTAAAGTCTTGATTGTCTTGCATCACCTGGAAAACCGTATTTCTGTCGTGCTAGCAACGCTTTTGTTTCTGTTCACCGCAATTTCATTTTACTTTCATTAAAATCCTAATTGTATCTCTAAATAGGTATGGTGGGAAATTTGCTTCGAAGGGTATACGAAAGTACTTCAAGAAAGTGAAGAATGCGCAAGAGGCCCATGAAGCTATCAGGCCCACAAATATAAGGAGGCTACCATGTAATACTTTGCATAAATTTATAAATATTAACATGCTTTCATCCGAACTTTTACATCAATCTTTGAAATATGCCATTTATGGTTGAAGTTCACAGTATTTTTTTAAAAATTTCTTTTTCTACTTTACGTTCTGGATATATATCATATTGTTTACATTCCAGCTGTTAAATTTCTCTTGATTTGCTAATATATTTGTTCCATTTAGTAGATGAGTGATGCAGTTACTATGAGCTGGTAATAATACTAATGTTTTTCTTTTGTAAACATCTTGAGGTACAACACTTATATGCATTCACTTTTGTCACTAAGAAAGCATCCCCAAGTCCGTGCGAAGGACGATACAAGTTAAGATTGTGCATAAACACGTGAAAATATGGTAGTTGTTTGGGTTGGAAAATTGCTGTTGGGAAGGATTGATTTGTTCAAGGGTGGGAAGGATTAACCATTGTACAACATGATGGATGAACGAGAGATTAGGTAGGGGTATGTTGGAAGCTTAGAGTTGAAAATCCAAAAGGGTTGTTCCCTTTATTTGAATTAGTAGAAATGTGGGTCTTATAGTCTTTTACTTGCATAGTTGCATATGATAAGAATAGAGAGGGAGTTGAAGGTAAACTTAAATTATGGAGGTCAACCTTAGAGTCTAAAGGTTTCATTTGAGTAGATTTAAAACTGAATTTATGGAGTGAAATTTTAGTATTCATAGATTTACTGGAGGGTTATTGACTTTGGGCGATTAAGTCATTAATAAGAGTACACGATTTAGATATATTGGATCTATTGTTCAGAGTGATGGTGAAACAGATGGGGATATTATTAGCATAATTCAAGTTGGATGGTTGAAGTGGAGGAATGCGTCAAGCTTGTTGTGCGATAGAAAAAGCCCCCCTCAATCTTAAGGGAAAATTCTATAAGATGGTGGTGAGACCTGCAATGCTTTGTGGTGTAGAATGTTGGCCATTAAAAGACAAGCATAATATTAAGTTAAGTGTTGCAGTGATGAGGAGTTCAAGTAGATGAGTGGCTTTACTCTTAGAGGCAAGATACGAAATGTATACATGAAAATGTTGGAGTAGCTCCAGTGGAAGATAAGATTAGAGAGAGTCGCCTTAGATGGTTTGGTCACATAAAATGGTAGCCTTTCGATGACCCGGTTAGGAAAGTAGATGTATTAAATTTGGCTTATGTTAAGAAAGATAGAGGTAGACCGAAAAAGTCTTGATTTGAAATTATTAGAAATAATATTTCTTTTTTAGATTTAAATGAGAATTTCACTCTTAACATGACACAATGGAGAAAAAATGATTCATGTAGCCGTCCCCATGTAGTGGGATAAGGTCTTGTTGTTGTTGTGTATAGTTGCAGATAGTTGACATGGGCAACGTGTTAAGGAGGAGAATACGTTTCATTGAATATTTCTTCAACAGTTTGGATTGAATATTTCTTCAACAGTTTGGATTGGTAGAGAGGAGTAGGCTTGGTCACAAGCCTTGAAAGGAATTGAGAAGGTGAAGATGTTAGGTACATGGAAGGAGTGTAAATAAAAGAGAGATAAATGTTCAACATGCAACCTATTCATCGAATCACCCTAAATGCAGAACTTCATGTAACATGAAGCTCGACTGTGCATGGTGCAGGTAAGTTTTTTTTTTTTTTTTAAAAATTCTCCCAAAGGATACTTTTGTGGTTTGCAGTAAAAGATTAAGTGATTAGGCTAGGCTTGAACTTTCTAAAGGAATTAGGAGTTTGGGGGGTCGGTGTTTGGTAAGATAGCAAAGGTTGAGTTACACAACTTGATCACTGAATTTATTGAAGATGTACTGCTTGTCATAATGAAACCTCCTCTTCACGCTGAGAAGAGAGGACTCCTAAATAAAAATGCAATAATAAGCATAATTTTCTTCATTCCATTAATGTATTCTCGAGGGCAGAAGATTATTTATAATAACCTGAAAAATACAATACCATTTAATGCACATATACACTTGATGGGGACATCAGATCATCATGGAGAGTTTATCAGAGACGCGGCCGACGAAAAATACAATATCATTTAATGCACATATACACTATTAAGGATGGAATAAATAGAAAATGGCATAAGCAATACTACAATGTCATAATTAATAAAATATTAAGTGAAAATGAGCTAAATGACATCTAACTCGTATATGATTTGAAGGCGAATAAAAAGTAAATATCTCTTTCAAGGCTTGCTAATCGGGGTGATTAAATCTTTCTGAAGAAGCTATATGAAAGTAAATAACATAATTTTAAATATTTCCTTATTTGTCTTCATAATTTCCTCAGATTCGAAGTACTCTTCTTTTGAAGAGTAATGGTGGTGTTTCTTTCTATTGGTTGGAAGAATGATGATGCAACACATCATTAAAACATTTTGGAATAGTAGATATCTTCTTACAATTAAAATGTGGGTAATAAATCTTGGTTTTTTAATAGAAAAAATTGATGATGCAATATATCTTGGAAGCTTCTAGAAGCCTTTTGATCTATTGGTTCTCATTAAAATAAAAGGATAAAATACAAGAAGAAAGCTAATCACATGAAAGAAAAAAACACAAACTCACAATATCTTTAGCTTCTTGTGAAACCTATTGATTTATATTTAGCTCCTAAGAACTCTCATAGCTCTTAAGAACAAAGTGTAGAAATAATTTTTTTTATTAATCCATCATTGTCTAATACAAGAGCAAGGGCCTCTATATATAGGCCTTAAAAGAAACTAAAAGACTACTTTACCTCTTGGGCTTACATAAAACAAGACCCTTAAGTAAGGGTTAAAATGAAAAATGCATAATTAAATAAAAAATACAATTAATAAACTAAGATAAAATGGAGGGATCTCAGCTGTCAATCTTCGTCTCTTCCTTTGATTAACGTCCATCGTCGGATGTCCGCATCAAAAAGAGAGATAAAGGTTGAATCATTTTACCTAATTAATGAATTACTCAATTTATGTTGATTACCTTTGAGAGAGAGTCTGCTTTACGCACAAGAGGGAGGAATTCCTGATGAAAATCATGGAGTTAATCTATCTTGATGAAAATCATGATGAAAATGAATTAAGTTATAAATAATAATAACTTAGGAAAGCAATGATTATACTACCCTTTTTAAGGGACTTTAATATAAAAAAATTCAAGATATAAATATGACATAAATAACATTAAAAAAGACAAGTAAACTAGTGATATATATAGATTTACCCAAAGACATGTAACTCATAGTTGACTAAAATGTCAATAATATCGTTGTCTTTAGAAGTTTAGTCAATATTAGTGTCGGGGTTGAGTCTGATCGCCTCGGGGTAGCATGCATATTTATGCATTTCTTCTATCCTTGCTTTAGACACTTTCCCGTCTGCGGGTAGAGTCTGGATAATCTGACATATGAGGATGAGGTGCCAGACCTGGGGAAGCCCAGTCTTCTAAAAAATTATTTTTAAGTCTTTTTCAAAAATTTCAAGCATACATGATTTGGATGTGTCGACTAGCATGCATTGCTTTAGAAACACATTTAAAGGAGTCTAATTTTTAATTACATTTGTCCTTAGTATTTTCACCCAGCATAAGTCAAAGTGGTCACTTAGGACAATCTCTAGATGTCGACCTCAGCTCTCCAAAACTTTAATGAAAATGTCCCTACCACTCTATCATAAAAATGACTGGACTCATATATTTAAAATCAACTAGGTGGTTAGCTGGCTTCCCAATCCAGGCCGGGGTAAGTCTAGACTCTGTATTGCATTAGTTAGGTTCGGACCACTGTGCTTCAGTGTCCAAATTTAGATTTAGGATCTAGGGTAGATCTTTGATTATAAGACCCCAACCTCCGGGAATATAATCCCAAATTTCTAACAAAACATTCAATTTTAACTAATTCTTCTTTCAATCTAAAATGTAAAACCCAACATTTAGATTAAGTTGGGACACTTCCGGATGGTTCCGGAATCTTAAAGTGTCTCCTACTTTTCTTCCTTTGATTCCGTTAATAAGTACTCAATTTTGACACATTCCTTTTTGAAATTCCTAAATTTATCTCCTTTTGTATCACTCCTAGATAGTCTTTAACAAAATTTCGCCACTATTTTAATCGAGAGTTTTCGTAGGAGACTTTGTCTTCCTATGATGTAATTAACCACGAGGGCTTGCGCTCGCAGGATATTTAGAACCACACACACACCTGATTTTCAAAACTCACTTGATATTTCTTTTGAGAAATCTACTTCATAATGATCGTTATCACCATAATCATATGATGACTAACGGATGATATTATCTTTCTTCAAAGAGATTTATCGTGTGTTAGCATCAATTTGAATATGAAATTAATGATCTTTTTCTCCTAATTATCGGTTCAATTTTAGATTGAACCCCATTTTGACCCTCCCGGAGTCATATGCGGTTCTCCTTTAAATCACACTACGATAGTTAAGAGAAAATCTATAATTCTGAATTTGAACACGTTAGGAGATTTTATCTCCATCTTTCGAGGCGGTATATATATACTCGCATCCGTGGCTTTTTAACGACTCTAAGTGAGTCGTGTGGGCGACGTGGGGAGAAATGACGCTCAGTGTGGCTTGGTCGTGCGAAGAGCTGCGACGACGTGGGGAGCGACGTGGGTTGGCAGAACAGGTAAGATTTGATTTTGATTTTTTTTTCTTTTTTTTGTTACAGCTTACGGGTCAACAAGTGTCACCCGACACTAATCATGTACATCTTTCTTGGAGTGGTGGGAATGCTTAATACACCCAGATGCATCGCCCTATGAAGGGACGACACCGAGGTGCTGTCTAAATTTTGAAAAAAAATAAAGGACCTAGTCTATTAGGGAGATTAAAGCTCAAAGCTAAAATGACAAAAAAAGTCCTAAGTCATAAAAATGAGAACATGATTGAGTTCAAATAGAATTTACAATGAACTTGTAAAAAAAAAGCTTATTCACTAATAAGCCCAGACCAAACCTTCCCTTAGCTCTTAAGCCGCTTGCACAAATTCAAATCCCTCAACAATACTCTCTTCCTTAGTTGAAATGTGTGGAATTAACGAAGGAGGAGCTCTAACCCAAAAAGTAGCCATGTATGGGGCCCACTTAAAAAAAGAGATCCAACCATGAAGGAGGAAGGAAGCTACATGTTGAAATAATGTCAGTGAGGCTCACGAACAAGAAATCCAACCATGAAGGTGTAAGGAAGCTACTTGCTGAAATAATGTCAAGATGTCATTTCAAGACCTTATTTAAAATGTGTACATATGTCATTTCAAGACTCCAGCTTTGGATTCCTTAAGAATTTGAAAACAAGTAAAATAGAAGCATAAATACACCCAAATGTGGGTAATAATTATCCTAAAAATGCCAAAAAATTGTTTTCTCCTACGAAAGTGCATACACATTAAGGATGTCACATAATATTCCTCCCACATATCCTCGATAATTATCCTGGGTAAATGCTTCATAATGAATGTGACAATTAATCACATTGCAAGTAACGGGTGCACATGTGCCCTAGGTAATGTACACGCCATTTTTTAAAGCAAGGGGCTCGTATACACTTCGTGAATGCATCGTACACCCCGTGAACACTTGCGTTTGAAAAGAAATAAAAATAGTATATTGCTTGGTGTTATGGTTTGCACGACTCATTTAAAGTGCACGCAAACATGCAAAAGCATCATGCATGCACACTGAACAAACATACAAAAGTATCATGCATGTGCGTTAAATAAACTACAAGTGCATCATATAAAGTGCACTAAAATACATGCAAGCATGCTGTGTTAGTGCACTATGAACATGCAAATGTATTGCGCAACTGTACCATGAAACATACAAAATAGCTGTGAAAATGCATTGAAATTTGTGCATATACATTGCACGAGCATATTATAAGACATATAAATGTGCTATGAAACACATCCTGCATGCGTTATGAAACATACAAAATGTTATACAAGCATGCTAAGTAATGCACAAATGTATATACAAATACATAAGTATACATACAAACATGCAAATACATATACAAGCGAGCAAATATGCGAATACACATAGGGCTGCAAATGAACCGAGCGTTCGACGAGCTGCTCGTGGCTTGGCTCGATAAGGGCTCGTTCATGTTCGTTTGATAAGGTAAACAAACGAGTTTGAACACATTTGAGAAATACTCGATAGCTAAATGAACGAGCTTGAACAACACGTTGTTCAGTTCATTTATGTTCACAAACAGTTTTGCTTAGAAGTTCGTGAACAAGCTCGATTAGCGTAAACAAATTTAAAAAAAATCTATAGGCGGTTTAGTCCCACACCGCTTAGAGGTCATTGCTTATGCTATATATAAACAAGTTCATGTAATGGCTTAACGAAGAGCGGGCAGCTGGCGGGGGCGGGTTGTCCAGTCAAAATGTTTGATGAGTTGCTCGATTTGTTTAAACGAGCTAGCTCGACGAGCTGCTCGATAATTGAAATTTAACGAGCTTGAATCTGAACCTGAGCCGAGCTCGAATGTGTTTTTTTTTTTAAATGAGCTCGAGCTCGAAGAGGTGCCGACGAAGCCCGACTAGCTTCGAGCCAAGCTTGAGCTCGGTTCTGATAAATAAACCTGAACTCGAACAGGCTAAAGCTCGGCTCAGTTCTGTTCGTTTGCAACACTAAATACACACGAATGTGTATGCAAACATGCATGTACATCATATACATCAATTGTGCCGCATGCATACACATCGTGCAATATGCAAAATGCATTATGTAAATGCGCATCATTAAACATACAAATACATTATACATCATAATAGTGCTTTATACCAATATGCAAACATATTATACGTTGTATGAGTGCATTAAGTCACCATGCAAACATATTATGCAAATGCATTATTATGCATACATATCACTTAAAATAAAATTTAAAATATCCACATGGGTCCTAACAAGCGTAGTAAGTACAAAAACGTGATGTCTGAGGATGCTACATAGACTAAAAATAATAATAATAAATAAGCTTTAAAGTGTGCAAATATATTATGCAAATGCGCTAACATGCACACATTATTTAAAAATGAAATTTAAAATACCAGACTGTGTTCCAACAAGTGCTTTACACTTCTAAACCCTTGTTTGAGAATGTTGCCTGGTCAAAAGTGAATATATGTTCAAGTCGAATCATTCTCTTTGAATGGATCAGAGTTGACATTACTTGAACTATCGAACAAATATATGATCATAGCATTGACCAGAGTATTTTATTTTATATGTTCACATTAAGCCTTCAAGGCCTTATAAGATAGGTCCACTATTAAAAATATAAACTCTTGGAGCTGGTGCTTGGTGAGTTCGCAAAAATATTTGATTTTATACGTTCACATTAGACATTCAAGGTCTTTTATCAAGAAAATTCACATATCAAAATACGAACTCGCGGTCTTGCTACTCATACAAAATCCCTAAAAATCAGTTGTCGAACCCAATCCTCTTTTTGGCAATCAAACATACTCGATAAGTTTGTGACGTAGAACGTACATGCAAGGATGATTAACTTAGGAAGTTGCACGCTTAATTTTAGAATTCACAATAATTATGACTTTATATAGGTTTTAAACGTCAAAAGAAAACATAGAGGCAGGAAGACAAGCTTAGGCTAAACCACATGTATAGAAGTTAAGATCGAAAAATAGTCAACTTAATCTACGTTGTATGCATGAGTGGTTTCAACAAGAAATCCCTATACTAACAATAAGACTAGTCACTACAAGGTGATCCCTCACTCAACTTATCTAGTTAAGAGGGTTTAGCGGAGAGAGTGACGAGAATCTTCATGAATCATTTATAAATCACAATTGAAAAGTGACTAAGAGATTTAATGATTTGGGGGAGAGTTTACCCAAATAATGAGAGAATACGAAGCTTCCGATTTGATCACCAAGGCACTGGATGAAGAGTAATCAGCAATGTCAAGGCTTGGACACATTTAGGAAGGTGATCATTGATTTCTTGGACAGCAGGGCAGCGGAATATGGCCACCAAACTGATTGGACAGCAACTGGAGACGTGTAGGCAGCATCAAGTGTTGGTTGAGAAACCCTTTTGGCCTTCAGAATACTTCCAACATCAGTCCGAACAGAAACTAAGGAGATGGGACAGCAGTTTGTCCCGTCAGGGCTGAATGGAATAAGTCAAATCTAATATGAATTGATTGGATTCAAATTAAGGAGTTGATTGGGAGGTCATTATGGTAAAGAAATAAAGAAAAGGAGGAGGGGTGGGCTGGCCTTGTATTGAAAGAGAGAGGGGAGTTATTTGAATTCATTCCATTGGAAGGAGCTTCCCTTTTGGAAAGAAATTAAACTGGTGGGGGCTAGGGGATTTCGGCCAAGAGAGAAAGAGGAAGAATATGTCTAGGTTCAATGTATTTGGACCTAGAGACGTAAATTAACCAATTAATTCAGGTTTAATTGATGGACTTGATTGTTGGCTCTTGCCAAAAAATAGATTTGATAAATAGGAAAGAATTTGAATTTGATTGAATTCAAATTTCAAATCCTTTCTAAATTGGGGCGGAACTCAAAAAGGAAAGTGGGGCTTATGGGGGGCCGAAGCCTTGGGTGGAGAGGGGGTGGCCAGCGGTTATGGGAGGGGAGGGGACATGGGCGGCAGGATTTGAGGGGGAGGGGCTGATGGTGGTTCGACGATTGTGAGAAGGGGAAGGCGGTGACTGTGGGAGTTTGTGTAGGGGGCGGACGACAAAAGAGCCAGGGAAAGGGGTGGGCCGGTGGTGGAGGTGGGGGAGAATAAGTTGAAGAAAGGAAATACAAACAAGATCAAAAGTAAACTAACCACGAGCCGTGGACTCTTTCAACGACTAGTGGGTATTGCGCTTGTTCACCTCGAGCTCTCTCTCCCTTCTCTCTAGTGCACTCACAAGAAGAAGAAGAAGAAAAAAAAACACATAAAATTTCATTATCAAATCATCATCCCCTTACAATGCATGAGACCTCCTTTAAATAGGCCAAGACAAGACAAAGCTAGAAAGACATAAATGCCCTCAGGGCTACACAAGCAACTCAATACCCGCAGGGGCAAACTAGGAAAATAAGATGCGAAATAAATAAAATACAAAATAAATCATAAATAAAGGCTCTGGATCATAGCCGTCGATCTGCGTCTCCGACGATGGTACACGTGGCGAAGTCTGATGTCCTCATCAGTTTGACTAATGAAAAGAATTGCTCACAAGACCTTGATGATGGTCATGTTGAAGTTAATATCAATCATAGAGGTCTCTATGTTTTAAATACCCATAAATCTCAAAATTAATAATGGGCTATGATTTTAATAAAAGTTCAAAACTAAAAAATCTCTAAAACTTAAAATATTCAAGATGAAATTAATCACTTATATATTTAATGCAAAAATCTACCACCATTCATAACAATTTATTGAGTTGGATGAACTTGAAAATCACTTCAATTCACAAAGAGCGAATGTCCAATCGAGTATATCACTAAGATTTATTCTTGAACCATCTTTTGCCAGTAAGGATGTGGCACTTGTTCTCTAACCGGTGATTTTGCTGCCACACCACAGGTAAACAGTTATGATCACGACCCTCTGACTATGTGGTTTTGCTGCCTAATGATACCCTTAATTATGGTCACGACCAAAGCCCATATGTTCTCCAATGACTCTAAGTCCTTGAGTAATGAATGATATGATATATTTGATAGGGCATAAACCTCTCAGTTAGTTAAGGTGGATTCAAACCTGTCATCTTAAGGTAAACATTTATCCTAACTCTACAAGGTTCCCTTTGGACAACGCAACCCATGGCTACTGATAAGGATTTTCAGTCATGTTAGGTCGACTACCTCCTTTGACTAAGTGGAATAGGAACCCCGACAGCTAGGGACGATGGAATCACGAGATCTTGATCGGGTCCGTCATCATTCCCTCATCACCCGCTTTAAGTATATGGTGATAAATTCTAAATATTGAAAATCCTAAAATTGCTGCTACTATATATTGGGTAATTAGTGTTTATCTAATAACTAACCTTAATTGAAAGTTGTCTCTTATTATTAGTAGGGTAATTAACTGTAGGAGATTGCGCCTATGGGAAACTAGACCTCAAATCATAAAGTCCTCACAAAATGTGGGTGAAATCTCTGTGTTGTGTCTTATCTTAAAATCCAATATACCTTCTGAAATTTTTTCCCAAAACTAAACTAGTTAAAACTCTCCTTGTTGACAAAAAGAGGGCGTGGAGGGGCCAGGGCATGAATTTTTGGAGCTCACATTTGGTAACTTGGATGGTAAGATCTATATAATGTATATGCCATATGGAATGTGATAAACATAATTCCATACATGCGCTTGATGGGCCTTGCCACTAGTAGTTGTAGTGAGGTGGATAATGGAAGTAAGGGCTCATAGTCTATTTTCATGGAGAATGTTGGCACCAGCTGCCATTGTGCACACAACCTCAACCCCTTTTGATTTCGGCCGTTGAATGAATGAAACTTGATTTGAAAAGGCCTTAAACGGCTTAAGAAAAGTGTAACAGTTAAATTGAATGTGAGACATTGAGTTTCGACATGGACTCGATTTGACTCAATTTAGTTGATTTGGCTCAATTTAGTTTAAATTAACTTGAATTGACCCGATTCAAGAAAATTGAGTCAACATGCCTTATTATGCACAATATTTTTTTTGTTTACTAGTTATTACTAATTGATCTTTTCATGTGAATTGATTGCAAAGATAATGCCTTTTTTTGTATGGTGAATATTGTGTCAAGGTCTTCCTTACAAGAGATTTGAGAACATCTCTGAAAGTGTTGAACCAATATAGTGAAGCTCTAGGAGACTAGGACACAACTTATTTACAAGTTGATGCACAAAAAAAATTATGAAAGATGGTGACGCACTTTGTTGTATGTGCAGCCATATGATGGTTATTTGATAATAATTACATTGATGAGTAGCAAGATTCTTTTAACAAATTCAATTGCTTTTATTAACATTTTCGAGAAAAACATCAAAATAGTCACTTGACTTTTTCTGAAAGATCAAAGTGCTCACAAATATATTAAAATATATTTTTTGTCCCTTGAGTCTTTAAAAATGAATCAATTTTGATTTCTTTTTAAGGAGTTGAGGGATCAAAATATTCCTTTATAATATAGTTGGAGATTATTTTAATTTTTTATAATAAGTCAAGGGTCCATTTTGATTCTTTCCTCTAACTTTTTCTAGACTTGTATTCCTAACTAGTCTTATTACCATTGTGATCCCTTTTGTTTTCAAAGGGTTATCGAATTGTTTGAAGGTGTATTGACAAAATAAGCTTGTCTCTTTTGTATGAACGTATATTGATGAGCTCTACTTCACTTATAGTTGAACCTAATTATTGTTTAACTACTTTTTTAAAATATTGGCCAAATAAAAGGTTGATTCTTCCATATAATCTTTTGTTTTAGTGAATGACGAATGAATTCTGTTCATTACTTTTTAACTATTTATTGACTTCAAGTTACTTTGAGCATCCTATCCTTTTTTTAAATTTATTTTAACATAATTCTTGCACTATTTTATCCAGGAAAAAGACAAAATAATCCCCCGACAATTAGCAAGTGCTCAGTTTCATCCCACAATTTTGCACTATGTCAATTTAGTCCCATGATTATTAAAAATTGATCCAATTTGATCTTAGGGCCGAAAACAATAGTTAATGCTAACAACAAAGTTAAAGTGAGAGTATTTTAGATAGCTCAATTGTATATGAGATAACATTATTTATGTTGCTTTATTTTATCATTTAATAAATTATAATAAATACAAAAATTAGAATGAATGTTAATTTGTTAAATAATAAGGGTGAATAATTAGTAAAAGAGTATTGTTTGTTAAGCAAAATCATGAACCCTTATTAAAAAGAAAATGTCATTGATTATAAAACTCCAAAATCCTTATTACGAAAATGGTGTCATTGGCTACAAAACTCTGAAGCTCTTGTCAGAGGTCGTTGCACATTACTTGTTGATTTTCGCTGCACAATGCTTCAATGACTTGTAACTCTCAGTTGGAACTCTACAATCCTTTGGCGCGTTTGATCTCACACTTGCACTAGATTTTCCTTGGATGGGATGAGCTGGGCATTGTAAAAAAATAAACTTAAAATATTTTTTTAACATGCTCCCTTATGTTATGAAATGCGGAAGATCTGAGGAATATTCCATTGATTAATGTTTTAACTGAGGGATAAGTTTGGATCAATTTTTAGTAGTCGAGGGATTAAATTGGGGCAGTGCGAAACTCTTGGACTAAATTGGACACTTGTTAATAATCAGGGGACTATTTTGAATTTTTTCTCAATTTTATTTGTATCAAAGGTTTACTAATGCATTTATCTTTGGCCTTTCGAGAAGTCTTTGAAGTTCTACCATTCAATGATTGAATTTTAGTCTTTTGGCTGCATCTTCATAGCAATCATTTTATTTTTAAACCTCACTCTTTAATCTCCTTTGCAGCTACTCTAGGGGGAATACTTGATGGAGATTCTTTGAAGTTGTACAGCCTTATATGGTCCAGAACTATGGCATGCCAAATGGAATCTGCTTCGATTGATATGGTGTGTTTTTTGCTTTTAATTTCCTTTTTTGTCTTAACCTTTCGTTGCTTTTGTTAATTAGATGATTGTAAAGGTTCACTTGATATACACAATATATTTTTTGTTGGAAAAATTGGGTGTAAGCATCCTTCTCGATAACAAGAATATCACGAGTTACACAAAGCTCAATTTAAAATAAGGAAAAGAAAAGCTTTTGTTTGTACAGATTATAGATATACAGAAAAACAAATTTGGATCCTTAAAAATAGCTGCTTAATGAAGGCAGTAAGGATTCATGAACTCCAACAGGATCTTGATGAAAGAAGCTCTGCCGTCTTTGATGAGTAAAATAAAAAAAGGAGAGGTGTTCATGAAGTACTAAACTAAAATCCCTTTTGACACTAAATAGTAAAGAGTTCCAGGTAAAATCCAAGTCAATAACTATCCTTGAAGACATAAGCATCATCAAGAATGACCATATCTGATTGATACAAAGCATTGAAAATAAAATCAACGGAAGCCAGCAAATCCCATTGAATGGGCGAGACTCAGATGGTGTTTATTGTCAAAATAGTTATAATCAAGTTAGAAAACTAAACAAAAATACTATAATTGTAAGTCCTCCATCAATCCCATAAATAAAAATGATAAAAATGTATTTAAAAAATCCATCAAGGCTATAAGAATTTTCTTATAGCTTTGGCTAAGAGAAGCCATGATTCTGCTTTTGTAAATCCGATAAGTGCTCCAAATACAACTACAGAACCACCAATGGCATTGGGAATCTTCCAGTGGAATCAGACTAAACAGCATTGGAAAAAAGAACATATTAGGAAGGGTCCTTACGTTTAGTTCCCTGAATATAAATAATTTTTTAGATTTTCAATAAGAATGCTACCTTTTCTATTCTATTAGAGCACAACCCTCTAGAATTCGAATTACTGTTGTTAATAGGACAAAAAGAAGCACCCGAGCCACAATACATCAAAAAAGAGATCAAATCAGACCTTAGTTTGAAACTCTAGAACAGAATCCGAGTGAAGAGTGATACCACAATCATCAGCAGGAGCAATGAGGATTTGGCCATTAAAGGGGTTCATAGCATTTTTTTGATCTACTTGGTTCAAGATTGGGGTGCATAGAGTTTGCTTTCCCTTTTTTTTTCCTTGGGTTTGGGAATTGAGATAATTACAAATATTGTCCTCATGTATTGTTTGTATGCTTAGCCTTTACATTCTCAACCCAGTTAGAAGAGGAAGGATTTGCAACTGTTAATAGAATAGATCCCAGAAGTCTATTACAAATTTCTGGAACAAACCGCAAATTTTTCTAGATGACAACATTCTTCCCGTAAAAAAGGTCTTAATCAGAATTTTTACATCAGCATAATTAGAAATGGTACCGTCATCATTATTTTTAACTTGTGTAGAAGGTTCTGATGCGTAAGCAAGGTGCTTGTGAAGAAATCGAGCATCAAAATTAATTACTGGGGATGAATTTCATTTGGAGCAATCAGATGTTAACTCAGTATGCAAAGCAGCAACATTAGAAGTTTACTGAAGAGACGATATTTGATGGAGAACCATTAATTGAAGAATCATGTTGAATAGTTGAATTTGAAAGAGCTAATTGGGAAGGAGCTGCATCCAAAAAATTATCCTTAATAGCTTTATTATTGTCCTTGATGGAGGTTACTGAATTGGAAAGTAAGTGGCTGGAGAGCTGAGCAGCATAATTAATTTCAGGGCCTAAGGAAAACTGATGGAGATATGAATTTGAAATCTTGGCAGTTTGGGGAGGAGTATGGTCCATTAATTTACACTTAATTGCTTCATTTTTAATGATTTTGTAGAACTGCATTCATCTTCAACTTGGGTAGTGGAAGAAGCCGGTCTACCATATGGTTATGGAACAACATATTTCCCATTGGGTTTAAAAAAATCAGTTGCAGGGCAGTCTGAGGAAGTGGAAACGAACTACCTGATTCTATCTAATGGATAACAAATTTTTTTCTTTTCAACATTCTTTTAGGAAACCCTAGCTTGGATGAAATGACTGAGAGTGAAAATTGAAATTTCTTGGGATGATATGGATATCCTTCACTTTGATTTACAACATCAGTAAATGATCTTCAGAAGAACTTACAGGGGAGGAATCTTCTGCTCCAAATCCACCAAGGCACAACACTGCTGGTTCCATTCTTTTTATTTTTTATGGAATGATGAGTGCCAACTGCCAAGATACAAATTTGGCGTGGACGGATTTTGATCTTAGGACCATTATCAACTTGACTACTGTCTCTGGCTCTGTTCTTCATAACACATTTTTTTATCTTAACTCCAAATATATTGAATGAGAAGATTGATACAAAATCAATTAAGTGGTTGAGTCAAGGAGGAATAATGTTTAATGGCAACAATTTCTGCTCCATAATACCCTTTAACTGAAAGCATTAAGTTGACGGTGAAAATGGGTAGTTGATAAATCTTATAATACTATGTACTTAATATACAGTTGTATAAGCTTTTTAACATTCCTTAAAATTCATGGCACTATTCCTCATTTATATGCCCACTATCTGGATGCCTTGCCTCAAAATGTTTGATTGATGGCTGTTCTTTCTAAGTAAAAAGCTTGCCTGGTAGTTCTAGTTCCCAACAAAATGTGTTTCTTCAATATACGAAGTTTTTTTCGAGTAGCATTTTTGTCGTGCAAATGCAACAGAATTGAGAATGAAATGGAAATACGGTGATATTTTAGATCTTTTGCTTTTTCTTAGCTCTTGTTGGAGTCCGTCTTTGAAGTCTAATGCTTTGAACTTTAGTGATTATCTTTTTCGGTTAAAAATTTATTCCCTAAAAATCCTGTCTGGAAATTCTAAGAACTATGAACCGTACTATGAATAGGGTTTTTTTGCTAAAATTGATGGTATGTGTTAAAAGTAATTATAAATATTCTACAACCAATGTAATCAAGTATGTATGCATATATATGCATGATAACATTGGTTATGAAACATATAAACATGCATTTATATATTTCAATGTGAGCATCTATTCAAATATTGGGAAGTTGTAATTTTTGATATCTACTCATGGAGTTCCATGTTTCATTGAAGGAGTACATAATAATTGGGACAGGGGCAGAGAGATTCTACCATCCATTTGTGTGAATTTAGTAAAACATCCAAGCATGATATCAACACCACTGGTGTTGATCTACAATATAAAAATTGCATAGTGGTTATATTTTTTGGTGATCATTAATGTTAAGAACTTCTGTTATACATTTTGATTACTTTTTATAGGAAGTATAGCTACAAATTCAAACACAATAGGGGATGCATGATGTATGATATACTTCAGGAGAAAATCTATTTTTTCTTGACTTATTTTCTGCAGTGATTTGATCTGCCTTTCATGACTTTTTTCACAGGGCTATAACTTCCGTGGGATATGTTTTAGATTTTTTTTAGTTTAATTGCTTTATTTGACAATATGCAATATGGAATTTAATCCTGCCTTTTATTGAACTTGCTCATATATCCTACATGATGTAGATTCAAGTTGATATAGGAAACAAGGGTGGAGATATGGTACTTCGATCAGTAGGTTCGAGAACTGGTTTTCTTGGATATGAAGCAGTTTACAAGGTATGGAGGTTCTTTTGTCAAAAAATTTGGACGCTTAAAAATGAAAGTGCAAGTGGATTTTTTGAAATTGTGATTTGAAGTATGACACCAACTTGCTTTTGCAGAGGATACCTTTTGCTTGTATTTTCATTCTTTTTCTTATTGCGGGTTCGTTTTCTATTTTCGCAGTTGAGATTTGAGTTAGTTATTTGAAGTTTCTTTTCTGTTTGTAATCATGTTAATATAATTACGGCTGCACCAACCTTGTCTATTGTCATGACCCAATTTGGAAGCTTAGAATATATAAGTAGGAATATACAGTCAGATCGAAATTTTTAAGCACTTTCACTTCACATATCACAAAAAATTTTCCGATCCGAAAGAGCCACTAAACCATAAATTCCTATTCATAAAACACTTCATAATGTACATTCTTTTTCATTTTCTTTACTTCATAATATATATTTTTAAAAATATAAGCTGATACAAATGATTTTAATAATGCCTAATTTTTTATGTTATCTTTCTGCTGTACATAAGCCCTATTTTTTTGGAACCCTCTTCTTTCATCCATTTAAGTTAAAAAGGGTAATTTTTTTAAAAGAGTTATCAACCAGTGGATGAGGTAATTAAGTTAGTGGCTTATTATATTTTTAAATCATATTAATTCAAAAATTAGTAAACAATATGCATGCAAGTCTTTATATGGAATGCATTATACATTTCTTTATAATGAATAGAATAAAAATTTGTATTTGCAACTTTTCCAATAGTAGAATAATGAAACTATTACCTTTCTTTATTATTTTAATATCTTAACTTATTTTGTAATATATTCGTCACAATTGCACCATTTAATTTAAATGATTGTGGGGTCGCCTGCCCTCAAAAGTTTAGTTAAAAATGGGCTACGAGATGATGTAGGAGAGATTTTAAATATATTATTATTTATTTATTTCAAATTATTTTAAGCTAATTAATTATAAATTTTTAGATTGTTACATCTAAAAATTTATGTAGCGGACCTCACATAGTGGGATCAAGGCTTGTTGTTGTAATTATAAATTTTTAGATTGTCACATCTATTCTTTGAAGTAATCACCTTTTTATCTCTAAATAGTTGTTCTGGTTTAAGGGGCTGTTTGGTTTGCTAAAAAAAGAATGTAGAGTAAAAGTTTTATAGTCTAGAAGAAATGTAGGAGATTGTTTGTTTTGTTAGGCTTGAAGTAAATTGATTGCAATATAAAGTCAAATGATTGTTGTGACCAACAACAACTAGTGGTGGTTGGTAGTAGGCAATGGGTGGCGACAACGCAATCAACTTGCGATGAAAAAATAAGTTAACAAAAATTGGGTGAGTTTATAATACATAAAAAATGAACTAGAGAGTGAAAAAGGAATTAACTGAAATTTAATATTATTCATTTTTCAGCGAACCAAACACCCAAAATTTTCATTTTTCCTGCATTTGGAATGCTTGGCATTCCTTTTTTCGGCAAATAAACTGTCCCTAAATCAAACAAATCATGATGAACCTAAAGCAAAAGAAAATCTAGAATCACCTACGGTGCTTACCTGTGTTACTTAATTTACTCATGGGTCAGGCATCAGTTAAACCACCCCATCTGACGACCAATCCAAGAAACAAGAATATTCTTATAACTAATGCAATTATCTGTCTTACACTCATGATGCTCATGACAAAGAATTCCTTTTCTGACATTTTGTTTCTCATTTTCATGCCTTTGCATCGCTCCTCCCTCTATTCTTAGCCTTGACCAGATAAAGTTTAACATGCCAGCCATGCAAATATGTAGCCTGCTTGTAAGTTGAGCAATTTCCTTCCCTCTATCGGTCTAACAATTCATAAATGAGTAAAACATTAAGAAGCATACATTGATGAATGGTTGCCTATTTGTGCTTTGAGTGTGAGATAGAAATTTGTTCAATGGGAACTTAAACTATGCTCTGAATCTTATTAATGACATTTGGCTTTTTATATAACTTAAAAATGTTATTTATTTTGTCTCACCTGTCAAATGATATTTTCTTAATCTATGACAAAAAAATGAATATAAGATAATCAAACTTGGCCTTAGATTCAAAGCAAAGGTTTATGACAGGCTCACTCACTTTGATTAGCCTACATAAGCTACATGCACAAGAAACTAGAAATGTAGATTTACGTGTGGTTTTGTTTGAGTGTAGAGTTCATGTAAAAGGGGATTGCCAGTGCGGGAAGCTCCTTGCAGCCAATTTGGTGTGAGGCCTGAAATTTAGATCTATTTATAATGCCTTTTTACCTAACACCTAAGTTCATTTTGGCTACTATTATCAAAATTGTTAAATGTTTAATTTACAAAAATATTCATTACGCATGCTGAAATGTTTCAAAAAATTAGCTTATATACGTGCATTGCTCAGGGAAATGCACTAGTATCGATTTAAAGCTGCAAATTGCAGTTGCTTATCCAATAAAAGGTTCACACCAAAGTGCATTATTTATATCTTTTGGCATTCTAGCATTGAAAAGGGTTTCTACCTTTTTGGAAAGAACCTTGCAATGAGATTTACTGCATTTAAAGGTTAATGGAGAGTTTATATACAATAATAACAACAACAAATCTTTTTCCCACTACGTGGGGTCGGCTACATGAATCTTTTTTCTCTATTGTTTCATATTAAAAAAATCAAATTCTCATTTAAATCTAATAAAAAAGGGTCATTTTTTATACCTTCTAACTAAGTCTTTTTAGGTCTACCTTTACCTTTCTTAACATAGAGTGGATCTAATACATCTACTCTTCTAACAGGTTCATCAGATGGTCGACGTTATTGGAGAGTTTATATGCTATTAAAAAAACTCTTTCATTCGTCTTATGCTGCTAATTAACATGACCTGTCTCCACTTCCTTTTGCCGACTGTTTTCGGCTCTGCTCTCAGACCTGTCTCCACTTCTTCCTACAGATGCTTTCTACTTTACTCCTGATTTAATCTAGACCATTGAAGATGAAACTGCCAAGGGCAATTATGTATTTCCATCATTACTATACCAAAATATATAGAGCACTTGTAATAGCTTCTTATAATTTAACAATGAATGTGATAACTAGTTTTTATCAATCTTCTATGTTTCCTGTATGAGATTAACTTTACCGTTGCCTCTCTGTTTTCCTTGAATATTCTTAACCTTTTCACAACAGCATTTCAAAATGGTATCAGAGATCCTTAACAACATCTTCACTCTGGGCGATTCAACCACCTCTACGCCCAATGCTCCTTCAAGTTCATCTCTGCCTGTTGCTGTCACCAAAATCTCCATTCCTCCATCTCTAAAATTTCTAATCTCCAACATCAAGAATATTGTTCATATCCAACTCTTACCTGAAAATTATCCCACATGGCGATCTCAAATGTTCAAACTCTTCACTGCTAATGGCTTTTGCTTGCTACTTGGAAGGTATAATCACTTGTCATCCCAAACACCTTCTCTCAGATACTGGACAACTGATACCCAACACCCAATATATACTTTGGCTTTTGATCAAAACCTTGCCGTTGCCATCTTCTCATCCATTTCTCCATCTATACTACCTTATATTCTTAATCTTGACTCATGTTTCTCTATTTGGTCTACTCTTGAACGCCGCTTCTTCTCTACCAATCATTTAAGAGTTATCCAAGTAAAAAATGAATTGCATTTGCTATCCATGCAAAACCAGTCTATGACAGATTACCTTGCCACAATTGAATGTTTGGTAGATCATATTGCTATTGTCGGTGGTTTAGTAGATACTGAAGATGTTATTCTATACATCCTGAATGATTTTTCCTCCAATTATCAAGCCTTCAAGACAACAATCAGAACCAAACTCAGCCCCATAAGTCTTGATGATATGTATTCCCTCTTGTGTAGTGAGGAAGGAATCAAACTACTGATGTTGTTAAAGAGCTTACTGTCACTGATTCAACAACAACAATTGAACCACTGTTCGCTCTTACTTCTACTCGTGGACGTGGTCGTGGTCATGGTCGCTTCCTATACACTCGAGGCCGAGGAAGATCCACCACTGCCAATGTTTCATTTAGAAACAACAAATCTAGATTCTCCGGTGACTGCCAAATCTGTGGAAAACACGGCCACTCTGCACTTAACTATTGGTATCGCACAAATATGAAATATTCTCCCTCCCTAAGCTTCAACAATGTCGTGTTTCTTGCTGATTCATCTTCTCCTCCTTGGTACTTGGATAGTGGTGCACTGCACACCTAATACCACATTCGAATCTTCTGCACCCACCACATACTCAAGTTTTGACCAAGTATTTGTCGGCAGTGGCATGGCTCTTCCTATCCTTCAATCCGATAAAGGTCCGCTTCCTACACCATCACATAAGCTCCACATAAGTCCTTTTCTTCATGTTCCTCGCCTCACACATAAGCCCCTTTCTATTTCTAAGCTTACAAATGACAACAACTGCTCTATTACCTTTAACAAAACTGGTTTTGTTATAAAGGATCAGAAGATCAAGCGTATTCTTCTCCAAGGTCCTTGTCTTAATGGGCTTTACCCGGTGTCTACATTTTCTTCATCCTCTACAACTTATGCTGCCAATATTTCAGTTGCTGCCTCCACCTCCGCTACGCCTTGGCATCGTTTGGGTTACTCAAGTGCTTTTATATTTGCTGCTATCATCAAGTCTTTTCCTCAATTATGTACCTCATCTTCTACTACCTTTTATAATTCCAGTGCTTTAGCAAAAAGTCACATATTATCATTTAGTAAATCCAAACATGTATCCAATTCTCCTCTTGACCTTATACATGCTGATGTTTGGTGTCCATCCCAAGTAGTCTCGCATAATGGTTTTCATTATAACCTATTACGTGTTGATGACTACTCTCGTTATACCTAGTTGTATCCACTGGAATCTATATATGAAGTTCCACAAAAAATTAAATACTTTAAAGCTCTCATTGAAATGCATTTAAATAAATTCATAAGAACTCTTCGCATCGACAGTGGTGGTGAGTTTATTAATCACATACTTCACTCCTTCCTAATGCAACATGGCATTCATCATCAATACACTTGTCCCTATACCCCTCAACAAAATGGTATCACTGAGCGCAAACATAGACATTTGCTTGACACTGTTCATACATACTTATTAAGTCTCAACTACCTGCGCATTTTTGGGTTGACACTACTTACAACCGTTTATCTCATAAACTGTCTTTTCTTTACAACTACACATTCACTTTATTCCTTCTAACTTCTTCATGTCTTTCCTCTCACCCACTCATCTTCATTCCTTTGGGTGTCATTGCTATCCATGGCTTCCTCCCTATTCATCTCATAAGCTTGCACCACGCTCTACACCTTGTATTTTTCTTGGCTATGCCATAGCTCAAGAAGGTTATAAGTGTTACAACCCATCTACTGGATGCATCATTGTCTCAAGGCATGTTATTTTTGATGAATCAAACACATCATTTCCCTCACCAATCCAAAATTCTCCCTCTGTCATATCCACATCAACTCCACCAATTCCATTTGATACTTTGCCTTCCACCATTCCTTGTTTTTCACAATCCTCCGCATCAAATTCTTCCACCCACACTCCAACACAAGTACCATTCACCACATCCCCAGCTCCAACATCCTCATTTTACCCAACCATCTACATCCGCCACATTCTTCTCTACACCTACCCCACTTCCACCTCCTCATCCCTTGCAAACCCACTTTCAAATAGGATCTCTAAAACCCAGAGATCTTCTTGACCTCCACCTTACCATTCAAAATACACCCACCTGCTATTCCTCTACTATTAAGCATATTGAATGGCGCCAAGCACTCCCCTCGGAATTTCATGCTCTACAGTCACAAGGAATGTGGACTTTAGTTCCTCTTCCCACTAATCATACATTATTGGCTATTAATCGATATTCAAAATAAAACACCATGCTGATAGATCCATTGCCCATTATGAAAACCACGGTTAGTGGTTCAAGGGTTTAAACAAGAATATGACATTGATTACCTTGAAACTTTTAGTTCGGTCGCCAAATTCCCCACCATTCGCTTGCTTCTCATGGTTGCCTTCATTTTAATTGGTCCATCCTCCAACTAGATGTGGTGAATGCCTTTCTTCGTGGCAAGCTTGCCAACACCGTCTGCATGACACAACCACAAGATTTTCAAGATTCCCAACATTCAAATCATGTTTATCTCTTACCAAAAACTATTTATGGCTTCAAACAAGTTGTCCGTCAATGGTTTTCCACTCTCTTCATATCTTATAAACTCTAGGATTTTGCACTAGCTCTGGCGACCCTTCCTTTCTCATCCTTACTAAACAAATAGGCAAAATCTATCTACTTATATATGTCGACGATATTCTTCTTAATGGAAACAACTCTCCCCTCATTTCCAATTTAGTTTATAATCTACAACTTCGCTTACAAATCCGCAACCTTGGCCCTCTCTCACACTTCCTTGGCATAGATATCCACTCGTCCACTACCGGCTACCATTTATCCTAGAAAAGATACATTCAAACTCTTCTCTCCACTACTGGAATGACGGCTTGCAAATCACTTTCCACACCTCTTCCCACAAAATGGCCAACCGAACCTACTCTGCAAAACAACTTCAGCCAATCTGTTATGTTTTGTCAATTTGCTGAATCCCTACAATATCTTACCTCCGACATAGCTTTCACCATCAATAAAATCTATCAACACATGCATCAACCTCTAGATTTCCATTTTCAGCTCCTCAAATGAATTCTTTGCTATCTTAAAGGGACCATCGATTATGGATTACTTCTTACCAAAGGAGATATGAAGTTAACTGCATATTCCGATTCTTACTGGGTTGGTGATACTCAAGACCACAAATCTACTAATGGCTACTGTTTTTTTTCCTCGGCAATGCTCTCATTTCCTGGTTAGTTAAAAAACAATCCACTGTAGCTTGTTCATCAACTGAAGCGAAATATCGATCCCTTGCTGATGCCACAACCGAACTTATATGGTTTCATCTCTTATGTGAAGACTTCTCCCTCTCTCTAGAGACTACCCCACTTTTCTGTGATAATATCTTGGGCATGTCTATTGCTTGCAATCCTATTTTTCATGCTCAAACAAAACACATTGAGATTGACCATCATTTTGTTCGTGATTCCATCAATGCACAACACATTGTTGTTCATTACATCTCAACAACAGATCATCTGGCATTCACCAAATCTCTACCGGTCTCAAGATTCAAAACTCTTCGATCCAAGTTGGTGGTCGTTCCTCCCATCAACTTGAGGGACGGTGATAATGATTACAAGATTTTACTTCACCACAACTTTGCATAACAACTTTGCTTCTCAAACTGGTCTCCATTTCTTCCTGCAGATGCTTTGTACTGTACTGCTGATTTAATCTAGACCATTGAAGATGAAACTGCCAAGGGAAATTATATATTTTCATCTTTACTATACCAAAATATATAGAGCACCTGTAATATCTTCTTATAATTTAACAATGAATGTGATAACTAGTTTTCATCAACCTTCTCTGTTTCCTGTATGAGATTAGATGTACCGTTGTCTCTCTGTTTTCCTTGAAGCTTCTTAACCTCTTCACAACAGCAATTCAACAGCTATGTGAGTTTAAAATTTTTCTTTTTTTCTCTGTTATTGTAATTTAAAACATATATTTATGCATGTGAGCGATTCTGTTTACTTGATTGTTAGTGTCTGTTTGTACATGTGCATTAATACTGTTTTGAATGTTTGTTGCTTTATATGTGCATTTTTGTCCCTGTATGTGTGCAGGTGATCATGCATCTTTTGTGCTTGCTCACACATCTGCATTTGACGGAAGATATTTGGGCATGTAGGCGTGCATCTGTCCACATCCATATGTGCATTCATCTTATGTTTTGTGGGGTATATGGAAAAGATTGATACCTTTATATCTTGAAGCTCTTTAAATAGATGATATTCAATTTTATTTTTCAACTCCAAATACATGGATTTTGTAAAGTTTGGTTAACTTGTTATATAAAGTAGCTTTAGATGGTACTCTTTTTTTGATATTTTAGCAATGATAATTTATGAAGAATGTTATTTAGATGGATCGTTCCATTGATGTTCATATATAGCTAAATTTCTTTCCCAGTAAACTAGATCGTTCTGTTGGAAGTGGTTGAGTAGATTTACTTTTTATCTTATTGCTTCCAAGTGTAGCTGAATGTTAAAGTTTCTCTACTACATCAGGATAAGGATGCTGGAGTCGATGGAAGTTATCACAAGGAAGATGGTTTTGATGAGGCTGCTTTTGTGGTTCTACAAGAATTGAAGGTAAATCATACTCATTAAGATTCCATTTTTTTAAAATATTCATCCATTAAATTCGATCTATTACCCGTCTACTTAATTTATTCATTATTGTTAATTTAAGCTGAATCAATATTCATCTAGCATTTTAACAAATGCACCATTAAATACACATGCATCCAAGTAGACGTGCTGATGTAGACAAGGAATATAGGGGACCCTATATTTCTTGAACACAAAAGACACACGAGAAGAAAACTGACAAAATGAGTAGAAATTAAAACAAACTTTGTTATACACATGCTTATTCTACGGCCTCACATCATAAGTTCATAACTGGTGCTTACACACTTATGTACTGTTGTAAAAACAGACACATTCTCTTATTCATTTGCGAAGATCATGCATGCACCATACAACATATGTACCAATTGTACTTTCACACAAAAATTGTACATACATTTGGGAACATACACAGAAATATATATACATTCATACATGCATATAGTAAACATAGATACAAGTATACTAGCACATGTTTATATAAGCATAAATTTATGCATGCATCTCCACACCCAATTTCATACATACACGTGTACTTGAATAATTAGATCCATAAAAATGTTCATATATTCATTTTGATACATACACACACATGCATATATTTGCATTCCGATATTTAGATGCATGGATAAGCATAAACATGTTCACTATGTAGAGACATACATCTACATACAAACAGATGTACATGTCCATGAAAAAAAAGCATGAATATACATCATTTTGACATATGTATAATGTGATAATGAATGACACGACTGGAATTAGAAGAATCCGACATAGGGGAATTTGTTAAAACATCCTAATTCTCCTCTAGGGAACTATTCTTTTGTCGTCTCTAATCTACACACATTAAGGCTCACAAGGAAGAGGTTGGTGCTTTCTTAATGATCAGTTGGCTAAAATTTTCCATAAACCACGCCAAAAAGCCAGCATAGCAAGCTTAAAAGGGTGAAATTCGCACCAGAGAAGTTTTTTCGATATGGGCCAGGAGGAACCGATCTGTAGTGCCTGAAGCAGACGGTTTGATTTGATTTTTCAAAACCTGATCTCATGTGTTGATCATAGAAATATTAGCTTCCTTTATCAAATGACCATATGATTGTGAACTGTCATGGCCTAGCAGTAGATGAATGGCCTTTTTTGGTATAAGGTAAAGATATTTTCAAAATATATAAAAGTCAATTTTAGTTGTTCGTTGGATGTTGTATTTATGCAAAGTGAGAATTAATGCAAGGCTTCATGCTTGTCAACTGCAAATGTTGACTTTTTAGTTTTTTTTTTATACGTATCTTTCTTTTAGCTGAAAACCCTTATAAATATCCTTCATGCTCATCTTTACTTCTGAAACTAGGAAGGGAACAAAATTTATTGAATTTTACCATATAGATCATGAATTCCTTTTTGTTTCTTTATTTATGGGAGACCCAATCATGAAATTTGTCAAAATTTCAGTACATCTAGTGGCGAGTAACACACCAATAAATTGACCAATGAGACTTTTAGGAAGGAAAACTAAATTAAGATCCCACTAATGTTCTGGACGCCAAGCTAAAGACAATAATGTAATCTAGAAGGCTACAAGAATCTGAACTTAGTAAGAATAAGGAACCTATTTTCTTTTGAACTACCATGATTTTGATTCTGCATCAAGACTAACAACTCTTGACCTTTAAACACTAGTACCGGTTCCTTCTACTATCAGCCACAAATGAAGCCTCTGCTGCCCGTCACCCAGCAACCAATGCTGCTGCTCACCTAATTCCTTGCCAACCTAAAATTTCTTGGAACTAGATTGGACAATTCTGCGACAATTCTCTAAAATTCAGGAAAAGATCCTACCTACTTCCAGAATTTCGGACTTATATTTTGTGTTCCTTTCCCTGCTGTCCTCTTCTGTTCCAGCCAAGAAAAGGCTCCAAACAAGGATAATCTGTGGCGGTAATCCCTTGATCCTCACTGTCCCAGTTCTTCTAGATTATCTGCCATGGATGACAAGGTTCCATGCAAGCTTCAATGACCACCGTGTCCCTACAATGGCCTTCTAAGCTTGATCAAGACGCTGCCTTTCATCCAGACTTCCGAAATCCTAGGTTGACAGGAATTTCCAGCAGACCTACAGTCCAATTCAACGAAGATCTAGGTAGATCAATTGCTCAATAAAGAAAGAAGTACAGTATCAAATAATAACACAACAGAGAATCTAGTTTGGCTTGTTTGTTCATTCAAGATAGTTGCAAAGCAATGATCTGCATGAGAGCTGTGTCCACCAAGGGCTTTCTTACCGTTCCTGCTATCGTTATTTCCATTTTTCCTTACCGACCTCAGCCTCAGCAAACTACCTTTTTCTTCCCCTGTGTCCAGCCACAGAACTTCCCATGACGCCTCTCCATATTGCTTCCAGTTTTAAAAATCTGCAAGAAAAATATAAAGGGAGACAAGAAGACAAGATATGCTTCAGAAAATTATCTTCACAGCCTGCAAGAAAATAATCACCCCTTCTTGTTTCTTAAGTGAAGATGGCGCCGGAGCTCCGACAATCTGTTGTGGCGGAGTTTCAGACTCCAGTAAGCTTTTCATCCCTCTCTGCCTGCACAAAAACATGGACTGCTGTTCAAATCAGGAATTTCTGGGACAAAAATCAACCAAAAACTGATCTTTTTCCCTAAGAGGGGTGTGGGTTTAAATAGGCTAGCCCCTTATAAAACTTATGAAATCCTAATTACAAAAAACAAGTCATAATAAAATTATTAATTATGAGAAGGACCCTCTATACTGATTGTAATTAATAATAATTTCATCAAGTTACTCAAAATGAATTTAGTTTACATTTATGCAAATCTTTTCATTTATGATAAATCCCATAACTTACATTTTTAAATAACCCCATTTTTTCTACTTAGCGTTATCATTTCTGTCATTCAACCGTTTCTTGTGCTTATTTTTTTCTATCTAAACCATCTTAGAAGTTGTGGATTTTGGTTTTTAGATATTTCTCATTATGTGAGTTTATGTCAGCGGTGTTGATTTTATTTTGATCATTGTATGCTCAAAATCTATTGATGGGGGAAATGTAGTTTTTCTAAGCATAGGACTTAAGCCAATCGTGCGCAAACCATCTTTTTCTATGTGAATTAATTTTGTACTATTAATGAGTGTGCACTGTGGCTTATTTATGTTTGTATAAAAAAGTACGTGCAACATATAGATAACTAGTATCCATGTGACACATTTGTATGTCGCATGCTTTGTATACAATCATTTCTCCTGAATAAATAACATGCTTGGATATTTATGCGTGCATATATGAATTCGTTTAAATGGGCACATACTGGCATTTACATTGTGTACTTCCATTTCTGCATGTTCTTTCACATGCTTGGATCTAAATAGGTGTTCACAAATATTTGCATCACATACACATAAATACATCTCTACATGCATGCCCATCCACATTTGTAAATATCCATGTCACATACTTGCATGTACATCTCTACATACATCAAAGTATGTGCACATGCATTAATTATAAAAGCATGAATTTACTTTTAATTATGCATGTATGCTTGTATGTGGATAAGTTATTGACTGCATATGAAATTATGCATGTTTGCCTGTATTTTTATTGGAGTATTTTCTATAATGGTTTGATGGAGGTAAACACGAGGTATTATTTATTTGTTCATCCATTTATGAGTCGATACGAAAGTGCAAAAACTCATCCATATAAATATCTATATTGAGTTGGATTCCTGTTTTTCTCTTTTTAGCTTTTCATTTGATGCTTGTCGTGCCAACCTTCTGCTTACTAAAGATATTTTTCTATCTAATTTTTTGTTTCTTGTTGGTAGGTTAAGGACTCATTATCATTGATTAAGGTGGACCTTAGTCAGCATTATACTAAACCACCTTCACGATACTCTGAGGGAGCCTTGGTGATTTCTCCATTCTGCTTTTAAGTTTGTTTTCATGCTTCCAAGTTTTAGTTCTGCAAGATGCACCTCTCTGTGATATTTTTAAATCCCTAAACAGCCATAAAATACTGATTTTTGTTTATGTCTAATGATTGAACATCTTTCATTTAGGTTAAAAAGTTGGAAGAACTTGGAATTGGAAGACCATCGACTTACGCATCCATAATGAAAGTGCTGCAGGTATTCTTTTGATGTGAATGACTTTACTTTTAATATCTGCTTGTAAATATTTTGATAATTTAACGTTTACAATGATATGCATTTCAATGTTGTTGATGTAAGTGCTAATAAGAAATGCATAATCAGTTGATACAGCATTTCTCTTTCTATCATCTTTGTCCATGAAAATGCAATTTTCTTGTGCTAGCATGTATCATGTATAGTGTTTTAACATATAGCTTATCTCTTGCACGGAGTTTAAAAACCAAGTCCAAAACCAATCTCTGAGTGTTTGTTTGGCTATCATTAAGATTCCTAGAATTTTATTCATCGGATTTATTGTAGTTTTTTATTGAGTGCATGCAATACTGTTGGGTAGACCTTTGACTCTGCAATTTTATTCTAAGAATGCTATCTTCTTGTGCTTGATTTCTCGTTTCTTTTTTTTCTTTGATATGATATTTAATATTTTGGATGTAAATATATGGTTTAAAGCCATTATGTTTCTTCTGAGTGTTTGAATCTATCATTCTAACTATTTTTCTTCCGTTTGTTTGAATATAATAGATTGAAACTATGTTGTATGCAATACTTTGATTGAATTGGCTATGTTATCCAGGATAGAAGCTATGTGACAATGAAAAATCGAGTTCTTCATCCTGAATTTCGAGGTCGAATGGTATGTTGTTCATTCTTGGTTTCTTCTTACCTTGAGAAAAAAAAAACAAAGTGTAATTACGGAACCTTTAGGATTTTCAATCCCATTTCAATAGAGTTATTCTACTCGAAATTTGGCCTTTGAGTGCTTAAGACAAGTAGCTGTTCTTCAAACCACTATTTTCTACTTAGATACTATTGAACTTTCATTTTTTCCATCTTATTTTCTCTGAGTTTCTTTTGTTCAACATAGAATTTTTGGCACTTGTTGCTTTAGGTTAGGTTCTAGATTTCTTATTTATCTATGTTAATTGTTTTCTTATGCTTTTGGCAGGTCTCGGAATTTCTTTCCCATCATTTTTCAGAAGTTACTAATTATAGCTTTACCGCTGATATGGAGACTGAGGTATCTATCTTTTCTGGTCAGATGCTATCTATTGAACTGTTTAATTATAGTTTTTTTTTAGCATTTTGTTATTACTTAACATAAATTCAATACAACCTTTCTACGTTTTGTATTTGTAATTCGTTTCAAGGTGTGCCCACGTTTTTGAACCTTTAGCAGAGCTCTTCGAAGTTGTGTTGAGGTGCATTTTCTTGGTCCCTAAAACATGAAGGAAATAGTATGAGCTTTTGGTATAATCTGGACTATAGAAGCTTGACGAATGGGCAGGACGAATACAGATTTAGACACAATTTATCACTTGATCAAATGATGAAATAATGCTTCTGTATGCCAAATTAACATCAATTGAGAACATACTAAACAACAAATTTGTTTAACAAAAAAATGCTAAACCACAACTCCCAAAATATTTTTATTAAAGTAGCACTCACTAAAATACCAACAAGCTCTACAATAAATTTTTTTTGCTAACCTACACATAATTCACTATTAATACAACTATCATCATGGGATGGCGCATCAACAAAGGGCATGCATAAATTCATGAAAATAGTCACAATTATATGACTTGACTCATTAAATTGCGATTAAACTGTGAAATTCAAAATTCTGCAGTAATACGGATTCATTTTTTTACCCCAAAATTGTGGTCAATCACACTTTTTTTTTTATCACGCGCACACGCACAGACGCACAAGCGCACACACACACATGCACACGCGCACAAGCACACATACACACGCACACGCACACGCACGCGCGCGCACACACACACATGCACAGGCACACTGGTCAATCACACTTATTTGATTGTCTATCTGCTAATTAGATAAATTTAGAGTCAATCGAGTTTTCTTAATTAGTAAGGGTTTACTTGATAGAGTGAAGATCAGTATTGAAATATATTCGTTGATTGGCTTTTGCTAAATTTCAGTCAATCTTATTTTATTTAACCTAATTAGGGCTCAAATACCTAAAATCAAGTTTAATTAACTCTCTTAATTAATCTTAAGGCCTGATTAATACAAAAAATATGCTAAATTTATTTGATATTTATAAGGTTATTTAAACCATTAAAGAGAAGAAGAAAACATGTTTAATAGGTTTGATTTAAACAAAATAAGACCAATATCTAGTTATTTCCTCATAAAATTTCATAAAAAAGCATGTGCAAGACATTGGGCTATTAAATTTAAATTTCTTGCATTTGCTCTAACAAGCATGTTAAGTGCTTAATATCATCATTTGAAAATGTTGCAAGAGTCAAATAAATTTCTTGCATTTGCTCTAACAAGCATGTTAAGTGCTTAATATCATCATTTGAAAATGTTGCGAGAGTCAAATAATAAGTTGAACGATAATTTTCCTTTATGTGCTCCAACCAATGTGTTGAACTCTCAAATTTAAGGCTTGGGAATGATGCACGTGCTAAAATAAAAATTTATTTAAATTTTAAGTCTGATTCTCCTCCTTGAAAGAATTGTAGTTGACAAGACTAGAACTTAACAAATAAATATACAACCGTAAAACTCATGAAGATATTTGTTTTTTATGTTCACATTAAGCTCTCAAAGCCTTATATAAAGAAAAATTACTATAAAATGTGAACTCTTGAGGTCAATGTTTATATAACAAGTCACAAAATTGTTATTTGAACTCGATCTTTTGTTGGCGAACAGGCAGAGTTAACAAGGTTTAAATAAAAAATTAAATTATTTAAAATCTTAATGATGGCTGCATCGAAATGAATATCAACCTTAGCAATTCATTTTTAAAATCAATTCTCTCTATGTTGCAAATGCAAATATTTTCAAGTGAGTTAAATGTCACCTCAAGGATGATCGCATTAATAGCTAATCTCAATTTGAGAGGATTACATGATTTTTGAAATGCCCCAAAAAGTTTCAAAGTTAATCGTTCGAGGCTTAAATTTCCATTAAATTTAAAAATTTAATAGTCAGCAAAATTGAGAGATAGAGAAATATAGAGTAAGGAGGATCTATGTATGATATTTATTGATTTTGAGATAGCATATGGTAAAGTTCAAAGAGAAATGTTCTCGAGAGTTCTAGAAAAGAAAGGAGTTAACAGTGCTTATATTCAAGTCATTAATATATATATATATATATATATAGAGGAGCTGTTACTTATGTTTAAACAAAGCTGGTTTGACGATGCATTTTTCCTATTTTAGTCAGATTATATCAAGGATCAGCTTTATGCCCATATCTTTTTGCTTTAGTCATTGGATGTTCTTACTAGACATTTGCAATAGATGTATCTTGGTGTATGCCTTTTGCTGATGATAATCTTCTTGTTGGTAAGATTAGAGAGAGTTGAAGAAAACTTGAATTATGGAGGTCAACGTTAGAGTTTAAAAGTTTTCATTTGAGTAGATTTGAAATCGAATGCATGGAGTGTAATTTTAGTTGTAATTCAAGTGAATGGTATTTTTTTTGTTTGGTTTGAAGAATGAATGTAGTGTAAGGTCCAAAAATGATTGCGACTGGTGGTGGTTGACGGTGGTGGTGGCTGAAGGGGGTGGTCCTCAGTGGCGAGGGTGGCCGATGGTGGTGGTGGCCGGCGGTGGGTGGTGGCGGTCGCCAGTAGTGGTGTTGGTGGTCGGCGATGGTGGTAGTTAGTGGGGGATGGCGGCAGTGGATGACGACGATGGTGGGTGGCGATCCTGAAGGCGGTGGCCCTCAACGGCGAGGGTGGCCGATGGTGGTGGTGGCCGACGGTGGGTAGTGGCGGTCGCCAGTAGTGGTGTTGGTGGTCGGCGATGGTGGTAGTTAGTGGGGGATGGCGGCAGTGGATGACGACGATGGTGGGTGGCGATCAAGTGAGCTTTTGGTTGCGGTTTAAACAATTTTCACTAAAAACATGGTGAGTTTTATTTATTTCAAAAATGAACTAAAATGATTTACACTACATTTACTTTACTTTACTTAGCTCAAGTTTGTATTCCAATTAAACACCAAAATTTTCAAGAATCCCCTATATTTAGAGTACTTTACACTTTTTTGTATTCCTACCAAACAATCCCTAAATGGAAATGGAAGTTCGTAAAACTGAATTTTATAATTAGTTTCAAGGTCAAGAGCATTGGCTGAAACTGTTTTCTTTCACTTGTTTCAAGAGATTTGGCCAGCATTAAAGTAGAAACCGTCCATTATATCGAATTCCATCCATCATTTTATTGGTTTTCATCCTGTTTTGAAAGTTTTTCCTATTAAAAACAATTTTTGCTCTTTCGAATTAACATCCAGTCGATGCATTTTGTAATCTCCTGAAAGGCCTTTTATTTAGCGTAATTTTTTTATTAATATATTAATCATGATTACTGTATTATTTTGTTTTAAATTGCCTTTTCATAATTGACTTTACAATCAGATGATTCATTATATTTAATTATCTTGCATTTAATTAGGTATATTATATTATGCGATTAAAATTTTATATAACCTAAAATAAAGTTCGGAACTTAAAAGAAAAACCAAAAAGAGCTGTATTTGTGATGCTAGCATAACTAGTGAACTCCTTTTGGTGTCATTTGGCTCAAAGTGAATGTCTTGAAACTTCTTCTGTGTTTTTGGGTGGGTTTTATTATGGGAATAGCTTAAATGAAGGTTGGGAAATTGTGGCACTTTACATCTAAACACCACTAAGTTTTTTTTTTTACTAGGTATTCTTTTACGTAGCACCTTTTTCAAACCAAACAAGTCACCCTTTGTAAGTGTCCAAAACCAAAATTGAAACATACATTATAGCACAGTTCGGAACTTATCTTTTGCTTATGCTGGTGTGTATGTTATTTGACTCAGGCTTCATTTGAGGCAGCTTTCAAACTGCTTCCTAAAATGATTTTCTAGTATTAACTTTTCTAATTCAAGAAATTTTTATACTAGAAAGCTAATTTAGAAAGCAACAAAAAAACTGTCCCAAAAAAAGCCTCAATCTGTTACCAAGTTGACTATTATGATTTCTTTTTTGTTTTCAAAATACTAAACAGTATTTCGTCAAACTAGTTGGAAGTGTTTCTTGTCATTGTCTCTCTTATTTTGGTTTCTGGTTGCCTTCATCAGCTTGATAATGTTTCTGCTGGCACGACTGAATGGAAGGGTCTTTTGAGAGATTATTGGTCTCGATTTATTGAATATTGCAATTTGGCAAGCAATGCTCACATTCATCAGGTTATTATTTGTTGACGATTTGAATCTCTGGCTATTACTTTCTCTGACAATATATTTGCGGCTTTCTGAGAGAGTTTGTATTGTTTATGCTTCTCTGATAGGTTGAGAAAATGTTGGAGGAGAAATTTGGTCACATACTATTCTCTTCACTTCCTAATGATAGCAGATTGTGCCCAAGGTATTTATGAGTTAGGTATTTTCTCTTCTATAATGGTGCCTATCCTGTAGTGGCGCATGGAGCCAAAAATGCAGGTTTCTTTTAAATTATGGGAAAGTTACATCAAGTATTAAGTCCCTATGTTTCGTAGGTCATGGATATGATTATAACAGGAATTCTAAATGAAAATTTTCTTTTATCGCAATGTTAATGCCCATATATTTTACTATTGGTCATTGATATACTTAATAGATATTCAGAGATGAATACCTAGGTGTCTGCCTGCATATGACAATGTCAATAGTTAATTCTAGTTGTGTCTTGAATGCTGAGTTAGAATAATTGTAAAAAACCATGAGACAAATAAATGTTAAACCACCATAACAAGGATGCGATATATGAAACCTCTATAGAGCATCACATTTTGGAGATCTTGAGTATTACTAGTGGAATATCTTAGAGGGACCATGTTGACCCATGCACTAAAGAACACAAAAAAGGCTGAATTCAATGACCCATTCACTAAAGAACACAAAAAAGGCCGAAATCAACGACGCAAGCGATGGTCAACGGGTGCGACATGTTTCTAAAGTGCTCAAATGACCTCTGATTCCAAATATTCCAAAATCTAAAATATTTAAAATTGAAATTAACCATCAAAACGCTTAAAGCAAAAATCTATCAACCCTCCACAATAGTTTGCCGAGGTGGATAAATTCAAATACCACTTCATCTCATAAAGAGCTAATGTCTGGTCGAGAATATCACTAGGATTCATTCTGAAACAATCTCTTGCCAATGGGGCCATGGCACATGTTTTCTAACCGGCGGTTTTGCCTCCAAATGGCATTGCAGGTAAACAATTATGATCGGGGCCCTTTGAACTCGGTGTTTTGCCGCTAAATGACACCACTAAATTGTAGTCATGGCTGAAGCCCGTATGCTCCCTAATGACATCAAATCCTTGAGATAGAAATCAATAGGATATAATTGATAGGGCACAAAGCCCTTTGTTAGCTAAGGTGGATTCAAATTTTTTCCCTTAGGCAAATACTCATCCCATGTCTACAAGGTTCCCTTGGACGACACAACCCATGTTTGTCGACAAGGATCCTTCTGTCAGGTTGGGTCGACTTCTTCCTCTAACTAAGTAGACTATGGACCACGATGGCTTAGGATGACGAAACCATGGGATCTTGATTGGATCCATCATCACTTCCCCCACTATTCACTTTAAGTGCAAGATGGTGAAATTTTCAATTTTAAATATCAAACCTTTAAACACCTAAACCCATGTTGTTACTATAACCAGAACAAAGATCATAAAGTCCTCGCAAAATGAGGGCGAAATTTTTGGGTAGTATCTGATGCGGACATCCAACCGTCCATGACTATCCGAGGAGCTGAAGATCAACGGCTGTCATTATCCCACGTTTTCTTATATTTTATTTGTAATTTTTAAATTTTTATTATGAATTTTCCGTTTTTACCCTCACTTAAGAGGGTCGTCCTATGTAAGCCTTAGGGGCATATGTGTCTTGTTTTAGTTTCTTAGGCCTATATATAGAGGCCCTTTCTTATGTAATGGGATGATGAATGGTTAATGAAAATTTGCTTTTTGTGTTCTCTTTGTGAGTTCCATCTTTTAGATCTCTTAGTGAGTTCTCTACATTGTGTTCTCTTTGTGAGTGCATCCCTCTCCCAAATCTCTTAGTGAGTTTTGGGAAGAGCTAGATCTCTTTGTGAGTTCTAGGTCTTCTTGTTCTACTAATTTTCGTTCTTTATTTCTCGTGTTCGATTCGTTGTCACCCGCCACCGGCCACTTCCCTCACCCGCCGGCCACCTCCCCCACCCACCCGTGAATCTCACCTTCCACCTCCTTCTCCCCATTGAAATCCTTGCCTAATTTGGGTGTTCATATTTTGGGCTGATTTCAAATTCAAAATCATGCATTTTGAAATTCGAAATCTTTCCTAATTTAGGAAAGTTATTTTTGGAAAGTTTCCTTTTTCAATCCGATTTGATTTTCAAATTCAAAAGGGGTTTAATTGGTTCTTTCCTTAATTCCCTAACATTAAGCAAATTCCATCAAGTCCTTAATTTAAATTCATTTGAATTCTAAATTCATTTGAATTTTAAATTCAAATTTAAGAAGCCTTAAATGCTCTCATTACATCCTTCCATCTCCCCTTAATTCAGCTGGCCTCCTCCCTATTATTAAAGTGATTTTGAAATCCATCAATTAAGTGCCGTTATTTTTCTTTGGACAGATTTCCAAAAAAAGAAAGAAAAAAAAACTGCTGCTGTTGGCCGAATTCCCTCAAGTCCCTTTCTTGGGATTTCAGTTTTTTTTTTTTTTGAAACAAAATAGCTGAATAATAAATCTGAACTGTTTCGGATCTCCTTGCCTTGCTATACTAATTAATTCCCTAATCTAAGGAAATTAATTTCAGGAATTAAACTCCATCTGCCTGGGCCGATATTTCCTCAAGCCCCCCTCTTAAGTTATTTCCTAAAATCTGATTGCAGGTTAGGAAATAAATTCCTATTCCTCCAATCATCCATACGGTTTCTGAGCAAATTCTCCAAGTGGTCACATCAACTTATAGCCACTTAATTCAGTCTCCTGAATTGGAATTAATTCCAAAAGTCTAGCCACAACTCAGCCACCTCCTCCTTAAATGTTTTGCTTGTTTTACTTCTCCCTAATCCTTCCAAAATTGAGCCGTTTCATAAGTTTCTTGCACTCCAAATTGCTGCCAGAATTTGACGTGGATGGGAATTTTCTCCTCAGCTTAACAGCCTCATTTTCTTCTCAGAATCAAATAAGAATTCCTTTTTTTTTCAGGTTTTGAATAAAACCCTGAAGAATATTTTCAGATTTTATTTGTGAGACATCTGGAGTTTTTCCATCTTCCATAGCAAAGCCTTTTTCATTTTACATCAGTATCTTATTTCAAACCCAATATGCCTTTTGAAATTTTACCCCAGAACTTAATTCGTCAAAACTCTCCCGAAGGCAGGGGAGGTCGGGGCACGAATTTTCGGAGCTCACAATGCCTAATGAATCTTCTTCACTGACGACTGGTCAACCTCTTTTCTGACATCCTTTCAACAGGCTGACCTTCATCGACGCCCTTTAGACCACCAACTTTGTTAATGATTGACCTGCCTCCTCATGCCTAACTAGCCTTTATTACTGATGCACAGCCGATATTTTTTGTTGATGCACAGTCCACTTCTCTTACTGAAGTTCAATGTGTCGTCTACCTGCACTAAAACCAGCTTGGCATCCCTTGTGGACCTGATTGATCCATTCTCATGCATGATTGCCGCAAGATCCTGCATCCCAAGGCTCCAACACCTGATGATAATCAACTAATCTGTCTCCTTCTATAAATCTTTTATACGCTTAATGTTCATACTGTTATCTGAACACATATTTAAGGTGTTGAATCATTAGTGTCTCAAAAGATGAAGAGGGTAATGTTTTGACTTTATTCACATTTATGGAAGTTAAGGTATATCAGGGATGCTTTGTTATTTTGTAAACTTGCTTTTTACCGTCCTGTCATCTGCACAATTTTTGCTCTTTCACTTTTAAAAGCATGAAGAAAGCATTGTTTCTCTTGATAACTTATGCAGCTGCGAAGAAGGAACTTTAAGATTTAAAGTTAGCAGATTTGGGTCTGGCTATTTTATTGGCTGCGATCAACACCCCAGATGCAAGTAAGTTATGAACATAATTTTTAATATGATTGGCTTCCTAAAAATTTCTACCAAGTTGATTGAGTATACTATGACTATCTTGCATTTCTTTTCTTAAATTTGTATTAGCTAGTTAATATCATGTAATTGCAAGCTAATTGATATTTGGGCATCTTCGTGCAAATTACGAGGAACTAAAACCTTGATAGATTTGTGTTGTTGAATGTTTGAATTATTCTCGAAGACCCATACACGCTCTCGTAATGTGGTGAGGTTGAAGAAATACAGCCGCGGTATTACTCGACACCAATCATACACGCTCTCGTAGTGTGGTGGGATGACCCAGACTCATGTAGTTTCTCCTAAACAGGGGAGACACTGAAAGGCTATCAAAATTCACAACAAAGAAAGGAACTGACTTGAATAATTGACCTAGAACTAGAACTTGAACTGAACAAGACAACTTGAAACTTAAAACCAAGCATTAACTGCAAGGAACAAAGCTTAAATGAATTAACAGGACACCGGACCTTAGAACTCTAAAATACATAATGAACTTGAAAATATAAATACTAAATAATGGTTCAATGCACACAAATGAACGTCAACGAACAAATGAAAAGACTTGTGACGCGACTCGTTTGTAAGTAAAAATTGACTAAGTTATGGAAAATACAGTAATTTATATGCAGACAGTGACTTGAAGTTTTCGATGAATGTCAAAGAATTGCCATGCCAGCTGAAATGCAACTAAACCATAAGTTATCTTCAAAGATAGTAAAGGATTAGCAAACATACACGACAAGTTATCTCTGCATGGCAGCAGTAGAGCATTCAATGCTTACAAACAAAGCGTGTAGGATGCATTAACGAATATAACGGCCTTCTTGCAGTGAACCCTAATCAGCACGCAAGCAACCATACCTGTTTGTTATGAACACGAGATTAACATGCAATCAAATGCATTGGACCTTATAAGCAATGGGGGCTAAAATGTATGAAGAAATTAATGATGAGTGCAGTTCATCCCACAATCAATATTCACATGCAAATGAACATACTAGATTCATTGGTAGATGATAATACCCCTCCTACAGACATATGCAGTGCAGCATATGGCGAATGCGAACATGTGCTAGCAATGACAAAAGATTTTTCGTATGCAAAACCTTTAATGTACAAGCTTGCAATGCACACATTAGCCTATATGTGAGCAATGACAGTAAACGAACCTGCAATGCAAAAGTTCTACGACCGAGGTTAACTAACTTGCAAGCACCTGAAACAGTCCCCATAAACACTGAAATACATGCAAGCTAATACAAAAGTTCGTCGATTGACACATAAAAGGAATTTGACGATGAATGCAACCACTCATCAGTTAACATGCAGGGAGAGCTATGAACGCAACTCACCTAACAATCAGTTTTAATTTGCGGATGAACATACACATTCGCTTGCAAACAATAACACTGATAATTATCATATGAATAAACTCAAAGAGACTGAAGAATATAATGAAATGTTTATAAGCAAAGTATGAGTCGTACAACAGATGGTGCAATCTCCCCACAGTCAACATCAACGTGCATGTGAATATATGTCAACTCATCTATAAACATATACAACGTAGCCTACGATAAATGCAAACCCCTATTTGAAATGAAAGGAAATTCATTGTATGCACAATAGCATGTCCACGATTGATAGTCAGTAACAAGTGATGGGTGTTACGATGCCCTCATAGTTGACAACCACTCGACTGCTGGCAAATACATTGATCCCCTACAAGCAAAGAGGCTGATATGCAACAAACACAAGCACTTACTAGTTGTTGTAGAAGACCCTTCATGAGCAGGATTCAGAAAACCCGTCATACATCCTGTGTGTTGTCCATAAGCAAAATGCAAAGTGACTACATCAAGTGTAAATGCCTACGAGTTCCTATAGGAAACTCGTTGTGCATACAATGGTCTTTTCTACAAGCAATGATAGTAAATGTATTGCAAGAGTGATGAATCCTCTACAAGCAATAGATGGAAGATCATGGCGGATGCAAGTGCCTACTAGCAATGATGGAAGATGCATCATATGCACAATAATATATATAGGCGGGTGATGATCAATAGGTTGTGGATGTCACAACACCCCTATAATCAATCACCATTCAATGGCTAGCAAGTACGTCAATCCAATTCACTGCAAGCAATAATAGATGATATACAACAAATACAAATAGCAGGAGGTTCGTTAGTGCACGATAACCTACCTGCCCAAAGCAGCAAACAACTTGTGACGCGATGCTACACCACCGGATCTGCAACATCCCTACAAGTTGACAAAAGGCATGTACAAGCTTCCAAATAGAACGCTGCATTCAACTGACAATTGCTCGCACAACTGATTAGCATTAAACATTCTAAAATGGCCCAACACATTCAGTACAATATGTATACACACACAAACACAAAAATGCATATGCAATCATACACCCTCATGGGCCCTAACAAGCGTGTTATGGGTACATGCGGCGTCTGAGGATATTGTGCAGGTCAATAAATGAACTTAAGTTCAAGACTAATCCTCCTCCTTGATAGAACGAGAGTCGACATGACTTGAACCAATGAATAAATATATGGTCGCGACATCTACCAAGATATTTATTTTTGTAGTTCAGATTAAGCCTTCAAGGTCCATATCAAAAAAATATTGCCAATAAAAGTATACAGCCGACTCGAACCCAATCCTCTGTTGGCATCTAATAGAGTCGACATGGTTCAATCAATAAAATATAATTGCTCATGAAAACCCCGATGATGACTGTGTTGAATGTAGATCTAAACTGGAGGAGTTAATTCCAAATATTCAAAATGTCACCCAAATGACCATAAAATCTATGATTCCAAATATTCCAAAATCTAAAATATTTAAAATTGAAATTAACCATCAAAACGCTTAAAGCAAAAATCTATCAACCCTCCACAATAGTTTGCCGAGGTGGTCACAAAGAGCTAATGTCTGGTCGAGAATATCACTAGGATTCATTCTGAAACAGTCTCTTGCCAATGGGGACGTGGCACATGTCTTCTAACCGGCGGTTTTGCCTCCAAATGGCATTGCAGGTAAACAATTATGATCGGGGCCCTCTGAACCCGGTGATTTGCCGCCAAATGGCACCACTAAATTATAGTCATGGCCGAAGCCCGTATGCTCCCTAATGACATCAAATCCTTGAGATAGGAATCAATAGGATATAATTGATAGGGCACAAAGCCCTTTGTTAGCTAAGGTGGATTCAAAATTTACCCCTTAGGCAAATACTCATCACATGTCTACAAGGTTCCCTTGGACGACACAACCCATGTTTGCCGACAAGGATCATTCTGTCAGGTTGGGTCGACTTCCTCCTCTAACTAAGTAGACTATGGACCACGATGGCTTGGGATGACGAAACCATGGGATCTTGATTGGATCCATCATCACTTCCCCCACTATCCACTTTAAGTGCAAGATGGTGAAATTTTTAATTTTAAATATCAAACCTTCAAACACCTAAACCCATGTTGTTACTATAACCAGAACAAAGATCATAAAGTCCTCGCAAAATGAAGGCGAAATTTTCGGGTAGTATCTTATTTCAAACCCAATATGCCTTTTGAAAATTTACCCCAGAATTTAATTCGTCAAAACTCTCCCGAAGGCAAGGGGAGGTCGGGGCACGAATTTTTCGGAGCTCACAATGCCTAATGAATCTTCTTCGCTGATGACTGGTCGACCTCTTTTCTGACATCCTTTCAACAGGCTGACCTTCATCGACGCCCTTTAGACCACCAACTTTGTTGATGATTGACCTGCCTCCTCATGCCTAACTAGCCTTTATTACTGATGCACAGCCGACATTCTTTGTTGATGCACAGTCCAGTTCTCTTACTGAAGTTCAATGTGTCGTCTACCTGCACTAAAACCAGCTTGGCATCCCTTGTGGACCTCCTGATTGATCCATTCTCATGCATGATTGCCGCAAGATCCTGCATCCCAAGGCTCCAACACCTGATGATAATCAACTAATCTGTCTCTTTCTATAAATCTTTTACACGCTTAATGTTCATACTGTTATCTGAACACATATTTAAGGTGTTGAATCATTAGTGTCTCAAAAGATGTAGAGGGTAATGTTTTGACTTTATTCACATTTATTGAAGTTAAGGTATATCAGGGATGCTTTGTTATTTTGTGAACTTGCTTTTTACCGTCCTGTCATCTGCACAATTTTTGCTCTTTCACTTTTAAAAGCATGAAGAAAGCATTGTTTCTCTTGATAACTTATGCAGCTGCGAAGAAGGAACTTTAAGATTTAAAGTTAGCAGATTTGGGTCTGGCTATTTTATTGGCTGCGATCAACACCCCAGATGCAAGTAAGTTATGAACATAATTTTTAATATGATTGGCTTCCTAAAAATTTCTACCAAGTTGATTGAGTATACTATGACTATCTTGCATTTCTTTTCTTAAATTTGTATTAGCTAGTTAATATCATGTAATTGCAAGCTAATTGATATTTGGGCATCTTCATGCAAATTACAAGGAACTAAAACCTTGATAGATTTGTGTTGTTGAATGTTTGAATTATTTTCAAAATAGTTGTGTAGCATCTGTGGTCTTCGTTTAGCCAAATTAGCAATGCTATTAAAGTCATCCTTTAGATTGCTGAATTTAAGCTCTTGTTCTTGTTGTTTGAGAATGAGATTTTTAAAATTTTATGTTTTGATAGGTACTGGGCATCCCAAGAATAGTGCTTAAATTTGAAGTATGAAACCGAATTTCATTCACATTCATTGTATCTTAGGAGTACTAAGAAAAAAAAGAATAGAAATAATTAATATTAGTATATAATCTTGTAATGATGAACACATACTTGTGGATAGTTGGCTTGATTACTTTTAAAAGTGGAGCTACCAAAACAAGAAGTAGAATTATTTTTACTTTGGTAAAAAAATCTTTTCGAAAGATGCTGAAGTGATTTTTATGGAATGTTTGAATACAAAATATAGCCTAGCTATAATTATGGATATATATATTTTAAGAGTATAAAACAAATAATTAAAAGAGGTAATTGTCCCTCAATAAGGTAGTGGAACTATTTAACTTCCAAGATTAGAAGTTATTAGATTGTTGACGGAAGCAAATTGGTAATGAGTAATTGAAGAGTTGTTGTGCATGCGATCTAGTCGGGCCGAATAGACCTGTGAACCTCTTGAGCACGTTTTTGTTCTCGATTTTGTGGATTTTGAAGGATAATTAATCGGCTTTCTTGTTGTCCTACCACCGACTTTCATTGTCGGAATTCTGAGGAATACAGGTTCCCACCACCGGTCTTCATTACTAATACAAGATGGATTTCTTTGAAGTAATGAGACTATTCAAATTATGATATTCGTGGAAAAACAATCGCAAGAAATGCAAAGAAGGAACTGTTGACATACTTTTTCGCTCGATCGATTCGATCGAAGGTCGTCAAGACGAAATTGACTCAAATCAAACCTCGATTTAATTAAATTAAATCAATTTAATTTAAATTCTGAAATTTTGGTCTTCAAGGGAAGATACTAATCGCGAGTTTCCACCACTGGCCTTTGTTTCCGAAATTCTGAGTAATACGGGTTTCCACCATTGGCCTTCATTGCTTAAATTATGAGGAATAAAAGTTCCCACCACCGGCCTTCATTGCCGAAGTTCTTAGAAATATTGGTCCTTCCTTTGTGCGTCCAAGAATGGGGAGAGATCGGGCCGGAGGGCCCCTCGTGCGTATGTTTGGAAAGAACTGAGGATTCTCTCTCGTGCGGGTCTAGGGCTGGGACAAGCAAGTGTGCGAGACCTGCACTCCTTTCTCATATCAGACCAGAAGAATCAGAGGCCTTGCGTGTGCATGTACCAAGTCGATCGAACAGGGGTATTTGGTTGGAGTTAGACGACTAATTTGCATTGGGCTGAAGGCTGGCTCGATCAAACGGTAGGAGATTTGCATGGCAAGTGCCAAGCCGCTTTAGACGCATTTTTCTTCTTTCTCCTTGAAGCTTGCTACAACCCTAAAAACATTTTTTTTTCCTACTATCGTGCCTTCATTGCTTGCCTTCTCCTGTACTTGTCCTATCTATAACAAATGCCCCATTCATTGTTGCCCTTCTTAATATAGCATTTATTGCTTCCCTTTGCTACCGAAATGTCTAAATCTAATTTTTTTCAAAGTTTTGACCAAATGGAGGGCTCTATGGTGCACCATGGGACTTGATAACTCTACTTTTTTGTAAATAATTATCAAGCTGGGAATGACATATCTATATACCCCATTTTGAGGGGGAGTGTTAAAATCTCAGCCATCCCTTTACACTTGATCCCACAGCCAGGATTGGAATCTGTGGAAGGCTCATTTGTGATCTCTATTAAATCCCAGTCGTCCCTTAACACTTGATCCCACATCCAGGATGATAATCAGTGGGAGGCTCACTAGGATTACACCAATCTCCTTCCATATTTGGTTGGCTGATTTAAGATGAATTATATTAAGGAAAATATGCATGATTCTGTAGTTATTTATTTCTTTATTAAGGCATCTTCTATAGATTTATAAATAGGAATAGTTTTGTGTAATAAAATTAAGCTTTTCCCTCTCCAACTTTTTGGCTCTTTTGGGGATATCGTTGAAAAGTTATTGTAGTGAAGAAATATATTGTACAAAAGAAAATTTGGTGGTCGAGTGAGGAGGCATACAAAAGTTATTAAAATGTGAATTTAAATTGTATCAAAAAGTAAATACAACTTTAGCCTACTAATAATAAAGAAGTATAATCTTGCAAATCGAATAGTAAGCAAAACAAAATCTACAATTTTATATGATTTATGCAACATCCTAGAGATATCATGAAAGGTGAATAGCAATGCATAATTAACTTTTGCAAGAAATGAGAGATCTAGAGGCTTTGATCAAGTAGATTTCATTAAAAGTGATGATTATAAGTTTTTAGTCAAAGATGAGGATATCAAGGAAATATACAAATTGTACCCTGAGAAATTGTCAAAATAAAAGCTTGATAGATTAAAGTGAAAAATGACCAAAATGGTCCATTGATTTTTTATGAAGGATCAAAATGATTCCTAATTATATTAAAGAATCAGTTTGGTCCCTCAAGTCTTTAAAGAAGAATCAAAATAGTCCCATGTTAGGACTATTTTGATTCCTCTTTAAGGAGTTGAGAGATCAAAATGGTCCTTTAATATAGTTATGGACTATTTTGATCGTTTATAAAGAGTCAAGAGATCACCATTTTGATCATTTCCTCATACAATAATTGATTCACATGAATATAAAAAATAAATATTTGAGTTAAACTATACATTGATTGAAAAAAAAGTGAAATGTACTTAGTTCTAAAGATACATAAGTATTAAACTTTAGGTCATAATGATATACCTATTAATATTTGGAGAGTTATGGGTAATATTAGTGTAGTTTGGTTAACATGCCTTTTTAATGGAATCTTTGAAATTTAAGAGTGTCTAATGATTTAAAAAGAGATATTTTAACTTCAATGTTCTAGAATGAAATAAATGCTTAGGATTGTTGTAATTTTATATGAATCAAACTTATCAATCATACAATGAGGATATGGGAGAGGGCAATGGAATATAACTTTAAAGTATTACTATGTCAGATACTTTGTGCCAAGGCAATTAAGGGAAGCATATGAGAGAAAAAAATCTCCTTATATGTTTTTTTTGTTTATCTTGAGAAGGCATTTGATTAACATAAGAATTGATGTACTATGCAATAGAGAAAAAATGTATGTGTGGCGATGATATATTGTAATACCCAAATTTACTGGCAAGGAAATTTTAATAGTAAATTCTTTTAAAGTTAAATAAGTTTAATTAATATTTTTATTTATAATACATTCTTAAAGAAATTAATAATTAGACTGTTAAGTGAATTCAGTGAATTACTGTTGAGTAAACTATTAAGTGAAGGAATTATTATTATTAAGCAAAGTTAATTACTTATAACTAATTCCTTATAGTTATTTCCTGAAGAGGTGTGTCCCTTTTGGACGTGAGTATAGGATAACTATCAATGGCCCTCTTATCCACTCTTTTACATATTTTTCACGCAAGCTTGTTTGCGGGACTATCACAGTATTTGGTAGTGGGAAATAGATACATGAGGAATTCGGCAGTGGAAATTCATAACAGTATCTTGAAGAGAAAGTTCGGCACAGTGTTTTCAACATTGTAAAGAATGTCTGAGAACAAGGCTGAAGGAATTTTGTGACTTTGAAAGAAATCTGCTTGCTGAGAGTTCGGCACATTGACTGCTTGCGGGACTATGTAGATCAATTCAGAAGTGTAGGAGCAATGTTCGGAATTCTAATATAGGAGCAGCAGTAATTTTGCTGTGAAGGATTAGTAGCCGATTAAGAGCAGTAAGGGTTTGGAGGAATAAGAAGCAACAGAAAAGTGAGAGAAGAAGAATAAGAAAGAAAATTCAGAGAAAAGAATTCCTTCGGTTACACTTCTCTGAAGAAATTTTCAGAAAATCTTGTAGCAGAATCCGGAAAAATGTATAGGAAGATTTCAGCATACTGCAAGATTTACTGTAGCATAGTTTGCTACAGACCCGCGGCACTGTAGCATGGCGAATTTTTGTACGAGTGAGAATAATGGTGTAGATTGCTGTGAAGGTTTGGAGGAGAATAAAACAAAGGAAATTTTGAGGAAAGAAGAAGTTAGAGGTAAGTATTTTGATATAGTCGTAATTGTAATAATTTATGAATAAATGTATCAATTGTTGCCAAATTTTGTATAAGTTATCTGACTTTATGCAGAAAGAAAGTTTTGGGTTAATATATCAAAGGAAAAGGTTGCGTGGTGTAGGTTTGGAATGGATCACTCGTCAAAAAGGTAAGTTGTGTAAGTTTAGTTCACCAATGCCATCATTATTGATTCTACATACATCTATAATGCTTTATGAATATTCCAATAATGATAATGAGTATATTACAAAGTTGTTATGGATGATGGATCACTTGCATACATGTATTAGTGAGGTTTAAAATAAGATGTATAATGATGAGTCTTAGATTTTCATAATTGATATTAAATTGAAAGGAATTCATTAAAGTTCATGTTGACAAAAGTATTACAACATGCAATTAGTGTAAGATACCGAAGATACAAATTCTTACAAAATATTATATATTGCATGTCATGTATAAATTAAGAATATATGAAGCATATGAAATATTAAATTCAAGTAAAGAATGGCTATCTATGATATGATGTCTGCAATATTAGGTGGGCAAAAGGGACCCAAATATAAAGCCTGTATTGCAGATTGGGCAAAAGGGACCCCAAAGGAAATGAATATCTGTGTAGCAGGTGGGGCAAAAGGGACCCCTTAAGAGGCAAAAGGGACCTCGATGTAATTCAATGGTGATAATGTCAGGTTTACCTGGGCTCCATTGAATATGATTATGAAAGTATAGTCAAGTCTTTTACTGGATGAATTTGATATTCAATGTAACTTCGAAAGAAGTTAAGACTAATGTTAAAGATGATCTTATAATATTTTACAAGTAAAGGTAAGTTTAGTCAAAGATGATTTTAACGATTTGATAAATTACAATTATTGTATTTTAACTGTTAATTAACTTGCATAGCTTACTGAGCCTCATAGCTCACCAGTTACCTTTTACTGGCTATTTTTACAGGGAAAAAGGAAAGAAAAAGTGGATGAAGTTTGATATGCAAGTATTTAAGTTTTATGTAAATGTTTATTTATATGTTTTAATCTACTCTTAAGGTTAGTAAAGAAGTTTTATTGTTTTTTTACTTTGAATTGTTTTGGATTTCCTTAGTGGCTATATACAAAGCCTTTGATGTGATGAAATTTGGGAAATTATTAGATGCTTCATTTATTATTCCAAATGATGTTATATGATCTTTTATTTAGATCTGAAATGAATTCAACAGAACTCAGAGGTAAATGATGGAATGTTATGATTATTATTGTTACACTCTGCAGTACAGTGTAGTTCTATTGTGGGGTGTTACATATATTGAAGTTATTCAAGGTATATACGATAGAGTATTGACTAGTATTGAAAGTATTTATAAAAGGATCAAGGAATTTTCAATCAGAAAAATGATTATATCAAGGTTCAATATTAAGTTTGTTTTTTATGGGTTGGATATGGAGTTATTTTGATGCTCACATGTGATATCAAAATAAGGTATTATTACATACTTTTTTTGTAGACGTGCTGGAATCTTTAATAAAAAAATTTGAATGATGGAATGATGAATAACATATTTAGAAGATAAATGACTTAGAATTATTAAAACAAAGTGAATTTATAAGATGTGCAATTTTGGTGGTTGCAATTGATAATTATTTGCCAATATTTTTAAGAAAGAAGGGGCACATTTATAGCTTGCTTGCAAACCAGGTTAGAGGGTAGGGCCAGGTCAAACCGGTAACCCAACGAGTTGGGTCTGGGTCTGAATTCCTGACCCATTTGCCTAATCGTGTAGAGTTCAGGTTGGATTAGTTAATGGCAAGTCAATTTTGGGGTGAACCCACCCCGAGAACCCATTTTGATCACTCCTAAAAAATATCAAAATTGATTTGCTTAAACTTAGATGAGCTAGCTCAAAATTACTTTAATTCAATTTGAAATTGGCCTGATTCATGTGAATTGTACATATATATAAACATACAAGATATATGTAATAAACATATAATATATTCAAATATATGTAATAAACATACAAGATATAAATATATTCATATTTCATATGTCAATGTATATACAAGATAAAGCTTCTACTTTTGTTGCCGACGTCCTTGCGTTTTGAAATCTCCTACGATCATTCACGTCCCATCTCGCTTCTCCAATTGACCTCATTACACTAGATCTTGCATGAGAGCCTCATTATTTAGGGTAAGTTCTCAATAGATGATAGAATTAGATAAAAAAATTTTAACAACAAAGTTGAAATGCTGACCTTAATTCATGCATTCATCGTGATTTTTGGGCACATTGCCATGATATTTAACAGGGCTATTTTGGTCCCTGTTTAAAGAGTCCGGATACTAAATTGGATTTTTTACACAGTATTGGACTACATGCCCTCTCACAAATAGTCAAGGGATTTTTTTTGCGCTTTTCTCTATTAAATTCATATTTAAGCTACCTAAATTAAAATTTCTATCCATCATCATTGTGCTAAATGTTGGGAATCCTTTCCTGTCTGCAGTTGGTTTTATTTCTGACTTTCTGTACATCTTTCTCTCTGATGAAACACCTATGACCTGTTTCTTATCCATTTATAGATGAGTTAAATATCATAACTGATGTCTTTTATCACAGTTCCAGCCACATTTACCAGAAAAACTCTCACTGTGACCAGAAATAGCATAAAAGCTTAAGACTCCTGTATCTGTCTCAACCATTTCCTCTAAACCTGCTGAAGTTCATTATTCTTCTATGTGCCAACTAATTTATAAAACTGTTATCTTACATTTATTGATAAGCCTTAAGATATTTATGAAAATACTTTTTCATTTTCTTTCTTATTATGATTTTTTCTTTGTTTATTTTTTTATCATGTAACTTTTTTTTTATTCATTTCTTTCATTTAATGAGAAAGGGTTTTCATCAGCTTTTCAGTAAACAAATTGTCAAATGATCAATTTAAAAAGAATACTGTGTTGTCTTCTGCAAACTGCCATTACTTATTGTATTGTCTGAGTAAAACTGACAAACTCTTGATTGCAGGTTTATTGCTGGTACCATATTCAATGACGACGAAGACACCGTCGTTGCTGATAAACCAGAGTCATTCCCTCCTAAATTGCTTGGTTACAGTCCCGGTTCTAATGAAAAGGTGGTTGGAATGTCGTGGTGTTCACACTTTTCATAACAATTTTTGTTTCTCTTTTCTCGCCACATTTTTCTGCAATCAATATTCCTTCATAATCCTTTTTTCCTATCTCTTTTTGTTCGGATAGATTTATTTAAAGAATGGTCCTTATGGACACTATGTTCAACTTGGGGATGACAGAAGTGGCTGTCCACCAAAACGGTCTTCAGTTACTGAGGTGTGCTGGCCCTTTCTTATTTATGGATAATTTATGAATGAACTGTAGTTGATACTGAGATTTAAAAACTTCCTCTAAATATGTTTCTATTTAATTGGATTATTTACTGCTTTAAGTTTACTATTTGCTTCTAACAAGACATTATTTGAACAAAGAAACTGACTCTTGACAGTTTTTATTAGGGAACTGACATTAAATCAATTACATTAGAGGATGCTATTGATCTGCTTCAGTATCCCATAAATTTGGTAAAAAAAAATTTTTTTTTTAATTTTTGGAACATATTTTGTTTGACTTTTTCATTCAATTGTGGAAATTATTTTTTATTCATTGTATTTTTTATGGGCAAATAGGGGAACCACCCAGATGATGGACATCCTGTTTTCCTGAAACACTCAAGGATTGGCTTCTCAATAAAACATCGGCGCACAGTATCTCAAGTGCCCAAGGTTTGTTTTTAATATTTTTTCTATTACTCGGTCTGAGTTTCTCATTTTATCTTAATTCCCCTTAGTTGTAATTCTAATAATGAGGGAGAATTGTTCTTTGGTATCACCTGTTAAGCCTTGGGTTTTAGCTCAAATAGCTTGAAAAACACTCTCAATGAGCACTTTATTTGAACCATAGTTCTAATTCACCGGTATTTTAAATTTTTTTTTATGAAGAACTTATTTCAATATGAACTTTATTCTTAAATTACTTTTTCTAAGATAAAGCTCTTGGTGTGCTGAATTGGGAAAAAAAAAGAGTCAAGAGTCTCAAACAAATGATTAAAAATAGAAAGGTATTTGATAAAAAATGTAAAACAACTTTATTCTTTATAACAACAACAATTACAACATCAAGCCTTTGTCCCATTGTGGGCAGCTACATTAATCTTTTTTCTCCATTGTGTCCCGTTAAAAGGCAAATTCTCGTTTAAATCTAATAAAAAAAATCATTTCTAATATTTTCTAACCAAGTCGAAACAACTTTATTCTTTCTTAAGACAAAAATGAATTTGATTACCTTTTTTAGAGTTATTATTATGTCTTGTATTTGGATAATTTTTTTGGCACATCTAATGTAAAATGTATTGACAGTTTTCATGAATATGTAAAACCTTTTCAAATATAGGGAGTGAGAACATATGCTCACAAAAACACTTAATTCTATATACAGGTTCACCCAATTGATGACTACATCATATTGCACCCACTGCAGATTTCACTGTGATTTGATTGTGATAAATTACAATCCATAATTCTTCCAATACAAACATAAAATAACCCACCACGAATCTGTTTAGCTTGTTTTCTTCGTAGATTAAAAAATTAGACTCCACAACTTAACACGGAATTAATTTTACTTTCTTTTCCAGTTCAAGGCCTGATATTTTTCTTGTAAATGCTCTTTCTAAATCATAATTGCAGAGTATGAAGCCGAAATCAATCACATTGGCCTCTGGGCTGAAGCTCTTAAATAGTAAGAATGCTAAACAATGTGGTCGGCCTAAAGGCAAACCAAAATCTGAAGAATTGGAAGAAGCAGAAGCCTTATTTGGATGATTTCCTAAGTGCAACTGATGTAGGACTACGTGAGGATGCAATGATTTTTTTTAGAATTTGCACAACTTTTGCCTTCCCACGATCTGATGTCCCCATCAGCAACTCTCGGCCAATATGGATAATTTAGCTCCCATTACACTCAAGGCGATTCAAACTTCTTCTTTTTAGAGTTCTGAACAAACACAGGAAACAAATCCCATTTATTTTCTTGGGTTATATACAGATCACCTTTTAGTATCATCTATCTTGGCTGAAAAATTTTGTTGTATTAATTTTTTTAAAGAAATTCTTTGTTTATTTATTGAATGCTTGTAGCTCTTTTCATTCTTATTATTAATTTTAACAGAAGTTTGACATTTTTATTGAAGCTGTAAGTGATTTTTGACTTGTTATACTACTAATGATGAGATTTATTCATTGAGACAAATATTTCCCTGATATAAATTCTTTCTTTTTCACTTTTTGATTAGTGATTTTGTATGGTTAAACTTTATATAAGCGTTGCACTGGAGGGGGAGTCTAGTTGTGATTGCTGCTTAGGAGCCTCTCTCCCTTGAATGAATAGTAATGGCACTAGCAAGTAATTCTTCCTACAAATGATCATAAACTTGTACAAGCTAAAGTGATGCTGTCTTTCTTATTGTGAAAGTCCCTTCTTAGTTTAATCCTTCTCTGTAATGGTCAAAATGAGACATTCAGTTAAAGAATTTGTTTGGAATAGCTTTCTTACTGTTTTTTATAATAATTCTTTAGCTCATAAGTTTTTGAAAGCTATGATCAAAAGCTTTTTCAAACGAAGATTAAGGCTTCGTTTGGGGCAACTCTTTTATTGATTTTTAAAGCAATTTTTTTGCTATAAAAATTTATAGATAAAAAATTGTATTTATAAAGCAGTAAGAAAATCATTATAAATAAAGCATGAGTTATCCTACAAATAGGGCTGCAAGCGAACCAAACGTTCGATGAGCTACACGTTGTTCAGTTCGATTAAAGCTCGTTTGTGATCGTTTAATTAACTAAACAAACAAACTTGAACAATATTTTAAATACTCGATTGTTAAATAAACAAACTTGAACATTGATGCGTTCGGCTCATTTATGTTTGCGAACAACTTTTGAAGTTCGTGAACAAGCTCGATATGAAGCTTGATAAAAGTTCGATTCGTGTTCGATTTTGAACTCGTGAATAAACTCAATAAAAATAATTAATATATGACTATATAATTAATAAATATAAATAATCATGGCCTTTGTTACATAGACAATTGCTTTTATTATAAATGTGTTTGTTCATAGATATGTTCATGAACATGTTTGTTTGATAGTTAAAAATAATTCGTTAAATATGTTCGCGAACAAGCTCGATAAGCACTAAACGAACGAACATGAACCGACATGAATATTCATTAATTTAAATGAACCAAACATGAACACAAACAATAAAGCTCGAACAAACATGAACCAAACTTGTACAAGCTGATATTAAATGAACACAAACATGAACACTCACGTACTCGGCTCGGCTCGGCTCGGTTCGTTTGCAGCCCTAAGCATCTTAGTCTAAAGGATTAAGTTGTAAGACCGGCTTTCAGAAAACTTCCTAAGGGAAGTCATAAGGCCTACCTCAAATCCAAATAAAATCCCCGGGCAACCTCACTGTAGTGTTCGGTTGTAAGACCAATCCTTGACCAACTCATAAATAAAGTAATAAGCTCAATTCCAATTTCAAATGCCAGGGCTACTTTCTACGAAAGCCGTAAGTCCTAACCCAAATATAAATCCCTGGGCTACTTCCTAAAGAAGCTATAAGATCGGCTCCAAATCAAATTTCTGGGTTACTTCTAAATGAAGTTATAATCCCAAACTAAATAAATCTCTGGGTATTCTAATAGATGTAAACCCCAAAACACTTAACCAAATTAAAACTCAAATCCCTACGGGCATCCTTTTCTATAAGGGCTAGGTTGTAAGACCCACCCTTCGGGCCGCTTAGCTTATAGGGCTAGGTTTTAAGACCCATAGTTAGGCAACTTTTAAGGAAGCCATAAGTTACCCAACCAAAATTATTTGGGCTACCTCTAAAAGAGGCCGTAAGTCCTACTATTAGGGCAACTTCTAAGGAAGTCATAAGCCCCTACACAAGTCAAATCATACGGGCAACTCCTAATTGGAGACATAAGCCACAAACTAAACAAATTAACGGGCAACTTCTAATTGGAGCCGTAAGCCCCAAATTAAATAAATTAATGAGCAACTTTTAAGGAAGCCATAAGCCCAAGCTAAATTAAACTAAATTAAAATTTATACACATTTCCACTTCAGTTTACTCGGTATCCCTGAGAGGAGACAACCTATGGCTGTTAATTAGATTCCCTGGATACTACGGTCAATGATTGTTAGTGTTGGTAAACTGAAATCTATGGCATACCCGGGACGACGGAACCATGGGATCTTGATCGGGTTTACCTTCATCTTCCCACTATTGAGACTAAAAATATCTAAATTTTATTCATCCTTAATCAAGAGTTCTCTCTTACATGTTAAGATGGGTAATTAACTATGAGTACTTGCGCTCATAGGAAGTAAGTACCCCAGATCCTTAAACTCTGACATTACCCTTAGGGGAAATATGGTTAATTACAATCTGATTTAAGGAAAATGGAATCCCATAGCTGCAAAGCGGGACTCGTGCATTCATTTCGTTTTTCTTGAGCCAACACTCGTAAGTTCTCATTTTAAAGTATAAATACTTTAGGTATCAATCCTTCCCAATTATAGCAGTGTTGATAAAAATCTCAACTGAAGAATATTTTGTAATAAAAATGCGTCTCAAATATTGGTGGGGGCAAGAAATATAGGGAGCCTATACCCCTCGCCCGCACGAGTGATTGTTCCTTAACCCGACGACCCACTAGATCACGACAGATGATGACTAAGACGAGGAAGAACAAACTCTTACATTTCAAATTAAACTAAAAAGAAGACTACAAATGACGATCTAACAAACTCGAATCGAAAATCAAAGACACCCTAAAGTTGCTTTACTTAGAGACGAAAGATATAGATGGAGTGGCACTTGCGAAGAGATGAAAGAGATTAGAGCCGAGACGAAAGGTTGGAAATAGCTCGCAAGATTTCCGGAGGGGATGAGAAATAAGGCGGACAAAGCTTGCAAGCTTTTTTAATAAAACCCGCAGGTTTACATTTTCAAAAATCACATATCATTCAACTATTCAAAACATTAAAAATCCTCCATATATATATATATATATATATAGGTATGAAAGGGAATATCAAAAGACACATAACATTAATTTGTACAAGAACCTAAGCACCATGAGCACGAAATCCCCCCCCCATGCATCAGGAAAACAGCCCAAACAGAACCGAAGCAGCAGCCACGAGAGACAAGGAGGCCGCACGAACCAAGAAGCCACAGCCGCGAGGAATCATCCCAGGCGCGGAAAACCAGCGCCGGCCGGAATCCCAAGGGGCAAAGGCACCAAAAAAAAAACAAAACCCATGGTGGAAATCAAGAACCACCGAATGGGAAACGAAACAACATCTTGGAATTCCAAAAGCCGCTTTGGAATTCCAAGAGACTAAACATAATTTGAAACAATATAATAATAAAAACTATAACATTTAATAAATGAATAAATATGAACTAAAATGTTAGCTAATAATGAGCTAACCCTTAGTTCAATAAATGAACTAAAGACCAGGTCATAATGAGCTAAAATTTCAGCTCAATTTGATTGAGCTTGTAAACTCGAGGGAGGCCAAAATGATTTATTTTGGACATGAGTTGACCCCCCATTTGTCTACTCAAATATCATGATAAATTATATCAGACTCAAATCTCAAGAAAATGTAGAAATCTAAAAAATACAAAATATAAGATGTTCAAGCGAAATCTACTATTTATTACTAAGAGCATATTCATTTTACTCTTCACAATAATTTGTCGAGTGACAAATTTGTAAGATAACTTAACTGACAAAGAGATGTTGGCATATCAAGTATTCTTTATGATTCTCCTAAAGATATCACACTAATGATGATGTTGTGACATGTGTCTTCTGACTGTGTGATTTTGTTGCAAAAATAGCATCATAAAAGAGGAGTTATGTTTAGGCCCTTTGACCAGTTGGTTCATTGCAATTGACACCATTAAATATACGATTACAACGAAAGCCCATAAGTTTCCCATTGACATAGCCTCATGGGTGATGAATCGTGGAAAGCACTCGATAGACACAAGCTCTTTGTTAGTATTATGATTAATTATAAATTATATTCTTGGGCAAAATCCATCTCAAACCTATAAAGTTTCACTATACATGACAACTCATGATGTTGACAAGATCTTTTGCTAAGTTGGGTCATCTGCTGAATAAGTAGATTAGGGTCCACAACAACTTGGGATGATGAACCATGAGATCTTGATAGACTTGTTATCCGCTCCAATCATGCGCCCCAAGTCAAAGGTGACGTATTTTCCTATTGTTCTAAATTCAAGTCATGCTACTATAAGGTAAGCATTTAGTGTCTATTGATTAGCCTGAATTAAAAAGTTCTCTTTTGTTATTGAGAGGAGTAATTACTCATAATGGCTTGTACCTATCAAAAAATTGTAAATAGGTCTAGAAGTAATTGCAAAATTAGGGTGAAATATTTGAGTAGTATATTATTGTAGTATAGTCTTATCTTTTTAGAACTTTGACCCCAAAATCACTCTTAGAAGAGCCGGGCACGAAATTTTCAAAGCCTATAATGATTTAGTTGGAAATGTTGGCTGTAACAAGGCAACAGGTCTTGTTGAGAATCATTTTTATTGCTTGCATCATCAGCCAATATTGGATTTACCAACATGGCACGCTGTCAAAAAATCTGTCGAATGATGCATACCATCGCCCATCCCAAATGCCTCATCGCAAGGCATTAGTATGGATTTCAATCTTGGTTTGCCAAGGATCATCCATAAAATATGACTGTTTTGTGTTTAGCTGATAAATTCTATAAGATGAGCCATGTTTTCTCCTACACAAAGACGCCCAATACTTTAAAAAATAGTTCATCTATTCTTTTTTGCGGACATTTTGTCTCTATGTGTTTATATCTTCCATTGTTTTATGACCCATGACATTCAATTAGTTGGTCTTTTCTGGTACACTTTATGGTAAAATTTTGGCACTATCTTAATGTTTCATATGCTTTTACATCCTCAAATTACTAAATGAGAAGTTAACCCTAAACCCTAAACCAACCTTAGGAAATTTTTCATGTTTTCTGTGGGTGCAAATTTAGCCAAATGTACTTAGTACTATCTATTGCAGAATTTGCCTAAATAAAGCTCCACATTAAACTAGTGATAATTTTCCCTTTGAAATTGCTTGTTGGTAAAAAGGCTTCGCTTGCTTCATTGATCTCGTTTTCTTTACCTATGATATTTCTTTGTTTTGTCATTGAGTTTGATAAACATATGTATAAATTTCATACTTATATCAAAAGTATAAGTGGCTACTAATGCTTATGGCATTTTCACGAATTTAATGAGGATATTTCATTTTGGTTTGTAATTCTTATTAAGTTTTTTGGCTGATTTCTATAAGAAATTCTCCAATGGACCTCTTACAATCTTGAAGATATTGGTTACCAATACTTGTTTTATTGATTTCTTAGTATATTACTCTATTATCCATGGCTTTCAATCTCTGTTTAAAATTGCGCCAATAAGAGTCGCGCCTTGAAGGCGCTCCTCTACGCAATTTGACCCAAAAACGCCTCGAGGCTTAACGCAATTCCTCTCCTGGCAGAGGCGTACGCCTCACCTTGGTCATTGAGGCGCGCCTCAGAGGCGCATATTGCGCAAGTCTGGGTGAGGCGTACGCCTCTTAGAACCGGCCCCACCCACTTAAAATGAAGTCCTTTTCTCCCCTTATAATCCCGCACGGCTTCTGGGTTATCCCGAAAATTTTCCTTCCACGCAGCTTGTGTTTCGCGAAACAGAGGGAATTCCGCACGGTCGGCTTCCCTTCCCGCCGCCTCTCTCTCGCCAGGCGCCGCCTCTCTCCGGCGAACTTGAAGTGTCCGGCCGCCTTCTAGGAGTACTCCACAATCAATTTAAGCTAATTTTTTTAGTATATGGGTTAGATTTTTCAAGGAAAGAAAATCTAAGGGTTTATCTCTCTT
>NW_021318618.1:5132587-5135380 GCF_001605985.2 Dendrobium catenatum | reverse complement strand
TAAAAGATGTTCTTGGAGTTTTGAAGAGAAAAACTCTTAATATTAAAAAATAATTGGTGGTAGAATTCAAATAAGCAAGAAAAGATAAAAAATAAGAAGATTTGTTATAAAAATTAGTTTAAATGTAAAAATTATGATAATTAGGAAAACTATAAAAAGGCTCATAAGAAATCTAAGAAAGCTATTGCGATGCAAAGATATTAGTTTTTAATGATTTATATAATAAATTAGATACTAATGAGGGAGAAAGATATATGTACGTATAAGTTAGCCAAATAAACACATATGAGTAGTAAGGATTTAATTCAAGTGAAGTGTATTATGAATAAATATCAAAAAGTATTTTTCTTATAAGATGATATTCAACAAAGGTGGATGAGATAATTTGTTAAACTTTTTAATGAAAATTATAAAAATATGAAACATTCTAAAAATAAATATTTTTGTTTTTATCGACGTATTAGTAAAACTGAAGTTAGAGAGACTTTAAAGAAAATGAAGTGTGGAAAAACTTTTGGACCTGATGATATTCCAAAAGAGATATGGAAATGCTTAGGAGATGGAAGGAAGTTCTTGACTTACTAAATTTTTTAATATTGTTTTAAAGATTAAAAATATGTCATATAAGTGGAGAATGAGTGTGTTAATTTATATTTTCAAGAATAAAGGTGATGCACATGAATGTGCGAATTATAGAGGAATTAAGTTAATATGTCATACTTTAAAACTTTGGGAGCGAGTTATGAAGCATAGGTTGCGGCGTGATACTAATGTTTCTCAAAATCAATTTGGATTCATGTTGTGTAGGTCTATTATAGAAGCCATACATTTATTGAGATGTTTGATGGAGAAATATAGAGAGAATAAGGAGGATCTACATATAATATTATTGATTTAGAGAAAGCATATAATAATGTTACATGAGAACTGCTATCGAGAGTTCTTGAAATGAAAGGAGTTAATAATGCTCAGGGGCGAATTCAGCTTCTTTTTTCAGGGTGGGCAAAAAAAAAAATTATGGGGATGGGCAAAGTTGCCTAAGATTTATAAAATTAGGGCAAAAAATATTTTTGAAGAGGGGCAAAATGCCCAAAATACTCAAAAATATTCTAAAAAATCACCTATAAATATTAAAAAAAAAAAAATTAACCGTGGGCATTTGCCCACCCTAAGAAAAATGTGAATCCACCCATGATAATGCTTATATTCAAATCATTAAAGATATGTATACAGGAGCTAGTACTTGTGTTCAAACACAAGGTGGCTTGACCAATTATTTTTCTATTTCAGTTGGATTACATAAAGGATCAACCCTAAGTCCATTTCTTTGTGCTTTAGTCATGGATGTTTTTACTAGACATTTGCAAGAGGATGTACTTTGGTGTATGTTTTTTGCTGATGATATTCTTCTTGTTGATAAGACTAGAGAGGGAGTTAAGGTAAACTTGAATTATGGATGTCAACCTTAGAGTCTAAAGGTTTTTGCTTGAGTAGATATAAAACTAAATATATGGAATGTAATTTTAGTAGCAATAGACATAGTGAAGGGATTGTAACTTTGGACAATCAAGTCATTAATAAGAGTACACATTTTAGATATCTTGGATCAATTGTTCAGAGTGATGATGAAATAGATGGAGATATTATCAGCATAATTCAAGTTGGATGGTTCAAGTGGAGGAATGCGTCAGGCTTGTTGTGCGATAGATAAGTGTTGTAGAGATGAGGATGCTTAGGTCGATGAGTGGCTATACCCTTAGAGATAGGATACGAAATGAACACATATGATATAAGGTTAGAGTAGCTTCAATGGACCATACGATTAGAGAGAGTCGCCTTAGATGATTTGGTAACATTAAACGGAGGCCTTCCGATGACCCGATTAGAAAAGTTGAGGTATTAGATTTGATTTATGTTAAGAAAGGTGGAGATAGACCATGAAAGACTTGGTTAGAAAATATTAGAAATGATCTTTTTTTATTAAACTTAAATGAGAATTTAACTTTTAATAGGTCAAAATGATGAAAAAGGACTCGTGTTGCCGACCCCACGTAGTGGTACAAAGGCTTTGATGTTATTGTTGTTGTAGTATTAAAAATAAATAATATCAAAAATTAAATATCTTATTCAATAAAATATAGCAAATTTAAAAAAAAAAAAATTATGAGCTAGAATTTTTTTGAAATATAGTATATAATTGACATAGAAAATAGGAAAAATCAATATCTCAATCATCTAAATATTAGATGTTATATTTATGTAATATATATAATTTAATTTAATTATTTTGTAAGATGAAGAGTGGCCGCTTACGAGATTGTTGCGTCCTGGAGTATTCGCGGCGGTAGAGAAATATTTAGTTTAACGTCTTAGCATTGTACGAAGATCCAGCACACAAGCAGATAAGTGAGAGGGTGTAACATTCATAAGAGACACCAGAGTTTTTACGTGGAAAACCCCTAAAAAGGGGGAAAAACCACGGGGCCTGGCCCAGTTTGAATGAATCCACTAGTATTTGCAGTCGATTACAAATGAGGCCCTTCCTTTGGAGAAGGCCTTGTATTGATGTAGAAACTATACATCATATAGATTGCATTACATGTTAGGAGTTACATATACATGTTTGTTCAGTCGGAAGGACCGTAGTCGGCAAGAGACAAGGGTCAGAAAGACCGTTGTCTGTTGATGGAGGTCGAACGGACCGTAGTAGGCGACGGAGGTCGAAAGGACCGTAGGCGGTAGGAGACAAGGAGTCAGGTGTTAGACCCAGTGTCACTTGGAAGATCAGGTGTT
>NW_021318618.1:5087712-5131648 GCF_001605985.2 Dendrobium catenatum | reverse complement strand
ATATATTATAATTAGATATATTAAGATCATATTTTTAAAATTTAATGTAAATATTAATTACAAAAATATGGAAAAAAAAAAACATAAGCAATTACATATATATTCGGTTTGTATAATTATATTTTTCTTTTAAAAATTGGTTATCTATTATTTGTATTACTAAAAAAAATAGATATTGAAGTATGCTAATTTGTTGAAGAAAGAAAATTCAAGTAAATTTAATTGACTTTAACTTACAGTCGAATGTGGCCAAGATTCCGATGATTGTGGAGAATAACTTATGTTAAAAGAAATGCATCATAATATAAAAATAATAATTTAAATGCATATATAATTAATATAATTAATCAAATATCTATTTAAATTCTTATAACTGTTGAGGAAACTTTATAAACTTTATGTTAAATATTAAAGCTTATGTTTACAATTCATTAAGAAATCTAATTCTAAAATAAAATAATATTAAATATTTTTAATAAAATCTTAGATTCAAATTTTAATTAATAATATTTTATAATTTATATTAAAATTTTAAAAGAAATGCATCATAATATATAAAAAAAAGTTGTAAATATTTAATAATTTATAATTAATGTAAAAAATAACAAAGATATTAATGAAGTTTGATTAATAAATGAAAATGAAAAATATTAAAACACAAAATATTATAGGAATATGAATAGTAGGGAATATGAAGAGAGAAATATGATCGAGCATAGAGAATAATAAGTGTATGGGATATGAAGAGAGAAATATAAATTTGTATTTAATGAATATGTATTAAGATCGCAAAAAAAGAAATAGAAAGTGTAGGAGATATAAAGAGAAGAATAGAAAAAAGTATTTAATAAAAATGAAGGAAAATTAAGAAGCATTAGAGAATTTAAAATATTTCTTCATTTATTTTCTTAAATGAAAAGTAATTATATATTAATTATTTTTAAAAATATCAGTTAATTATAATAAGATAATAAAATAAAAGTTCATGATTCTATTTGAATAATTAAAATGAAAGACTAAAATTTTATTTGGGACGAAACTCTCAAGTGAATTTTTTAATAGTAGAGGGTATTTAATAGCTTGGTCTTCTTCTCTTTGCTCCCTGACATGCCTTAGGAAAAATAAGGAAAAGTTTAGTCGCACACCGTTTAAGAGGAACTAGACTTTGCTCTATAAAACAAAAAAAAAAGGTACGGAAAACTAGACAACAGGTTGGTGGAAGGCTGATTGGTTGATCTTACGGGTACAAATGAGTCGAGCTCGAGTTAAGGGGTGTATGAGTTGAATTTGATTGTCAAATACCGAGCTCGAGGTCGACTTGTCTTATGAACAGAGTCAAATCGAGCGGCTCCTCGAGCTCCTGCGTTGTCAGTGAATTCTGCTTTTCCCGGTCTACGTAGACCTTCCGTCCTCGAAGCCGCAAATCCCGCTCATCGGCTCGAGCTACGTAGACTGTCGTCGAAGCTGTAAATCTCGCTCCTGCTACATGATCTACTCGACGAACTCTCGAGTCGAGCAGCAGATGCTTTTTTTATGACGGCAATTTTACTTTTTTTTACCAATAATTGTTTTTTTTATGACGGCAATTTTACTTTTTTTTTTACCAATAATTGTTTTCCAATGCTTGTTTTATTGATAGAAAATCCACTGGAAACATGTTTTTTCGATGAAATTTTGTCAATTTCCGATACAAAATTCCATCGAAAACCAGTCAGTTCCGGCATGTAATAATTAAATTATGATTTTATTCATATTTAAATGATAAAGCAAGAAGAAAAAAATTAAAAATTAAATATGAGAACTAGTTAGTTACATTTAGTAAGCAATTAGAGAAAAAAGAGAAATATATGTGGTATAAAAAATATTAAAAATAATAATTAATATTTTAATTGTTAGATTCATAAATTAATGAATGTAAAAATTAATAATAGATTTAGAGAATATTTTAAGTTTGACAATGAAAATGTATTAATATCGGATTTAAGGTGACGGAGATAAAGAGGTGATTAAATCAAATTATTAAGACATCCAATTTCAAGATGAGTATCATGTCTTGATTTATAGTAATGATTTTGCTTTATGTTATATTAAATGCATGGAAGGATATTATTGATATTTATTTAGTTATTGTTGCAAGTTAAAATATGCTTTTATTTTCCCCTATTTAATGATTGTTCATATTGCATGAATGATAAGTGATATGTTGTGATTCACATTTTTTATAAAAAATAAATGAATGATATATGAATGAAATGGTTAAGATAAATATACTTACATGTTTGTATTGACTGGCGGAGAACACCCATTTATGGTAAGAGACACAATGTTCTTGTGTACGCAAATAGAAAATGAAAAAAGAAATGAAAATGAGTATCTTCATTGATACTATTTTAGACGGTCTTCTGTGACGGCTGAATTATTTACAAGAAAATATAAAGATATGAAATATGCATAACATTGATGATCATATTTAAAATATTTAATTAGAATTATCTTATGTTTTGAAATAAGCATCTATATTATTCTTAATGACTTGTGTTACTATAATTTAGAAATATGATATGTTTACTGCATTCTTTTATGACTCACTCCTATATCTATAAATGAATATAGATATTAATCAAAAGATTAAAATGTGTAGAAGAAGAGAGAATGTGTATCGTAGGCGTGACATTTCGAGAGAAAGTCATTTATGGCATTTGAATTCAAAATTTTGAGATTTTAGTAGCTCTTTTTGTATATGAAATTAGTTAGTTAATAATTAAAAATTTAATTAACCGTCGGACCATCTGTTCCCTCTCATTAATTCAAGCTGCCGGGCTGCCATGCAAAAATATATAAGACTTCCATATGAGACTTCCCTCATCCAAGAGCTTGAAGAATAGATTCTTCTGTTCATTGCATCTTCTGTTAAGATCTAAAGTGAGAGACGAAAATATTCTTAGAAATGAGCTGACAAGCAATATACTAATAAATGGCTATATGCCATTGTTTTGTAAAGCAAAGCAGCAAAAAAAAAAATGATACTCAGAAGTATTGATCGGTTCAGAGAGGCTGAGAACAAACTAAGTATAATACTCAGTAAACATATAGGGGTGTCAATTCGGGTCAACGGGTCGGGTTCCTAGAAATTGACCCGACACTGTTCGGGTCAACCCGAACCCGACCCGTTTTTAAAAACAGGTCAGGTTTCTGGACCCGAACTTAACCCGATTCGGGTCCGGGTCAACTCGACCCAACACAAATGACCCAAAGTTGACTTAAAATTGCTAGTTTTCAGGTCAAAATCGGGTCAATCTTCGATTTTTCGGGTCAAAATCGGGTAAAAACGGGTCAATCATGGGTTTCTGGGTCAAATAGGAGTTTTCGTGTCAATTTCGGGTCATTTTCAGGTCAATTTCGGGTTGCTAGGTCAACCTGAACCCGACCCGATTTTTAAAACGGATTGATTTGTTGGACCCGAACTCGCCCGTTTCGGGTCTGGGTTGACCCTAAACCGGACTTTTCCGGGTCGAATTTGGGTCGTGTCAAAAATTGACACCCCTAGTAAACAAGTTAACAGCTTTATATTAACAGTATCCTACAAGCAAGTTTCTTGGATTCTAAGACATTGTGTTTCTCTTACTCTAAATTCTTCTCGACAACTCTTGTCATTTCTACAATGCTGCTCATGGTTTCTTGCCAAGTTCCAAGCTTTGCATTTATGTAGTCAGTGACTTGGCGATCAAGTAAAAAAAGAGAAAAAGAATTTAAACAGTCAATCTTCTTTATTATAGTTTTAGTTTTTGAGCCTGATATGAATTTAGGACAATAATTCTGAGTTAACCATGTGAGCTTTTGAATATAATAACTCTTCAATTCTTTTCATGTTTGTAAGTTTAGTTAAATAGGACTGATTCTCTGAACCTGAGTACGGTTTTGTTCTCATCTCTTTAATAAACTTTGTACTAATACATTTAGAAGATTAGATAAATTGGCTTACAAACTGTTACTCTGGTCAATTTCCCAATGAAAGTGGCTGGCTCATCATATTCCGGTGGATTGTAAACTGTAAGAAACATTGGACATATTGCTCTCAGCAAGTAGCAGAAAGAACAGTCCAAATTCATTTAGTTTTCAGTAGTTTTGAAATATAAAATGTATTTGAGAAAGAAAGTAAAAAGAAGGAGAAATTATTCTATGCGGATGGTCCAAAGACCAATCAGAACGCGTCACATCACTCAGTACACAATGGTACCGAGCACCGGTACCGAGCAAAAAAATAATGTGGCGCATTCTTATTGGTCTCTGGACGCCGTCCGGATCCGCACAAAATATTTTTTTAGAAATAAGGCCCCGGGAGCTTAGTGGAAACTCTTATTTTTTTTATTATTATTTAAAATTTTTGGGATTATTATCTAGCATGATCTTCTTTTCTTTTTCATTGATATGCATACAGGCCTTTTTCATGTTTGTTTTATAATGTTCATTAAGGTCATCTCTAACAAGGCAATGCTCAATGCGCCATTATAAATAATTGAGCTGCTTTGAATTATTATTATTATTATTATTCATGAGATTTTGACCCAAAATTACCAACAAGACAATTTGACCTAAACCTAACTCGAAAAATTTAGGTGGGTTAACCCGATTAATGTTTGGAGGGGTTAAAGTTAGAAATATTGATCTAATTAATTTTTGTATCGAGTTCAGGTTGACCTAAAATTGACACGATTATCATAGGATCATTCCTATTCGGCTTAATGGTTTGGATTGAACTTGTCATTTTCGAGTTGAATAATTGGGTTAAACAGGTTGTATTTATCTAAAAAATTGCATGAACTATATGATAAAAGAGTCAGGTTCGGGTTAGTCTGATTCAGGTTAAACATTTTGACATGTATAATAAATTGGTCGGGTTCCGATCAAGCAATTTCAAGTTGGGTCAAATTTGTATCTGACCCGAACTAAACTAGCTGACTCGAATTGACACCCCACACTAAATTTAAATCCAATAAATGTTTCTTCAAAGTAGATTTTCAAAAGGCTTTTGACTATTTCAGATTGGGATTTTATATTTAAACTTATCTTATATACAAATTTTCCTCAACGCAATCCTCCTCCTAATATTGTTTTTGCTCTGATTGTAGATGTGCTTTATAAGATGCTTTAAAGAAACTAACAGGGATTGGATTAATGACTTTTTGGTTTAAAACCTCTTCAATTCTTTTCACTTGCATCCAATTTGCTAATGACACTCTTATACTATGAAGATGCAATTGAAATTAAAAATTATTTTCTTAAAATCATCCTTCTATAATAAGTATGCCAAATCTCTTATCATTTTTTCCTCAGATTATTTAAGGTATTCCTTTCATCTTACTTGTAATGGAAACACTTCCATTTAAGTATATTAGTTGTCCTTTTCATTAAAAAAGAGTTAAGGGGTCCTTTGGGATTATTTTCAATTTTTATTTTATTTTTATTCTGTTTTTTTTATAGTAGTAGACGATGGTGGCGACAATCGCTAGCTATGAACTTAGGTGATTGTTTTATAAACATAAAAACACCAAAAAATTATTTTGATTTGTTATTAAATAATAAAATAAAAAAATAATTATAAAGCATAATAAACAAACATATTTAAAATTATAAAAAAAAAAAGAAGCAAAATGATACAAAGTTTGTCCTAAATGAAACAGCTTGGTGGATTATACTGACAAAATCGAGAAAAGATTGGCCTCTTGAAAATCGGAGAGTGAGAAAATAGGCTGAGATTGAATTTGACATTGGATAGTCATCTCTTGTTATCATTTTTTGGTGAGTCTAAATGCTACCTCAGAAATTAATCATGAACTAAAGGAACATAATGATATTTGGAGTGCAATAGCATGCATGAATGGTCTATAATGATCCATATAAACAGGTTTCGTGCACTTTGATCTTCCAATTTCGTACAAAAATTAGATTAGTTTATAAGTTGAAAGTACAACTAAATAATAAAACATGAATGCAGGACAGTCAAGGGGCAAGAGCCCTCTTGGTATGTTAAAAGGTGTCGGCATTGGAAGACTAGCTTTGACTTGCTAGTTTTTGAATTACCTCCCTAAGTTCATATAAACCCTCTCTTCCACTTATAAGCCCTTCATTTCAGCTCTTCTTACACCCATTGTGATTCAACTACAAAATTTGCTTAGAAAGAGTTGGCAAACAAGCACTCATGGTATTTGCTCAGTTCAAAAGCCTCTATCTTTGGCTTTTGTTGTTTTCTTTAGCTCTAAGAGACTCCATTGGTTCAGCACAGCATGGTAAATTAAGCTCTCTTATCTTCTTCTCACTTACTAATCAGTTGGATATAATGACTTGTTTTAGTCTCAACATTTCAGACTCAGTAACAGTTACTGTTGACACTGAAGCCATTCGTTGGGATAAGGTTTATCTTTTGTTTCGTTTAAGGACTTGATTATGAGCTTAAGTTTTGCTTCTTATTTAGGCTTATAAACATTTTTGACTTGCAGAGTTTTTATGATGAGGCTAAGTACAGAAGTGGAAGAAGGATGGGGGCTTTATGGAAAGGAGAAGAGAAGAGCAGAATCCAGAATACAGGTGCAAATCCTTTTGTTGGAAAATGTGTTCAGCATGATCAACTTCATGAAGGGAAGGGGAAGTTGAACATAGAGTGTAAAACTAGTGGTTTTAGAATTAGTCACCCTTCCAATGTAAAATTGTTTGGTAAAATGCCATTCAATGCAGATTACTATTCACCAAAAACTCACCCACCAAAGCACAACTGAGGTAATCAACACTCTCAAGTGCTTTGAGGTTTTAGTTTTTCCCTTTATATGTATATGTCTAGGAGAGGAAATATATCTGGAGACTTAACTGCAGCTTTTGAATAGATTGGCTTGATGTTTATAGGAGAAAAAGGAAAGAAAAATTAGCAAAATATGCAGCCATATGCTTCCATTTTGGGTTCTACTTGTAGGGAGAAATTGATTTAAAAAGTATAGCTTTTTTTTGGGTTTCTGGTACCATGAAGGGACATATAGGGATGCATGTTTTTTGTTTCTTGTGAGAACAAATTTTTGCAGAAATTAAAATATGACGATTAATGAAGGGAAATGATGTATGGGGTGTTGTACCATCTGAATACTTGTAGTTTTTTTTCTTTTCTTTTTCTTTATTTGATGCAGGGAATCCTAAAAATTCACAAAACCAGGAACTAAGGCTAGCAAGCAATACTAAAAAGGTATACTGTCTTATTATCCCCTCCAATTTTGTTCATTACTTAGTCTAATATATTTCATAACTGTAAACATCTTATCAAGCAATTCTTATAATCTATTTCTCTTTCAGGATATTAAATTTCGAATGAAAACTGAAGCCAGTGGTCCTAAGCCTGTAAACTACTATAGTTTTCCTTACAATGGTAGGAGCATTGGATCCAAAGAATCACATTCAGTTTCCTATAGAGCTACAGATCAATTTCAGAAAACTAAGACTGAGAATTATATAGATGCTGTTGCTGAGGTTTACAACATGATGGCTAAGGACTACCATACAAAAGCCAAAAGCAAACCTCCCATCAACAACCAACAACCATTTGATGAGGAGCCTTAGCTAGTTTTTGGATGCTCAAACTCAGTAGATGTTCTAAATCTCTAACAAAATAACCTATAATTATTGCCTTTGTTAATTTTGGAAAGATAAACAGGGCTATATATAGATATTAATAATATTTAGTCTAGTATTCCAGGTATGCTATATTTGGTGTAAAAATACAGTTCAATAGTTCATCACAACCATCCTAGTTTCATAGCACTATAATATGTAGTCCTTTGTCACACTGGAGAACCAGTTCACAGGACAATTTTGATGTAGATGTAAACGTCAAGTTTTTCTAATAATTTGCTTTGTTTTCTCTTTTCTAAACTGTTCTTTTCTTGAACAAAATTACTTTAGAATTAACAGTGAACATTTGCTCCCTATATATATATATATATATGCAATTATATATATATATATATATATAATGTTGATGCAGCTAAATGCTTTCCAGTTTTTCCAAACACCTGACTTGGACTAAGATGATTTCATGAATGTTGTGAATTTGATGTGATCTAAGCTTCGTTTGGGATAGCTTTTTACTGCTTTCTAATATTATTTTTTAATATAAAAAATTTGTAAATTAAAACATTTGTACTAAAAAAAACGCTTAAAAAAGCAGTAAGAAAATCATTACAAACAAAATCTTAAATTACTCTCTCAGTGTGACTAAAATAGAAGGAACACAAGCATATATAACATATACAAAAATTTAAACGATGAGGTAAGTTCAATATGGAAATCTCGTGGCTTGATTCCATTGTTAGAAAATAAGGTCCTGTAACTAGTACTGGCAGCAATATCGGGGTGAGGATCAGATCCATTTTTAATGGTTTTCCATTTACCGAGGAAGCTGATCAATATTTTTTTTTATTGTTTTCGGTGGAGATGTTTTATAAAGTAACTATTTTTGTAGATTCAGTTGATTTGTTCAGTACATTCACAGTCAAAATTTTGTAAAATCTAAGTAGACATTGGAAGTTTAAACATATTAAAATTTCATCCCCCGACAAACTTTCATGTGCGTGCTCGAACCCCAATCTCACATTCACTGTAAAACCACTTCTGGAACTATTTTCCAATGGCACTATTCTACAAGTTATTCATTATCAATCTCAGGAGAAACAATATAATTAAAATTAAGAAGTCAAGAAGTTGAATTAAACATATTACAGAGTTCAAGATTAAAGCAAAGATCATTTTAATTATTTTCTCATAAATATAATATTGCATACTTATAATAATATTAATTTATTACATACTTTAAGGGAATGTTTATTATTGAGAAATCCACATCATTTCATTTTTTTTAATATTTTTCATATGAATTCTAAATTTTACTTCTTTTAAATTTTGTACATAGAAAATTCAAATTTGAAAATATTGTAATGCTTAGATATCTCTTGAAAAAAAAAAATTATTGGAAGAGATTTAATATACATATTGGCAGAGAGGTAGAAGATTTTATAAGTATTAATGATAGTTATGAGTTTGAAGTGATTAATAAAGATTGTAGAACTACATTAGATTTTACTCTAGCTTTTATTTTTTGTAATAGTTAATATCTTATTTAAAAAAAAAAAGAAATATCTCACCACTTATAAGAATGGATATAGTAAAACTCAAATTAATTACTTTCTTATAAGAAATACAGATCGATTAAATTGCAAAAGATTATAAAATCTTTTCTAATGAAAGTTTATGCAACCAATAACGCTTATTAGTTTTATACTTTAACATGATGAGAAGAATCATAAAAGAAAAAAGTACAATGTTGTCATAAGATTAAATGGGGGGGGCATTTAAAAAATACCAACAAAAATACTTTTTGGAGTAAAATTTAATATATTAAGAGCTAGTGATATTAACAATATTATAAAGAATGTGCTTGGAATATCAAAAGAAAAAGCTCATAATAGTAAAAAAATAGCTTGTGGCAGAATCAAAATGTGCAAGAAAATATAAAAAAATAAGAAATTTTATTATAAAACTTAGTTTTGGTGCAAAAGCTCGAAAAGTTGATAAAGATATAAAGAAGCACCTAAGAAGTCTAAGAAAATATTATGTGATGCAAAGAATTTAGATTTTAATAATTGTTGACCTCTACTCAAAGACAAAAAATAAATAAAAATAAAAAGAAATCTCTTACCTGCAGATCAACGCCGTCCATGTCATCACCGAAAATCCTGCAAGAAATCCCTGATACCTCGTATTTGTCAAAGGATCTCCGAAATCCTGTTGATCTTTACATCTCTTCCCACGAATCGTGTGAGCTTGCCTTGATTACGTGCATGCCCTCGCTATTAAAATAGGGATGAGCATAACTCTCCATTTGATTCCTTCCTCCCGCGAGCTTCCTTTTCCCTCACACAAGAGCTTTTGAATTTCCTACCAATGCCTAACCGCAAGCATCCACACTTCTTCGACTTCAACAAGCAGATGCAAGATCCCTGACTTTTACCCATGCTCAACATTCGACTCCATAGCCCCTCACCCATCCGACTTGATCTACCTCTCAACCACAGATCTCCACTTATCTTCTTCCTGCAAGCCAACCTGCTCCACTACCTCTGTCCTAGCCAAATCGACGCCTTCGACGGCCTTCCTTTCCTCAACCTCTCAGCCAAAATCTCCACCATCTCCATCACATTCACTCACCGAACCGAGATCTCTTCCTAACCCATCGAGTAGATTGATCGATTCTATTTGTCGAGCTCCCCATGAACTCCAGCCACCGACCTAGTCTACCCATACCTAGCAGAACCAACCGCAACCCTAAAACATGTCTCCCTCCTCTAGCTGTCAAGCTTGTAAACCGACTGTCTCTCCTCCTCGGCAGTCGAATAGGACTTTGATTCCTCCCTTGTGCAAAGAATTTGAAATATCAACAAGCAACAAATGCAATATCTTGTAGTTAATGTCAATATACGACCAATCATATTAAGCTCTACAAGCAGCAAAAGGGTTCAACATACAATGAACTGTCAATGAAGGTGTATTCGAAAGTTCAAAGCAAATGTAGTCCTCATTCAATCAATGTCACTTGATTGCAAGTGAATACACCAATTCACCTGCGAACAATTTAGCTTATTGCAAACACACATATTAATGTGTACGGTAAATATGACCCTCCAGAAGCATATGCAAGAAGGATGTAATAAATGCGCAGAAATGCTTAATGCATCCAATGATGGGTGCAATTTACAAACAAATGCGTCAACTTCTCATGGGCACTAAAAGTAAAAGTATAACGCATACTATAGATCGTCTTTGAAGTTAACAAAGAGCCTAGGACATATGCAACAGCTCATTCATGAACAACTACAATAGAATTATGGGTCTTTTGTGAACAACAACAAAATATATACAAACGGATGCAATATGCTTGTCAACCTACAAGTGAACTCAAGGGGCATGCAATGAATACAAAGATATCCCTCCGATCAATGCTAACTGGCTTGCAGATACATGCAACAACCTTCTATGAACATGAAGCCAATATGCAAGTGAATAGCAATCTACCAATCAATGCGCATGAAGAAGTTGGTTACAAATGTAGCTTCGCTGGAAAGTAGCATATATGTGATAAATAAAAGCACATAAAATTTGTGCAACAAGAGGCGATGAATATTTCTACACCCTTGCAATTGATCGCCATTCAATGTCAAGTAGATACACCGCCCTTCACTAAATGAAGACATATGACACATAGCAAAATGCAGGCTCCTACGGACCTTTGCAGAAGGCCCATCATATGCACTACATACCATTTACGGGTGAATATAAAAACCTCTAGCAAAGGTCAGCATCTACGAGCCGTAGCAGGAGACTTGCTAGTGCACGACAATCTACCTGTATAAAGAAATGAATAAATAACCATAGTGCAACATCATGTCACCGGATCCACAACATTCATGCAAGCAAACAGAATGCGTTTACAAATTTCTGCTGAAACAAAACACCATGCCACCAAATCTATAATACTCATATAAGGGAACAAAATGTCTGTATAAGCTCTCAAATGGAAGTTGCGCGCACTCAAACGAGGGTTGCCTGCACAGCTGATCGGTGCCATATGATATCAAAATGCCCCCACACAAGCATATCATACACTATTGCATTAAGTTAACATGCAACATGTAAAATATCATGCGAACACGATCAAAAACTGTACAGCTACAGCATGTCAGCATACATACCTACATGAAATGTGAATTTGCATACGCGAATATATCAGCATGTGTACGGTCATATGCATGCGCATACGAATGTGCATTTATATTATCTACGCATTATACACTACATGCATGCACATACATTATGCTTTACGTCAAGGCATTGAATGATCGTACATAAGTATTATGCAAGTAAATAAGCAATGTATGCATACAAGTACGTGCTCAAATACATGTGCAAATAAGCTAGCACGCATGTAGTCATATGACCGCACATATAAATATGCAGCTATGTCATACACACATCCTCCACCGCATACAAATAGCCACCATGCAAATACATCATACGAATGTAGAACTACGCATACAAGCATGTGAATATATGAGTCTAAATCAGCATAGGCCCCGGCAAGTGCATTGTAGGTACACACGTGATGCCTGAGGAGGCTACGCGGGTCAAGAAATGAATTTAATTTCAAGCCCAATCTTTCTATGTGGGTAGATATGACTCAACATGGCTCGAAATATCAAATAAATATACAGTCGTGGCGACCGTGATATTTATTTTATACATTTATATTAGGCCTTCAAACTATATAACAAGAAAATTCACTAGTAAAGGCACAAGGCCGACAACGAACCTAATCATCTATCAGCAATTAGACAAAATCGACAAGGTTCAAAAGATAATTACCAAAAATGCCCCCTAAATACATGTATGGGTCCCGACGAGCATGTTATGGGTATACACGTGACATTTGTAGATGTTGCGCATGTTAAATGATAAATTTGACTTTGAACCCAATCCTGCTATGCGAGTAGATAGGAGTCGACACGGTTCGAAACATCTAACAAATGTACGGTCGAGGTGTCAACTGAGATATTTATTTTATACGTTCATATTAAGCCTTAAAGGTCTATAACAAGGAAAATTCGCCAATAAAGGCATAAAGCCAGTGAAAAACCTGATCTTCTGTAGGCAAGTTAACAGAGTCAACATGGTTCAATCAACAAAATGAAAATTGCTCATAAATACCCTGATGATGATCGTGTTGATTGTTCTCAACTGGAGGAGATCATATATTTTCAAATGCCCTCAAACTTCTGCAAAATACAAATATTTTCAAATGACGTCATAACCAACCCAATGATGACCGGGTAGATAGAAAATATCAACCGGGGAGGATCTTTAATTATTTAAAATGTCTCCCAAATTCTCAAATGCTAATAAAAACTCAAAACTCCAAAATATCAAAATTCAAAATATTTAAAATTGAAATTAATCATCAAATGCTTAAAACAAAACTCATCCACCCTCTGTAACAGTTTGTCAAGGTGGACAAATTCGAAAACTACTTCAGCGCATAAAGAACTAATGTATGATCAAGAATATCACTAGAATTCATTCTAAAACAATCCCCTTCAAGTAAGAACATGGAATTGATTTTTTGTTTGGTTGGATGGCTTTGCAAATAACCCATGGTTTGGCCAGATCGCTATGTATAGTCAAGGATTACAACTGTAACCCTCTATCCTAGTGGTTTGGTCCAACGATTCCATTGTATTACGATTACAATCAAAGCTCATATGCTCCCCAATGATGTCAAATCCTTGAGATATAAATCAATATGATATGATTGATAGGGAATAAAACCTTCTGTTAGCTAAGGTGGATTCAAATATGTCCCCTTAGATAAATACTCCCCACAGATCTACAATGTACCCTTGGACGAAGCAACTCATGGCTACCGACAAGGATCCCTCTGTCAGGTTGGGTTGATCACCACCTCTGACTAAGTAGACCAGGGACCATGATGACCCGGGACAACAGAACCATGGGATCTTGATCAGGGACATCATCCATTCCGCCACCATTTGCTTTAAGTGCAAAATGGTGAAATTTCTAATTTTAAATATCAAATTTTCAACAATACCTAAACCTATGCTGCTATTATATGCCAAATACATATCATATATCTGAACGACGACTAGCCTTAATCAAAAGTTCTCTCTAGTTACTGGGATGGGTAATTAACTATAGGGGCTTACACCTATAAGGAAACCAGAACTTAGATAATAAAGTCCTCACAAAATGAGGGAGAAATCTTTAGGTAGTGTCTTATTTCAAATCCAATATGCCTTTTGAAAATTTACCTCAAACTTAATTCGTTAAAACTCTCCTGAAAGAAAGGGGGGCGGGGCGCGAATTTTCGGAGTCCATAATGATTTATATAATATGTTAGATATTAAAGAGAGCGAAAAATATATATGTATATATATAAGCTAGCCAAGCAAAGAGATATGAGAACTAAGGATTTAGTTCAAATAAAGTGCAATAAGGAAGAAAATAAAAAAAAAGTTTTATTAGAAGAGAATATTTAACAACAGTGGATGATTTTGATAAGTTTTCAACGAAGATTGTGAAAATACAACTGACTTTAGTGACCTTAGCGCCTTAAATGAAAATAATGTATTGACGTATTAGTAAAATCAAAATTACAGAGAGGCTTTAAATAAAATGAAGTGTGAAATAAGCTATTAGACTTGATCATATTCCAATTAAGGTATGGAAATGCTTAAGAGATCAAGTAATTTCTTGACTTATGAAACTTTTCAATATTATTTTGAAGACTAAAAAAATATCAAATAAGTAGAGAAAGAGTGTTCATTCATATTTTTATGAATAAAGGTGATGCACAAATGTGTGTGAATTATATGAATTAAGTTAATGTGTCATACTTAAAATTATGGGAGAGAGTTATTAAGCATAGGTTACGACATAAAACTAATGTCTCTCAAAATCAATTTGAATTCACGCCAGGTAGGCCTACTATGGAACGTATACATTATTGAGAGGTTTGATGGAGAAGTATAGAGAGAATAAGGAGGATCTACTTGTGATATTTATTGATTTAGAAAAAGCATATGATAAAGTTTCAAGAGAAGTGCTCTCGAGAGTTCTAGAAAAGGAAGTGATTAATAATGTTTATATTCAAGACATTAAGGAAATGTATGTATGAGCTATTACTTGTGTTCTAACACAAGATAATTTTACCAAGCATTTTCTTATTTTAGTTGGATTACAACAAGGATCAGCTTTAAACCCATATCTTTTTACTGTAGTCATGGATGTTCTTATTAGACATTTGCAAGAGGATGTACCATGGTATATGCTTTTTGTTGATGCTATGTTTTTTATTGATAAGACTGGAGAGGGAGTTGAAGATGAACTTGAACCGTAAATGTCAATCTTAGAGTCTAAAGGTTTTCATTTGAATAGATCTAAAACTAAAAATATGAAATGATATTTTAATAATAATAGATCTAATGGGAGACTATGACTTTGGTCAATCAAGTCATTAATAAGAGTACATGTTTAATATATCTCAGGTATATTATTCAAAGTGATGGTGAAATAAATTGGTATATTATTAGTAGAATTCAAATTGAATCGTTGAAGTGGAGAAATGCATCGAACTTGTTGTGTGATAGAAATGTACCTAAGGAAATATTCTATAAGATGGTGGTGATACCTTCAATGCTTTGGCGTAGCTATCTTACTCCATGGAATGGTAATAGGAGAAATAGTTTGAGATTTGGTTCCATCGACAAGTCCAAATTCCAGTGCTAAATTAAATACCAGTCCTTTCAACGCCAGGTATAATAAACATATTAAGCTCTCAAAAGAACCATTTTTCATCTTATCAAAGACGTTCATTAAAAAGAATCAATGCGTTACATTTCATAAATACAAGGCAGAGCAGTTATAATAAATTTATATTGAAAGTTGGGTCAATTTGTATTCAGTAGACTTCCTGCATCATATTATTACTAGCAAATACCATTTTTTCGTTTGGAATTTTGCATCACTTGGAGGTCTCTCATAAAAAGAAATAACAAGCAAACTTGAACAAAATGTTAAAATGAAGTCATATTAAAAATAGGCTATAACTTGATTAGAAAAAACATGAATGAACTTGAAAAAAAATTTACTCAGCTTGACTGATTCATTTACAACTCTAATCCAACCGTCCTGATCCTTTTGAATCTGGTCAATCAGCAAAATATGACAATATACATAGCAAATAAACATTTAAAAAAAAAACAAACTTCTTTTTCCTGATTACTACATGCGCATAATGCATAAGATCAATAACATCAGTAAATGGTCAATCAACAAAAATCTTTGAGGAAATGTGTGGAAATCTGAAAACCAGGACCTAATTGCATGGGTAGAAAGGATTAGCAGCCATTTTTAATACCTCAGTGGTAACATATTTACAATACAACTTGATGAGCAGCTGTATAAGAAATTTGATATTGATGCCTTCTCAATGCATGAGATCTTACCCAATGATCTGCAGTGGCCATCAGCAATACGGTAGATTTACTCCGAATTATATCGTTACAAATAGCAGGAGTGGTCTCTAATAGCTTACAATACGAACCATGATTTAGTATCCCAAACGATCATTCAGAGAAGTACGACCATCCCCAGTTTGCCCTGTTTAGTGTCATTAGAACTAGAGACATTAAACAAATAACCACAGGAAGTTAAGAGAGATAGACAAAAGGTTCCAATATTTACCCTTAGGAGGAACCCAGGACTCATAATCTGGACGCCCATCTAGAAAATCAGGTCTAACAGGTCCAAGGACACGCCTTACATTTGAATTTTCTTTACCAGTTTGGCCTTCAACTTGCAAGTTTAGATTCTCGTCTTTCAACTCATCAACTACATGAATTCCCCGAGTATGCTTTAAAAGCAAGGCAACAGCATCAGCTGCAATGGTTTCGGCCTTTGGTGAGGATGATGAGAATGGAACTTCAACTTTTTGAGCTTTTTCAACACTATCTTCAGCTTTTTCTGTAGACTTCCTCTTCCTTATGAAGAGACCCGAAGCTGCAGTTTCTAAGTTGCTTTCATTATCAACTGTACCGAGAACTTTCTTCCTATCATTGTAGTCGACAAAATCATCTGAAATGCTTACATCCAAATTAGCTGGGGATATCTGATCATCTGTTTCTGTGTTCCTTGTGGCGCCAAGCCACTGAGGTTTGGCGATAGTATATGAAAGCGTTTTGTCTTTTTTATTTTCACAAGCACCGTCATCCTTTTCAGAAGGTTTCTCTGCTGGAACCAACTTATGGGTTTCCTCAAGAGATGGTTTTGGTTTGAGCTTGTCCAAAATGGGGTTTGGCTTTTCATTAGATTGACTCTGTCTTGAGATGCTGGGCACATATTGAGCAGACTTGGATGCTTGTGCTTCGTTAGAACTTGACGCTCTTTTTCGAGTAGCTTCTCCACTTGGGTCAGCAATTTTCAGAAGATATGCTATCCTGTTCAGCTCTGCTTGCAGATCGGATAAATTCATCTCCATTTGTAAAATCCTATCAATAACTGTTCCATGAACAGTGACCACAAGAAGATTAGAAATTACTTCCAAAAATTACTGAGCTAAGCATCACAATGTTGGCATAAAAACTTTTAGTTACAAGATAAATAATTTAATAGTATACAAGCAATAAGAAAATAATCCCGAGAACAAATAAAATTTACTACCGAGAATACCTTTTCTTTGAAAGAATTCAACAAAAACTCCATGGAAAAGTTTACATGCAAGCGACCATAGAGAGAGTAAAACAAAATAAATAAATAAATAAGCGCCGATTGAGAGAGCAACCATCAAGAGCCCATGCAAAACGCAGGCACTGTAGCCAAACATTAACAAAGAAGTTACTGATTGATATACATGCAGAGAAGCTAATTATCAACAAGAAAAGCTTTGTGGGCTTGGAAAATGTTGTGTTCGAATTTGATGATTTGGGTGAATTTTTTTATAAGGAAAATTGGATATTAGGCGACCCCATATAGCGGGATAAAAACTTGATGTTGTTGTCAACTGGATATTAGATAAGAGCTTACTTAAACATTTTTCCTTTGATTTTATAACATAGTTTGAGATATCCCTCCGATGGTTATTTGATTTTATAACCTAGTTTGAGATATCCCTACGATGGTTAATTATCTCTCTCAATCAAGAGAAAAAACATTCACTAAGACTAGTCCATAGGTTTTATGATATTTTGATTTCGGACTAGCAATTTCAATTTGAAGAAGAAAGATATACTACTATTGACAAAACAAAAAATGGTTGATTAATAATAAACCAGATCATGAAATCATGATCCTGTCATCCCATGTTTTCATTGGCCCTAGTCTAATTAGTAGACGCAACTGGATCCAAGTATCCCTAATAATAAACCTGGGTTGCTCGTCCAAGATCACAAAAACATAGGTGAAATCTTTCCAAATGAACATTTTTTAAGCTGATATTAGCAAACAACATATGCCCTATCAAGTGTGCATTATAGCTCACAACTCATAAACTTAGCCATAAGGGAACTTACAAGTTTGGGCCATAACCACAACATGACGATTCCATCCTAGTCAGGCTAACCACCCAGCAAACAGCATATGCCATGGATTTACTAGCTTGAGATTTGAGTGTGATTATTTTGATACATTTGACATGCATGGGCTTAAATTTATCTTGGCAATTTGATAAAAAATAGAATGAATGGCTATCCTGAGAATGGAGCTATAGATTATTGTTTTTTTTTTTTTTGGATAAATTGATAATGACAAACTCGATCAAGATCTCATGATTCTATCGCCCCGGATTCATGAACAATACTCCATTCAGTCAAAAAGGTAGTCCATCAAACCTAACAAAAAGATCTTCATCGACAAACATAAGTTGATTCATTAAAGAGAACTTTATAGACCAGGGGTAGATATTTATCAAAAGAGAGAAATTCAAATCAATATTAGCAAACATATGGCTTTATGTCCTATCAAGTGTACTTATGATTCATTATTTAAGGGTACTTTAGCCATTGATGAACTTGTGAGCTTTGGTTGTAACCATAATTAAATGATGTCATTTTGCGGCAAAATCACCAAGTTAGAGGGACCTTATTATAATCATTTACTTATAGTGTCATTTGGCAACAAAACTACCAATTAGAGACATGTCAAATCATTACTAGCAATATATCGTTTAAGAATGAATCCTAAGATATATCGACAAGATATTAGTCATTTGTGAGTTGAGGTTATTCTCAAATCTATCGTCCTCGATCATTTGCAAAGGGTTGATGACTTTTACTTCTAAGTTAAAAGGGGTAGATTTCACTTAAATATATTTTTTACTTTGGAAAATATTTAGTCTTTAAAATTTTCATTAGGGATCAAGTCTCATGTTGACCTCCACGATTAAAACAAAAAAAAAAATGAAAATGATAAATGATAAAAAAATCCCATACCTGAGCCACGCACGTCGCACGTCGTTCGCACGTCGAGACCATCCCAACATCGCTTCTACCCATGACCGATTTGTGTCGTTAAAATAGGGAAGAGGTGAGGCCTTCGGCCTCCCTCACTCACTGCCTTTTTGTTCATTTCCCCCTTTGCGTGCTCCATCGAGTCCTTCGTCGTTGTTCGACTTCGTTCGTTCAACAACTTTCCCTTCCAATAAGTTCGGAAGTTACAACAGTTTGATCGGAAACAACAGGAGAGCTCACTCGCTGTGATCGTAACCTTCTCCCTATCGTGCGTGTCTTCAGCTCCCTCCCTCAACGACTTTCCCTGCCTATTGGAACGGAAGTTTCGACATTTGATCGGAAGCAACGTGAGCTCGTTCGCTGTGAAGACCCTTTCTCCCTTTCGAGCACTTCTGATTATGATTAATTAAAGTTACTCTTAATTATGATTAATTAATAAATATCCCTCTCTTACCTCGATGTGCATGTCGAGCCGGCAAACCACCCATACACGCTTTTTTATAGCGTGGTGGGAAGGGAACTCGGTACGACACCTACAACGAGGTAGGTGAGTGGCCCTTGACTCCGAAATCCTGTCCTCGAAGTGTGTGACGGGCCGGTCAACCACCTATACACGTTTTTCTTAGCGTGGAAGGAGGGAACCTGATGCGACACATGCGACGAGGCAGGTAAGCCTGGTGCACGCTTTTCTTAGCGTGGCTAGGACAACTCTTAAGTACCTGTACGCAGCTTCTGTACCTATGGGAAACAACTGCTCTTCTGTTGTAACAGGTACCGAAAACCCATACACGCTTTTCTTAGAGTTATGGGGACATATTTTACGATCGCAGTGTCCTCGTACGAGGGCACCTACCGTACACGCTTTTCTCTAGCGTGACGGGAGGCCCAATTTTCCATAATTTTCCCCTAAACGAGGGAGACACCGAAATGCTGCCGAAATTTCGAGTGAATATACGAACAAACTCGGACCTGATTTGAACTCAAAAGAACAAGAACTTGAACTCAAATGAATAATGAACTTGAGGACATGAACCTGAACGAAATCTAAATGATGAATAAAAGGCTAAACCCAAGTAAAATAAGATCAAACTTGAGCTAATTTCAAATCAATTTGAACCTACAATTAAACATGCAAAGACTTCAGAAGACTCTGAACAAGCACTTGAACTCGCACTATAAAACATCAAATGGGACTTATGAACTTGATGAACTCAAATCTAGATTAATCTGAATTTGAATAATCACTTACACTTGAACTAAACAAGACAACAAGCAGACCTACAAAAGTATAAGGCTTGAACCAAATGACGAAGATATGGACTAGAACTTGAGTCGCACAAGGAACTTAAATGCATTGCAAGAGACTATAGTCGGGTTCAAACCTGAACAAATAGCAAAGAACTGAACTTTGAATGCTTAATCAAGCATGGAAATGCAAATGTCAATTTAACCTGTGAATCATTTAGTTGAATATCAACATCACTTCATGACTAGTATTGATGCATAGTCAACTTTATGAAGTTTTGCTATCAAAGCCGATCAACTTGAAAGTACAGTGGTCCCCCATAAATACACACGAGCCGCTTGTGGATAACAACAGTGAGTATATTGCAGGAGCAACAAACCCCTATGGACACAAGTACATATATCACCTACAACAAAAGTGATTGAGAGGTTGTGGGTACGTCGAATATGAAGACAACTCGATGTATGGAAAAGGACATCTCCTAGCAGAATGGAAGAGATATTTGAGCAAATTCGAACTAAGCTTCTTGGTGTTCCAAAGTTTCTTCTTGATCCTATACTTAGGAAGAAAACATTTCTAGTATCCACAAACACCGGAAATAACAAATCTACTCACTAAAGAGCTTGAAAGGAGTTCCTTTCAAGGTAGTGGCCACAGATTTCAAGAAGAACCTCCCCGATGAATGAGAAAAGGAAGTTTGTATCAGAACAAAGAAATATTTCGTGAAATTCAGGTAAACAAGTTAAAATTCACTTGTAACCACAAAGCAAGAGATTGGTTAGTGCACTACAATCTACTTGCATAAATCATGTAAGTAGTGCACGACAGTATACCTGTACAATGCAGCAAACAACTCAGTCCACAAGTTGCAACAACACGCCATCGGATCCGCAACATCTATACAAGCAAACAGAAGGCGTTTACAAATATATCCAGAATGCCCCCGCACATGCACCTTAATTTGTATACACATAGGTACCCAAAAGGAAATACAATCACAAAATCAGCATGAGCCCCGGCGAGCGTGTTATTGGTACACACGTGACGTCTAGGGATGCTGCGCGGGTTATTAAATTTGAACTCGATCATCCTAAGCAAATAAAAAGGAGTCAACAGTGTATAATTATAAAATGCCCTCAAACACCCGCATGGGCCCCGACGATCGTGTTATTGGTACACACATGAAGCTTAGGGATGCTACGTGGATCAAATAAGTGAATTCAAGTTCGAACCCGATCCTTCTATGTGGGTCAATAGAAGTCGACAGGGTTCGAACTATCAATCAAATATATGGCTGTGGCAGCCGATATATTTGATTTTATACATTTATATTAAGCCTTCAAGGCCTATAATCAAGATAATTCACTAATAAAGGGCATAAAGCCTTTGAAACTCGATCCTCCTAAGCAGGTAAATAGGAGTAGACAGGGTTCGAACCATCGGATAAATATGCAGTCACGAAGTCGACCGAAATATTTATTTTATACATTTACATTAGGCCTTCGAGGCCTTTAACAAAGAAAATTCACAAACAAAAGCATGAAGCCCGAGAAACCTAATCCTCTATCGACAGCTCGATAGAGTTGACAATATTCAATCCAAAAGTGGAAATAACCCCAAGTACACCCCGATGATGGCCGTGTTGAATGCTTATCTCAACCGGAGGGGTCAATTTCAAATATTTCAAAATGCTACCAAAATGTCACAAAAATCCAAAATTTCAAAATCCAAAGATATTTAAAATTTAAAATTACACTATCAAACACTTAAAATAAAATTCATCCACCCTCCGCAATAATTTGCCAAGATGGACAAAGTTGAATATAACTTCAGCTCACATAGAGCTAATGCTTAGTCGAAAATATCACTAGGATATATTCTTAAATAATCTCCTGCCAATAAGGACATGCTACGTATCCTTTGACTGGCAGTTTTGCCGCCAAATGGCACCGCAGGATAAACGGTCATGACCCGGGGCCCTCTAAATCGAGTGGTTTTGCAGCCAAATGGCACCACGAAATACCAGTTATGGCCAGAGCCAATAAGTTCCTTAGTGGCATCAAATCCTTGAGATATGAATCAATATGATATAATTGATAGGGCACAAAGCCCTCTATTAGCTAAGGTGGACTCATATTTGTCCCCTTAGGCAAACATTCAATCAAGGTCTACAAGGTCCCCTTGGATGAAGCAACCCATGGTTGCTGACAAGGATCATTCTATCAGGTTGGGTCGACTACCTCTTCTGACTAAGTAGACCAAGGACCACAATGGCCCGGGATGACAGAACCATGGGATCTTGATCGGGTCTATCATCAATTCCCCCACCATCCTCTTTAAGTGCTAGATGGTGAAATTTCTACTTTTAAATATCAATCTTTTCAAATATCCAAAGCCCATTGCTGCTATTATATGCAGATAACACGTATTTATACGTATCTGATTGCCGACTAGCCTTAATCGAAAGTTTTCTCTTTTGATCAGGAGAGGTAATTAACTATAGCGTCTTGCGCCTATAGGAAACCAGAACTCAGATCATAAAGTCCTCGCACAATGAGGACGAAATCTCAGAGTAGTGTCTTATCTACAAACCCATCTAGGGGTGTAAGTGAGCCGAGCCGGCTCGAACTCGACTCGTTTATGGGCTCGCGAGCCGAGCTTATCGGGCTCGAGCTTGAGCCGACTCGGCTCGTAAGCTCGCGAGCCAGCTCGAATAAATATTTTTATTTTTTAAAAAAAATTTATTTTATTCGGGAGAGAGAGTGAGAGAAAGAAATGGGATCGGGAGAGGAAGCCAGAAACAGAGGCCTTCGGCCTCTTCTATTCGACTACTTAACGACGCAAATGCGTAGTGCGGGCAACGGGGGAAGAGGGTCGTGCGAGATAGTGGGAGAAGGGACGTCGACGTGCCAGCGATGTGCGATGGACGACTTCGGACAGCTACGCACGATCTTTTTTCCTCTTTTTGTTTATATTAGGCAGGTCAACATTTGTAGAAGGTATTGAAGGCCTAATACAAATATAAAACAAATATCTTTGTAAATCTTGCAGTCATATAATCATTCATGTGAGTAAAATTTATGGTGAACCATTTAAAATTTATTGATTTGGCATCTTTCATGAAATTCAAGTCTCGTTAACTCCAACCCTAGAAAAAGGATATGGAGATTTATCACTCTGCACTACAAAGAGAGTGGTGCGCTTGAGAGCATGCTTATGTATTGGAGCATTTAATTTTGAAAAAATTTTATGAGATTTCAAAAGTTATAGCACACTTTTCGGGCCAATTGTGCGATTCTCAAAGCATCGAAATATGCATTTATATCATTTTTCAGTCCGCACTTCTCAAAAATTAAATTCGAGCATTTAGCACATTCATCGAAGCACGTGCATACGCATTTGATTTTTAAAAGAGAATTTGCACATTAAAGAAAGATTGTAGATTTTACATTACAATTAAATGTTCTTTAGACAAATAAGAGTTTAGGTTCACTTTCACTTTTTGCTCATATAGCATCGTGATCTCTAAATTTGTAAATTAAGACATTTATTATAGCACATGCAGATGCAATTCTTTTAAGCAATTTAATAAACCATGCACACTTTTTGAAATATTTATAAAATGTATTGGCAAATTTATGATACATTAGCAGAGCACACTAGCATATTTTTTGGAGCACTTGCCTAAAGCACCCGCACTTTTCTTGATGTACTTATACAATGCACCTGCATAATTGCATGATCTTCGACATGCTTGCTTAGTGCACTAACACGTTCGTTGGTACATTTATGCATCTTTCTGAGCATTTACACATTGCATCTGCACATCATTCTGTGCATTTGGGAAATGCACAAATAAAATTGCTTTCATTGATTTGATACATTATAAACACCCTATCAAAATAGTCGTGCAACTCGTGCTGCATAACAGTGCACTGTTTTGTCTCACTTGAAAAATTTTAATTCATAGGGTGTATTGTTCGTCTATAAGATTTTTTTTTTTTTGTTCACAAGGTCACTACAAATTTCTTTTTATCCCATTATAAAGTCCAAAAAGTTTTTTTTAATCTTATTATTTGCAAATTCATTCGCTAAAAAATTTGACAACCACCCAGCATCCCCATACATTGTCTTTGAGAGATCTAGGCTTTCCATCATCTTTTAAAATGTTGACCTACAATCTACAGCCAAGAGCAAGAAAACAAAAAAATATGTTTAAAATATACTTAGATCATTACCTGTGATGAGCTCTGCCGCAGATCCTGCCCAAATCCTGTTGAAACAGTCGCCCTATACCTGTCGCAATCCCACCTCTGCCTTCGCCTTAAAAACGCGAACGAAACAAAGACTTCGGTCTTTTTCGCTACTTCGCCTCCTCCTTAACACCTTCGGCTCTAGCCACATGAAATCCCGAAGCCCCTTCCCAATCGCCTGCATCCAAGCCAAAATCGCAAGCCCAGGTTCTGATCTTCTTCATCGTCGCTGATCAACTTCCCTCCTTCGACGACTTTCTCTCCATGTTGGATCGGAATCAACAACGGGAGCTCCTTCGGCCAAATCCCGACTCCAAGAGCTAGAACCAGCCCAACTCCATCCCAACCCAATTCTTCGGTCCACAAAGAAGAGAAATAAAGAGAGAGAGAGAGAGAGAGAGAGAGAGAGAGAGAGAGATCTCCTTCCCTACCTCCCTCTCAGCCGAGCTTCACACCAAGGCCTCCATCAATAGCCAAACTCTTGTAGCCCCATCCGACCAAATCCTCTAATCGAACCCCATTTGGCGCCTCTCATAGTCGAACACTTCATCTGCCTCTGCTCTAACCGAGACCTACCTTCCTCCCTCTCTACCTAGATCGATCGACCTCCATACCCGAACCAGAGCCGAAGCTAGCCTCTTGAGCCCGTCGCCTTCCACCTACATGCCTAACTCTTAACCCAAGGTATATATCTATTATATATTTATTAACTAGTTAATTGTCAATAGTAATATTATTATTAAATATATATGTATATATGTGTAATATATGTCAAAATATGTATTTTGTGTTTGTGAGAGATGAAAAAAAAAAGAGAGATGAAATAAAAAAGGGAGTTAAAAAATAGAAAGAGAAAAAAAATACAAAAAAAGAGAAAATGGATAGTTTAAAAAAAAAGAGAGAGAATGAGACAAAAAATGTTTGTCTCACTTTTCGAGCCTCCACCACCGGTCCACCTATGCGAAAGTATAAGTTCCTAACTTCAATCCCGTTCTCGACACTAGCGACGAGCCGGCAAACCTCCTAGGCGCTCACGTAGCGTAGTTAGGAGGAAAACCGGCATGGCGCTTGCAACGAGGTGGGTAATCCCCGGACCGCTCATGTAGCATGAGGGGGACAAAACTAAGTACACATACATGGGAAAATCATTGTGCTCTTTTAAACATGTGCTCGAGACCCTTAAACGCTCATGTAGCGGGCGGGGTTTTAAAAAAAAATACAACCATGGTGTCATTTGACACTTACCTGAAATGCGCAAGTAGCAACGAGGAGAAGATTGTCTCTTGGTTTTTCCCCTAAACATAGGAGATGTCGGGAGGCTGCCGAAATTCAGATCGAAGCACACAAGGACTTGAACAAAAAAAAATGAACTTGGACTTGGACTTGATTGAACTCAAAGGACAATATGGGACGTGGACTTGATACAATCGACTTAAATGAACTAAAATTAAAATAAATATAAACTTCAACAAGGACTCAAATTTGATTTGAACTTGAACATATTTGAACTCAAGCAAAGACTTGACGACCACAGGGAACTCGTACAATGGAGGATGACGAATTGAACTTGAATGACATGAGCTTAAATTTGAAGTATGCATTTGTGGACATTGAACTCAAACTATATAATCTTAACTAGAACTTGAATTTGAACTCGAATTGAACACCCGCTAAAACTTGAATAGATAGATATAAGTGATTGAGTTCATAATTGATAAATGACAATCATCAACAAGATGCATATGAATACATATAAAATTTGTAAGCCAAGGGATTTTGCAAGTGTCATTCACTTAATGATAATGTTGACGCCATTTGATTTTCAATATAATCTTCATGCAAATGGTGATGGTTGGATTGTAGCATTCATCCTAATTCATAAAAATGGTACATGATAATTTTGATCATCTAACTAAATATCAATGAATGAACAAGGGTCTACAAAGGAGGTCCAAGACCCTACAACAAACGAAGATTCTTATGAATGCATGCAAAATACATGTAGTGAAAGAGATAGTTGGCTTATAAGCATGAATGATGTGCAAGTGAATATATTAGCTTGCAACCAACAATGGTGGATAGATTGTGAATGCAATAATTTCCCTTCAATCAACATCAATGAGCCAATAGGAAACTTCTTTCATCCACTAGCAACTTATCAATGACTTGATTCATCAAAGTGTACCTAAGAAGTTATTCATAAGTATACATCATGCCACATACAACGAGTATTATGACTTCTCTCCAATCAATAACCACTAACTCGTAGATAAATACAGCAGTTATCTACGAACACTAAAAGTCAACATCCAACAAACCTATTGAAATTGCTTGCGAGCAATAATGCAAGGCTTATAATAAATATTAAAGGGTACTATTGCCAGTAGAAATGCAAACAATGAGTGAGGATGAGCAATAAAGATATGTGATCCACTTGCAAATAGATGCATGAGAATGTCTTAGCAAATGCTACAAATATATACTGATGATGGAAGCACCCATATCAGTCTTGCAAAAAGATGTAGTAGTCCCCGCAAATGCACATCGTGTAGTAAATGGCAAGTGCTAGCATCGGCTAACAATGATAGAGAATTTACCATACACACAATGAGCCTACAAATGCTAATCAGCAATAGGCAATGGATGTCACGATATCCTTACAGTTAAGGAGCATATGGTGGTCAGTAAATATATTAGTCATCTACAGGCTTAAGCGTGATGACATATGGCAAAAGCAAATGTAAGCTCATATGAGCTGTTAAGGGAAACCTGTTATGCCATTCATAGACAAATGCAGAAGAGTTCCATCAGATACAAGCTCCTATAAGTCGAGGTAGGAGAGCTTCCATATACACTACATATCATCTATGGGAATATCAAAGCACTACGATAAGCATAGGACTCCTATGAGCTACTGTGGAAGACCCTTATACATTCAATGTACCACCCACAAGCAAAATGCAACATGATTAAGTCAAATGTAAATGCCTATAAGCCAAGCAAGAGATTAGTTAGTGCACTATAATCCATTTACAAAAAGAGACAAGTAGTGCACGACAGTCTACCTATATAAAGCAACGGACAACTCTATTCAGAAGCTGTTACGCCATGCCATCGGATCCACAACACTCATATAAGTGGACAGAAGGCATGTTCAAACTCTCAAATCGAATGTTATACACGTTCAAATGGCAGTTGCCTGCATAACTAAAATATCTAAAATGCCGTTGCACATGCACCGTAATTTGTATACACATAGGTACACAAAAAAGGAGCAAGGGCTTTACCCTCATGGGCTTCTACAAGCATGTTGTAGCAACACATGCAATGTCAAGGGATGCTGCGTGGGTTAATAAATTTGAACCCGATCTTCGTAAGAATGAAAGTAGGAGTCGACAATGTTCAACAAATAATTATAAAAAGCCTCCAAATACCCGCATGGTTCCTGACGAGAGTGTTATGTATATACATGTGACGTCTAAGGATGCTGCGCAGGCAAAATGATGAATCTAAGTTCGAACCCGATCCTTCTCGATACGGTTTGAACCATTAAATAAATATACGGTCACGATGTCAACCGGGATATTTATTTTATACATTCATATTAGGCCTTTAAAATTAAAATTTATCTCAGCTCACATAGAGCTAGTGCCTAGTCAAAAATATCACTATGATCCATTCTCAAACAATCTCCTGCCAATAAGGACGTGGTACGTGTCTTCTAACCGGCGGTTTTGCCACCAAATGACACCGCAGGATAAACGGTTATGACTCGGGTCCCTCTAAAACGAGTGGTTTTGCCGCCAAATGGCACCACGAAATAGCGGTTATGGCCAGAGCCAATACGTTCCTTAGTGGCATCAAATCCTTGAGATATGAATTAATAGGATATGATCGATAGGGCATAAATCCCTATGTTAGCTAAGGTGGATTCAAATTTGTCCCCTTAGACAAATACCCACCCAGGTCAACAAGGTTCCCTTGGACGAAGCAACCCATGGCTGCCGACATGGATTCTTCTATCATGTTGGGTCGACTACCTCCTCTAAGTAGACCAAGGACCATGATGATACGGGATGACGGAACAATGGGATCTTGATCGGGTCCATTATCCATTCCCCCACCATCCGCTTTAAGTGTAAGGTGATGAAATTTTCTATTTTAAATATCAAACTTTTCAAATTCTCAACTTCAAACCTAATTCTCAAATCCAAACCCATGCAGCTACTATATGCCGGATACTAGGTATCTACGGATACGTTGTATTCACTGACGACTAGCCTTAATCGAAAGTTCACTCTCGTTATCAAGAGGGGTAATTAACTATAGGGGCTTGTGCCTATAGAAAACCAGAACTCAGGTCATAAAGTCCTCGCAAAATGAGGGTGAAATCTCTAGGTAGTGTCTTATCTACAAACCCATATGCCTTCCCAAAATTTACCCCGGAACATAATCCGTTAAAACTCCCTCCTCTAAAAGAAAAAGCAAAAGCAGGCGGAGGCCGTGGCCAAATTTTCGGAGCCCACATAAAAAGTATGCAATGTTTATGTCATGAGACACCGTAATTAGGGGTCTTCTATCCCACCATACAAATAAAGGCTTGCATAGGTCTTTGTATACTAGTTCTAAATTTGTAGTATTACCGAACATATGGGAACAACACACACAAGTGCTTAAATTTGAATTTTCTCGACATGCTAAAAAAAGCAAGTGACTTAGAAGAATTAATACAAAATATACCTCTTGAAGAAAGAGTTTTTATTGGAGGACATTTAAATGGACATGTTGGTAAAGAGGTAGTTGATTTTAAAAGCATTTGAAGTTATCTTGAGTTTCTCCCATTGCAAAAAAATGCGCTCCAATTCCACTTAGCACACCAAACGTTTTGCAACCGAAATTTTGAGGAATTTAAGTGGTAAACATTTTATACATGTGCATGAGGTGATGACGATGAGACAATAAGTGCCCAACAAGTCGACAAGGTTGAATGCAAAAAACTTTTTTTTTCTTTCATTTTTTCTTTTATGTTTCTCTTTTTAGAGAGAGAAAGAATGAGAGAGGAACAAGGAGGGAGAGTGAGTGAGAGAAGAGATAAAGAGAGATAGAGGAAGTGCAAGAAAGAGGAATAGGAGAGAATATGGGTTTGGGAGAATTGGAGAGAATGTGGGTTTGGGATTATTTTTTCATTTTATTTTAAATTTTTAAAATAATAATAATAATAACTATTATCATTATATATTGATTTTTTTGGCATACTCACATCATTTGCATGCATCGAGATCACATCATCACCTCCAACACATGCCTTTTTTTTTGGTGCAATGACTTAGGTGATTGTCTAATTAAGTGGTTTATGCTACCCCAATGCATCAATGCAATCTATTTCGTAAGCAAATGCTATTCGGGCGATTTCAACTTTTCGTCGATGAGTTTTGAACATCATTTAAGTGATGTTACTCATCGTTTCCATTGTATTTGATCGGGTTTACTTCGAAATCATCATTGAGGTCAACAATGATATACTTGATTCATATATTTTACTAGGAAATAACCATGCCCATATAGGGTATACAATATATTTTATCCTAAACGCCAAAGGTACTTGAAATGAGTGTAGATCCCTGGACTTAAGATATTTGAATCTTTGCAGCATAGGACAGCCATGGTATCAGCAAGCAAATAAGGGCAAAAGCAAGTATTTTCCTTTCTGCATAAAGATTATCATGCTTAGAGACTGTTCAACCATGCTAGTAACCCGCAAAGAATCAAGCTCATAAGACCTAAGGTTTGAGGACAGCCGAACGATCGTCAAGACTTATGACCTACCTTATAAGAAGAATGGCCCACCAGTAGGACCCTGCCTTATAAGAAGAATGACCCACTTGCACATTTCCTTGAGTTTTTCTTTGATGATGATTGTGATAATGTCTTGGCGAATTTACATGCATGTAGAGATCAATCCTAGGAGTATTTATATTTGAATTTAAATTCACAATATTCATGTGTAATATCTATTGCATTGGTAATTGGAGCATACACCGCAAAGATTTAAAGATGACCCTAAAATTGAGATTTGTGGCTTAATCCTATAGGTAGGCACCTCTAAGAGCTTTCAATTTTAATAAACAGACAACATAAAATCCTAACAAATATTTTGATGAGATAAGTGCTTAAATTATCGATCCTCAGTTTGGAAAGGAAAACATTGATTTGACTGGAGGGAAGAAATATGTAATTATCATTTTATGTTATGGATAATGATAAGGATATAGGACATGTCAACACTTATAGCCAGAGCAAATTTTATAATTTTGTGTTTTTTGAACCATTTTTAGAATTTTTTTTACTTTTATCCAAGGGATTTTGTATTTTTATGGGTGAAAGAATAAGAGTTAAATGCCTTTAAATGCTACAAGAAGGAATCGAAATGCTCAATTTAAATAAGATTTTGGCTCTTCGCAGGACACAAAGGAGCAAAAAGGATACATGTAGCCGACCCCATGTAGTGAGATTAAGGCTTGTTGTTGTTGTTGTTTATTAATTTTTCCAAATATTTTGGAATTTTACTTATTTTTGTCTTTTTATCTATTCTTATTAATTTATTATTTTATTTATCCAAAAATATCTCAAAATACTAATAGCCATCATTGACCTTTAGCTTTGCTTAAGCAAATTATGCATAGTGGTGAAAAGTTCAAACCAAAAAAATGAGTTTTGTATGCATTTTAAAGTAGCTTATTAAGAGTCAATTTCATCAAAAAGTATTGAGCAACATTTTGAAGCTATTATGGTTTCAATTTTCATTTTCTCACAAGCTACGGTATTTTTAGTAAAATGCATGCAATATTTCTTATTTTTGCAACGCAAAAAAATATCATTGTGCAAGTTCATTTTTTGCTCATTCGTGCATGCATCTAAACACGCATATGTCCGGGTATGAATTTTTTGTGACCTTTTATAATAATACTAAATATTTTATATTTAATAAATACCCATACGAACCAGGTTCCACAAAAGATAAATCTACACCTATAAATAGTCACATAAGAAATTTTTGTTCAATTTTGAGTTCGTATTGCTTGAAAAGAGGCGAGCCATTTTTGTCTACATTCAATAGTGTATCACAAAAACTTATGTTTAAGTCCATTTTGTCCATTATTTTACTCTTTTATATGACTTACTGTGAGTCAGATGTTTTCTTGTCATATTTTTCAAAATTTTAATTTATTAACCTTTTTTCATGTTATTTAGTGTTGTTATTTACTGTTGTAACTAACTTCACATTCAAATATTTTGGTTGAAATCGAGCAATGAGGGGAGCAAAAGGTCATATCGCCAATCCAATAAAGATATTATGGGTGTGGAGCACAAGATACTAAGACCTAAATACGTCATCCCATCCCACCAGTAAAGATATTTAAGGTCAGTGCAAAAGCTTTGTATGAATGATTTAGAAATCTAGGTGCTATGAGGCAGTAAGACTGCTACTAAACTATCTTGCAAAGAACTTGGAAGAAGAGAGGCTGGGAGGGAAAAATAAAACAAAAGAGTTTAGAGGAAGATGGAGAGTTTGCCAGAGTTGAGTAGATAATGGGAGTGCAGGAGTAGCAAAGGAGGGAGGAGAGATTTATAAAAAAATTGTACTATTTTTTATTTATATATTTTTTAATCATTTATTGCAAATTTTAGAGAGAGCCTACCGATATCCTTTGACCTTTCTCATGCAAATTTTTCCATGTTGCATCCTAGAGTAAGATGGAGGGCTCCATGCAAACCAAGATACATCTGTCCGCAATCATTGGCACTATTGGGATGGCAGATTTGGTCAATCAGGCCGAATGTAGCATATAAATAGCATATGAATTTAGATCAGCAATTTCATAGCGTATTTATTTATTCCTCAACCATAAAAATTGCTCAAAATGATTCAACAGTATGCATGTTATCACCTAGCTGTGAAGAAAGGCCGCTGATGTATGCATCAAGTTCATCCTCTCCATGGTTTCCTTTCTCATTAGAAGCAACTTTCTCTTTCTCTTTTGCAAGCAGCTCTCTCTTTTCCTCTATTTCACTGGATATAACTTCCATTTTGTCAAGGAGGGTATCAGCTGTTTCAACTGACAGCTGTTCAGCAGACTTTTTAGCAAAAGGCTTCTTCTTTGTTCGATCATAAAACTCATCTTCATCACTGCAACAAGAGAAAACTCATAGAGAAGGAACAAAAAAATAAAGTCTTTCTACTAAGATCTGATTGTATTTGTAGAAAGTGGATTCACTAATTAATTCAGAAGGATTCACATTAAAAAAAACGTGATTAGTTTAAAGACAAGGTTGTGAAAACCCTTCATGCTGGGCCATCATTATTACCCTTATCCCAGCTATTCCCAATCATCTACGTAGAAGCTTTTCTATGAAGAGGCGGTGCTTGCTTGTGGAGAAGTGATTTTTTTTATTCTTTCTTTTTGCATCCAAAACAAGCTTGATTACACATTTTGAATGATGCCAAGAAGATATTCAGGAGATGAATCAAATGTCTATAGCTTCAACTTGATGCGTAGACAACCCGTGATAGTAGAGAAGGCAGCTGCATCGCAAGCAGCCCATAGCTTACGCGCAGATCAATAGTGATTTTTACGTTAATATTTAGAACTCGGTGGGTACTGCAGGTTCTGCTTCTCCACTACCCTTCACTATGAGAACCACAATGGCCCATATAAAGAGCATTTGTACTAGCTTGCATAAACGCATCAACGTAATAACAAAAACAATTTATCCCACTATGTAGGGTCGGCTATATGAATTATTTTTCTCCATTGTGTCTAAGAGTTAAATTTTCATTTAAATTTAATAAAAAAAGTCATTTCTAATATTTTCTAGCCGTCTTTTTAGGTTTACCTGATGTAGAATGGACGGGGGTAATTAAAAAAAATTAAAGAGCTAAAATTCCATCTCATATTTCCCTAAATTAATGTATTTGAATTTGAAATTCAAATACGAAAAAGAGGGAGGGAAGAGAGGAATTAACTATCTCCTTAATTGGGGCCTTTAATTAGGAAGGAAATAATTATGATAGAGGGGAGAGAGAGGGCCGGCCAAGGAGGAGGGAGGAAAGATGTCCAGATTCGATATGTGTCCACATTCATTGAATAGAGTGAATTAAATTCAAATTCAATCATTTAATTCAGATTTGCACTAATTGGTGAGAATTTCCTAAAATAGGTGTAAAATATTTAGGAAAGACTTTAAAATTCAAATTCATTTGAATTTGAATTATGAAATCTTTTCAAATAAGATAGGGGCTAAATTAGGAAGATGATAATGGGGTAATTGAATGATTCTTTAATTAGAATCTTAAATTAGGAAATGGATGAAAGACCTTTCAAAATTTAAAATTCAAAATTAAGAGATAGAAGGCAATTGTGTAATTAATTCAAATTAATGAGGGAAATTCAAATCTCAAATTGCTTTGAATCAAATTAGAAAAGTAATAAGAGGATGATTGGGAATTGGAGCCTTGGAGAATTGGTGGGGTGGCTGGCAGCTAGGCTAGGGTGCATGGCCGGCGGGTAGGGAAAGGGGAAGGGGATTGAGCCCGGTGTTAGGTGTGGGAATGGAACTTGGTCGGCGATGGGGAATGGGTAAGGTTGGCCGACGGTTAGAGGGGAGGAGGTGGCGGTTTAGGAAAAATAAGGAGCATAAAAAAAGAAGAGAAGAAGAAGATAAAACCGCGAGCCTGAACGCTTCCTGCGGCTGACGGGTGATGTGTTGCCCTTCACCAAGGGACTTCAAGCCACAAGCCCGGACCCATCCTGCGGCTGGTGGAAACTACGATTTCCTCCAATAGGGATCTCACTAAAGTCCTCTTGAGGAACAAAAGTGCAGAACAAAATTTTATCAAAACTCCATCATACCATTACACTAGCAAAGACCTCTATATATAGGCCTCTGAAATAAAAGAATTTAAAATAAGACGATCATGCTCCTAGGGCTTACATAAGATTAGACCCTTAAGGGTAAAAATGGAAAATGCATAATTAAAAAAAATACAAATAAAAATTTAAGATAACGTAGGACGATCACGACCGCTTCAGCTCCTCCTCGGATAGGCATGGACGGTTGGATGTCTACATCATTCTCCCGGGGTGGAAAAGAGCTCGACTCCGTCAAGTTCGCTTCCCGGGTGAGCAATCATGCTCTGATACCAAACTGATGTAGAATGGAGGGGGGTAATTGAAAAAAAAAATTTAAAGAGCTAAAATTTCATCTCATGTTTCCCTTAATTAATGGATTTGAATTTGAAATTCAAATAAGAAAAAGAGGGAGGGAAGAGAGGAATTAATTATCTCCTTAATTGAGGCCCTTTAATTAGGAAGGAAATAATTATGATAGAGGGGAGAGAGAGGGCCGACCAAGGAGGGAGGAAAGATGTCTAGATTCGATGTATGTGTCCACATTCATTGAATAGGGGGAATTAAATTCAAATCCAATCATTTAATTATGATTTGCACTAATTGGGGGGAATTTCCTAAAATAGTTATAAAATATTTAGTAAAAACTTTAAAATTCAAATTCATTTGAATTTGAATTATGAAAATTTTCCAAATAAGATAGGGGCTAAATTAGGAAGATGATAATGGGGTAATTGAATGATTCTTTAATTAGAATCTTAAATTAGGTAAGGGATGAAAGACCTTTCAAAATTTAAAATTCAAAATTAAGAGATTGGAGGGAATTGTGTAATTAATTCAAATTAATGAGGGAAATTCAAATCTCAAATTAATTTGAAATTCCCAAATTGCTTTGAATCAAATTAGGAAAGTAATAAAAGGACGATTAGGAATTGGAGCCTTGGAAAATTGGTGGGGTGGCCGGTGGCTAGGCTAGGGTGAATGGCCAGCGGGTAGGGAAAGGGGAAGGGGATTGAGCCCCGAGTTAGATGTGGGAATGGAACTTGGTCGGCGGTGGGGAATGGGTAATGTTGGCCGGCGGTTTGAGGGGAGGAGGTGGCGGTTTAGGAAAAATAAGGAGAATAAAAAAAAAAGATAAAACCGCGAGCCCGAACACTTCCTGCGGCTGACATGTGATGCGTTGCTCTTCACCAAAGGACTTCAAGCCTCGAGCCCGATCCATCCTGCGGCTTGTGGAAACTACGATTTCCTCCCATAGGGATCTCACTAAAGTCCTCTCAAGGAATAAAAGTGTTAAACAAAATTTTATCAATACTTCATCATACCATTACACTAACAAGGGCCTCTATATATAGGCCTTAGAAATAAAAGAAATTAAAATAAGACGATCATGCCCCTAAGGCTTACATAAGATTAGACCCTTAAATAAGGGTAAAAATGGAAAATACATAATTAAAAAAATTACAAATAAAAATTTAAGATAACGTAGGATGATCACGGTCGTCGATCTTCAGCTCCTTGAATAGGCATGGACGGTTGGATGTCCACATCATTCTCCCGGGGTGGAAAAGAGCTCGACTCCGTCGAGTTCGGGTCCCGGGTGAGCAGTCATGCTCTGATACCAAAATGATGTAGAACGGAGGGGGTGGGGAAAGATAATAAGATTAAAAATTTGAAATTAAATTTCAGATTTCTTATAATCAAGGGATTTAAATTTTGAAATTCAAATAAGATGGAGGGAAGGATAAATAGGTGGTTAATTATTCTTCTAATTGAATTCCTTAACAAGGAAGGAAATAATTAAAATAGAGGAGAGAGCGGGGTCGGCCTAATGAGGAGGGAAAACGAAAGGTGTCCACATACAATGTATGTGGATCCATGCATTAATGGGAGATTGGAGAGTTAAATCTGAAATAATTTCAGATTTAAAATGATTGAAGGATTTCCTAAAATAGATGTATGTTATTTAAGAAAGAATTTAAAATTCAAATTCATTTGAATTTGAATTCGAAAACTTTCCAAATAAGATAGGAGCTAATTTAGGAAAGTAACGATGGCGAAATGAAATTGGAATCAACGTATTAATTAATCAATCAATTTTGGAATTGATTAATTAATTGAATGAAAGAGGTTTCAAAAAATAAGGTAATTAATGAGGATGGATTTGAAATTCAAATTAGATTAATTTGAATTTAAAATCTTTCAAAATTAATGACAAATTAAATAAGGAAAGAAGGATTTTTTTTTTTTTTTTTGAGGGAACTGGGGCTAGGGAAGGATGTGGCTGGCGGGTGGGTGGAGCCATGGTGGATTTCGGTCAAGGGGAGGGGGAGGAAGGGAGGGGCTGGTGTAGGCTGATGGTGTGGAGGTGATGAGGGTGAGAGAATCAATGCCTTGGTGGAGGGTTTGAGGAGGTGGTGGTTTAGAGAAATAAGGAAAAACAAAACAAAAAATTGTTCCCGTGGCTTCTCCTACCCGTTTCCTGTGCTGATTTTTGGGAATTGTTTTGTGTTGCTTGCTCCTTTCCCGTGGCTACTTTTACCCAAAATTTATGTGATTTTTTTAGTATTGTTTTGAAATAAATGCAAGGCTCTTTGGGTGTTGTATTGGTTTTTATGTGGTTGTATGGTTCCCCTTTCTTTACCTATATATAAGAGGTGTTTGTGGTTATTTTAGAGTTTCGAGGAGTTGATGAAAGTAATTTTTGGAAGAAAACCTTTATGTTTTGTTTGATAGCTTGCGAGCTATGTTCCTTTCTCCTTCTTCTAGGATAACTTGCGAGTTACGTCTTCTTCGTCTCGGCCTCTAATCTCCTTCCTGTATCCGCAAGTCCGACGTCACTTGTATCTTTCTTATCAACTTTTGGCAAGCAGTTTTAGGAGTTTATGTTAATGTTTGTGTCGTTTGTAAGCATCAAATTTTGTAAGTCCTTTTTTATTATAAAAGTAAAGTTATTTTTGGTTTATTTGTTGTATTTTGACTGGTTTTTTGGACTTTTGTGTATCTTCTATTTCCTAGGAAGCTTTAGTTTTTGCTTGCAAAAACTTGGGGCTTTTCCCAAATTTTTGCTTGCATCATTCTTCATGCACAACTCTCCATGCCAGCCAATGGACAACCCATAATCTTTCCAAAATCATTGCAGAATATTTAAAAAAGTTTGATTTAAGTCATCAATTAGGATGGTCATTCCAACAAGGTAGCAAAAATCTTCAAAAATTGCAAGATTCTAAGATCACTCTACATGTCTTATTTGACCAATCCGAATTCTTATGTTTTTGAATGGTTTAAATTTTATTTTCTCTTCTTTTCATTCCTTTTGTATTATGACAAGTCATCAATCCACATAATAATATTTTATTGCTACTAAGGCTTTTTAAAATTTTCTTGGCTTAAAAAAGGCCGATAAATAAGACCTTAACTTATACTTTAGATTCATTAGATAGAAGTAATTGTTTTTCATGTGCAAATTCATGTGGAAAGACTTGATGTTGCTTAAAGCTTAGGGGTTGTTTGGATTAAATTAAAATAAGTGTACAGTATTCTAAATGCAGAGGTTTTGAGAATATTTGTGTTTTGTTTGAAGTTAAAAAAAATACAACAAAAAATTTTAGTACATTTGAAATTTACCCTCTAGTTCATTTTTTATGTGTTTAAAATTCCTCGTATTTGAGCATGTTTTAAATACACCATAAATTCATTGCCATTGTTGTCGCCCGCTGCCAGCCATCCACTGCTCACTACCAGCCAGCATTGTCACCGTCGTTAACCACTGACCACGACCGGCGCCACCGACTTCGGCCAACTGCCTCCACCACCATGGTCAGCCTACACTGCCCACTGTTGCGGACGCCGATCACCGCCACTGTCCACCACTACTAGGGGTGTCAATTTTTGACACGACCCGGAAAAATTCCGGGTTAGGGTCAACCTGGACCCGAAACGGATCGGGTTCGGGTTGACCCGGCAACTCGAAAATGACCCGAAATTGACACGAAAACTCCTATTTGACTCGGAAACCTGAGATTAACCCGTTTTTTACCAGATTTTAACCCGAAAATCAAAGATTGACCCGATTTCTGACCCGAAAACTAGTAATTTTAGGTCAATTTCGGGTCATTTGTGTCGGGTCGGGTTCGGGTTAACCCGAACAGTGTCGGGTCAGTTCCGGGTTCGACCCGAACCTGACCCCGAATTGACACCCCTAACCACTACCCACCGTCAATCGCCACCACCCACTATAGGCTGCCACCCACCATCGGCCATAGCCCACCACCCTTCCACCACTTATGTCGCTGACCACCGCACCCACCACCACCGCTGCCACCCATCACATCTGACCACCGCACCCTTTAGACTTTACATTGCACTCATGTTTACTTTAAACCCAAAAAAAAATAATTGCATGCATTCATTTTACACTAATCCAAACAACTCTAAAGTATTACTTTTATACTATATTTTATTTATATTGTATTCCTTTTATATTGTATTTTTTTTAGCCAACCAAACAGCTCCTTAGTAGCTAATCTCTCAAGGATTTTGTGAGTTCTTAATTATCTTTTATCTCCCTTATTCCTTCTTTTCTCAATATAATTCCCATCTCCTCTGTATAACCTCAACCTAACTTCTCTCAACCCCGAAATACATCCAATCTCTTCAAAACTCTCCCAAATATTTCCTCACATCCCGCATAACATTCCAAGGCCCTATAATACACCAGCTAAAGCCCAAAATAGAGAGACAACATAAATAAAAATATCACTAGTCCTTAATCATTAATTCAAAATTCATAAAAACAACAATATTAGTTTCTCAACATCTTAAACCGTTTATATGGAGTTCCTCCCCCTATTCCTCTAATAAAAATTTATCATTTGATAGCATAGAAGTTTCAACACAAAATATATCCAAACCCTTATAACCCTTTCTCCAACACCATAAAAGAATACCAATCAAGTTGCTACTTTCATCATAAAGATCATATATACCTTACATCAAGCTTGCCCCTTTATTGCTTATGGATGTGAACATAAGACAACAAACATTTTTGAAGGAATTTTTTAGAAAAATTTATTTGTGGGAAAAAAATCAACAAGATAATTTACGAGATTTTTCAAATCAATCTTTCTTAAGGGTATTCTATTAAATAAATATTTGGAGGTTAAGACTGCTTCTCAATATCCTTTTGGAAGAGAAAAATTCTAGTAACTTCCAAGTAATGTCAATTTTTATTTTTTGATACCCTATTTTGTTGAGGTGTTTCGGGGCAGAGGATTAGTGGATAATACCTTCTTTATAGGGGAAATTTGATTAGCATAATATCAAGCATTAGTTGTCCAATTTTTTTAAAATGCTAACTCCAAATAAGTTTTTTATCTTAGAGATAAAACTTGGAAGAATATGACTAACATCAATTTTTTGTTTCATAAAAATAAACAGGTGCCATCCAAGTTTAATCATCAAAAAATGTTATATATCTTTTAGCTCAAAAAATATTAAGAATTTTTTAAGTTCCCCAAAGACCTGAGTAGGTTAATATAAAAGGGGTAGATAATAATATAAGGGTCCTTAGTTATCATTAACAAAATTTGATGTGTGACAAAATGGTAAATTGCACAAAAATATTGTCAAATAAGTTCTGTAGAAGTCACACATGGATGTTGTTGGAGACTGTAAAACCTTTTGGTTCTTAAAAGAGCCTATGAACTCGCCCAAAACCCATTAGGGTAGACTATTCTATGCGTTTGATCCAATTAAGCTTTCTCATAATAGATTTGAAGGGCAGGGCCAAGCTTATAGGAACACGAGCCAGTATGGGCATTCTGAGAGGCCTACCTTTGCACTCACCATTGACTCCGGTATAAGTGGCAGATCCCCCGTTGCTTCATTACAAATTTTCAATTCTCACAGTCTCCATTTAACAAAAACATAGTAACCACACCCATCTTTAAATAAAAAGGATAAAATACCTCAAGGTGTTTTCTTCCTCCACAGCAATTGCTTTTGCTCTGCCACCAATTGACCTCCCAGCACGAGCGCCTTCACTTTCACGAATACTATCATTTAAAGTTTCTTCCAAGCTATCCAACTCTTCCATTATCTACTGATGCATACGCAACAAATTGCCACTTTATAATGCATGTACATTCCAATAAATACAAAACATAAATGGTAAATAAACGATTTATCAAACATGAACACATTCTAGGAAAATAATCACCTGAGCGATTCTTTGTTCATTTCGACCAATCTGCATTTGCTGACCTTGGGTTAACCCACCTTGTGAAATATCTTTTGCTCGAATGGCATTAATCTCCTTCTTCATATTGGAAATCTTTTCCCGCCAAAAGCACCAGAAGGATTAAAGGTTGGAAAATCAATGATTAATAATATAGAATGCCCATGCATTAACAATAAACAGATAGCAGAAAGGAACACAAAAGATAATAAATAACATCATAATCAAAAACAACACCTCAGCATAGATTTAAGAGCAGTATTATGGTCCTAGAAAGTGTTAGTAGTAAAAAAAATATGGACTTACATTGACAAAAAACCAAATGAAGAATTAAAAAATGCCTCATAGAAGGAAATTTCGCAGATATGAAAAATAGCATACGGCCGAGATAAACTGATAATCTACTGCACATGAACCTGAGTTACCGTTTATGTAAACAGGATATTGAAAACAAAGCAAAACATCCTATGCACTTTTCAACGTAGTTTCTTGCCCTGTAAACACAAAGAAACCCATACTAGCCTTTAGTCCAACAATGACACTTCTATATGGCACATCTAATCAATCAATAAATCTAAATATCAATCTCTGCTAATGTGCATAAAGCCAAAAGGTGGGCAGACTTTTTATTCCTATTGTTCTCCTTGCTTCAAACTTTCATACTTGCATGATCCTCGATGCACTTACATAGTGCATTTGCACGTTCATTAGTACGCTTGCACGGTAGACTTGTTGAACACGTGGACAAAATTTTATTTCAAATTCAACTCACTAAGTATTTTCTTTAAAGGTTTCGAGCGTATAAGAGTGCTCAAAATAGTGGCAGAAAGATTCTATGCTCCATGTTCATTATAAATCCATTGTAATCCCTTGCAAGTTAATGTTTGTTCTCATTTTTGCAATTTCACTCTCATTTTATTATTTTTGCAATTTCAAATTTAGCTTAACATCATTTTAACTTTTAATTTATGTTCATAACCACTTTTTTTGCCCTATTTGAGCCTCTTGTCAGTGTAACATTCAAGAACCTCTCTGTCTTTCACACGTAGAGGCATTTTGGCAGTCTAGGCCTACCCACATGCTAAAAAAGACGTGCATCATCAATATCGAAAGACACCTCGGTAGGGGTCTCAATCTAGCCATGTCAAGAAAGGCGAGCATATGTCTTCGTCTACCTACTTGAAACTTGCAATATTTTTGTGTCGTGTCAAGAAATATGTGCAAAAGTACTTATATTTGAATTTTTCTCACCGTCCTAAGCAAAGCTTGTAGGGGCTTAACCATTGTGTCACAAACTTCGTCTGCAAGTTCCCCTGCTATCATAAGATAAATTTGCAAGGGTTTTGCTCATCATGCCAAAGGTGTTGCATTCATGATTTTGGCGATATTGAGAGTTGAATATTTAATTCTTATGCATGTGAAATCATGACAGCAATGACAATGCGAGCAAGAGCATTGAGATTTTTTTTCTCTTTTTTGAATTTTCTACCTTTCTTTGTAAAGAGACAGGGGAGAGAGAGTGAGAGAAAGCAAGAGATAGAGAGAGACAAAGAGAGAGATATATATATAAAGAGAGAAAGAGGGGCAAGAAAGAAAAAGAGAAACAGAGAGATATACAGAGGAAGAGAGGGAACCAGACAGGAGAAAAAGGAGAGGAGCAAAGAGGTGGTTGCAGTGCTAAGGACGGGGTCGAGAAGGTGTTGACTAATGTATAATACCCAAAGAAAAGAAATGAAAAAATACCTAATACCCGGTGAATCCACGAAATCATGCCGAAATCCCGCTCGATTCTCTGTAAAACGGCGCCATTTGCGTCATTTCCCGGAACTCCTGCGTGAATCCTGCGATCCTCTCCTCGATCGAGCCCCGTTCGCCTCTATAAAACGAAGCCGAACCCACTACTCTTCCACGCTGCTTCTCCAACTCCTCCACACACACGAAGCTCTCGGCTCTTCCACACTCGCTCTCTGCCTCTAAGTTGACCGGAAACTCACGATCAAGCTCCGTCTTCCTCCTCCGATCTCCCGACCTCCAGTTGCACGAGAGAGAGAGAAAGAGAGAGAGAGACCTACCCGAGCCCTTCTCCGATCCCTTCGTGGCTGTTCGGCTCGGCTCTAGCAACAACTTCCCTTTCCTGTTGGAAAGGAAGTTACGACATTTTGATTGGAAGCAACCACGGGAGCACGCTGACAGTGAAGTTAACTTTCTCCCTTTTGCGCCGCTACCCCGACTCCCCCGTTGCTGCTCGACGTCGCTCTTTCGTCGACGTTCCTTTCCTGTTTGATCGGGACGCAAGAACAGGAGCTCGTCAGCTGTGAAGGTAACTTTCTCCCTTGTCACGCTCTTATTCGGCCAAACCCCGTAACTCAGCCAAGCTAGAGAGAATAGAGAGGGAGAAATTAGTTTTTTTTATTAATTATATTAATTAATTTATATTAGTTATAACTAATCTAATAATTATTTTCTTAATTATAATTAATTAATAATTATACTAATTATAATTAATTATAATTAAATATTATTAATTATTATTAATTATGTTTAACTCCTAATTATAATTAATATGTTAATTATAATTAAATAGTTAAGCATTATTAATTTTGATTAATTATTTAATTATTTATTAAATTATAATTATTATAATTAGATAACATTAATTGTAATTAAATATAATTAATAGATTATTTATAATTAAATGATTAATTATCATTAATTTCAAAAAATGCTTGCTCTCTCCCTCGATCCTCGAACCGACATTCCTCGCGAAGGTATGAAGTCCTAAACTCAGATTGTCGTTTCGTTGTATGCGGCGGACCGGAAAACCGCCTATACACGCCTTTATTGCGCGTGGTGGGATGGGACCCCGGTCCGACGCCTACGACGAGGCGGGAATCGCCTAAACTCTACTTCGGTGTTCGTGGCGCACCGGAAAACCGCCTATACACGCCTTTATTGCGCGTGGTGGGAAGGGACCCCGGTGCGGCACTTACGGCGAGGCGGGGTCACTTATAAGTACCCCCGAGCGGGGGGAAAGCAAATTGTGTCACTCATAAGTACCCCCGAGCGGGGGGAAAGCAAATTGTGTCACTCATAAGTACCCCCGAGCGGGGGGAAAGCGAACTGTGCATCTTTTAAACAGGTACCGTCAGAGCCCCATACACGCCTTTATTGCGCGTGGTGGGAAG
>NW_021318618.1:5071900-5081683 GCF_001605985.2 Dendrobium catenatum | reverse complement strand
GTTCCTGGTTTGTAAATTTCTGGCCAGCAACTTGGGTGGCTAGGAAACCCCAAACCGGGGTGTAAGAAATAGGAGGAATTGGGAGAAGATATCCTAAGCAAAACTGGCTGTAGGAGGCTGGTCAGGTAAGGCTAGGATTGTGAGGATTAATTTCCTACTATTGAGCGGGGCCTGATTTTGTGGGCCAAATTAATGAGGTTTGAATTGTTTCCAAGTGAGTGATTTTGGGATTAGGAAACAATTTATTAATCCACCCTAGAGAGCCGGTTTGGACTAATCAAGCATGGGGAGGATTGATGAGGTGGATTGATTGCTTCTATTTGGGTATTGGGAATAGGAAAGGTTTTTAATTTATCTTTTTGAATTTCAAAAATTCAAATTGAACTTAATCTAAGAAAGCTTTCCTAAAGTATGTTCACTTAAATTAAGAGGAAGTATAATGTTATTAACTCAAATTGCTTTGAAAGATTTGAAAATTAATCTTCAACCTTTAAGAAGTGGGATGCACTTATGGAAAATTGATATTAATGTGTGATTTGAGAATTCGGAGAGGGAGAAAATTAGAGAGGATGGAGTTTTGTTGTGACAGCAATTTAACTCCTTTTCTAAATGGTCCTCTTTAATTTGGAAGAGACAAAATAACTTTTTGTTAGGAAACGATGAACCAAATACGGTCGAATCCCGTCAGGGGCGCTGCCTTACTATAGACACATATCTACGAAGCTGTACAACGATGACAAATAGGGTTCTTGCTGCCAGAACCCTCCTGCTGCTGTCCAGGACCTTCCCAAGTCCTCCAAGTGGTTGTCCCAAGTTTTCTACATGACAAAACTGCTGTCCCTGCTGCCTAAGCTGCTGTCCAGAGATTCCTGCAGCAGTTTGTTGCTGTCCAGCCCCTCTGGGAGCGACCGTGGCTGCCCGGAACTGTCCGGAATCGCTATCCCAGGTTGGCTACTTGCTGTCCAGAATTTCCCAAGTGTCAAAAGCTGCTGTTTAAACTTCACGAGTTGCTCTTCAAGACCCTAGGACTGAAAACCTCCTACCCGTTCTACATCACTTAATCTTAAAATGCCCAAGTGATGTACATTGATTATGTGTTGGCTAGTGTGCCTATTAGACCATTATTTGATGTCTTATTTTATTATGAAATAGAAAAAGATTTAATTTATTTCAAGAATAGTTTCACTTTAAGATGTTTGTGATTTAAAGCTATTATTTGAATTTTAAAGACGTTTCATATTTTTAAAAAGTTATGAATAACCCCAGGAATAACCACTGTTTATTTTGAGATAAGCATGTAATTCACAGTGTTTTGAGATCCAATAGCACAAACATTCCAACTTATTGGGCTGAAGTGATTCATCATTCCATCAAAAGGAATCTAAAGTTATTTTAAATAATTCTCTTCATGTTTGATTAATATAAAAATAAAGACTTAATTTTAGATCAAGCAAGTATGTTCAAAGGTTTTACTTAGGATTTTGTGAATGTTTTCTAATTATGCTAAACAAATTTAAAAATAAGCATTGTTCAAGAGACCTATAGGTTTGAATTTAAATTAAATAGAGTTCACTTATTTTTAGCTAAGTTTTGAAAATATAGAGTTGGTTTAGACAAGGAAATCACTAACTTGAATGAGATAAATAAGTATGAAACCAAAGAAAAATAGGCCTACTTGATTTGAGTAAAATAAAAAAAGCTAAGGCTGATATGGGAAGAGCTTAGGAGTTATTTGCTTGATTGGGTCAAACAAATGAAGGTGGTGATATGAATCTATAACTTTGGGGCTAAGGAGCAAAGGGAAACTTATAGATGGAAGGCCAAGGGATAAAATTCATGTGATTTTGTGTTTCACAAAACAAGGTTGGGCTATTTATTTGAAATGGACATCAATTATGAAAACTATAACATTCCTGAATCATCATAATGAAAACACATTAATGTCCCATTGTTTTACAAATCTCAGGGCTGACCCAAGGAAAATAATCAGTCTTTAATAATAGTTTACATGAAAAACTGCTGCATGGGTTTTTGTTTCGCAAGAAAAAGGAGATAGTGTAAAATAGTTAAAAGAGCTAACTAGGTGTGATAGGAAAAAAAAGACAGAAGCCATAAAAAAACAACTACCAATTAATTTAACACAGCGCATGACCCTACTCTTATTTCAAAACATGGTCAACGCATTATTAGAACTGTGCTTCTTAAGTGAGGATTAGCAACAACAAAGTTAAGCACAAAAGCCCATTAGAACAACGAAGCATGAAGTATACAACATAGCGAGCCATGCCGAAGCACTGTTTTTTTTTTTTTTTCAACAGTTACAGAATAGAAGGTCTATGTCCCCTGACAGTTCTCAAATCACCAACACTTGACCCCACTCCAGCTTCTTTTCCCCTTCAGCGAAAAAATCTACTTTGTGATCGTTCAAGCAATTCTCTGAGCCCATCTCCAGCTCACTACTAATTGCTGCGTACGGAAGACCTATATGCCCATATGTCTGACGAAGAAAAAGGAAATCCCAACAAACATCGAGTACCATGTAGGAAAACACAAATGACACAATATTGCTACAACAACAACAAGCCTTTATCCCACTACGAGCGATCAGCTACATGAAACCTTTTCTGTATTTTGTCTTGTTAAGAGTCAATTTTTCATTTAAATCTAATAAAAAACGTCATTTCTAATATTTTCTAATCTTTCTTAATATAGGCCAAATCTAATACATCTACTATCCTAATCTTATGAAAAGGTCGACATTTTATGTAACTAAACCATCTAAGGCGACTCTCTCTAATCTTATCTACCACTGGAGCTACTCCAACCTTATCACGTATATACTTGTTTTGCATTCTATCTCTAAGTGTAAAGCCACTCATCAATCTAAGCATCCTCATCTCTGCAACACTTAACTGAATTTTTATGCTTCACTCCTAAGTGTCAACATTCTGCATCATAAAGCATTGCAAGTCTCACCATCTTATAAAATTTTTCCTTAACTTTGAGCATTACTTTTCTATCACACAATAGGCCCAACACATTCCTCCGCTTCAACCATCCAACTTAAATTCTACTAATAATATCCCCATCTATTTCACCATCGCTTTGAACAATAGACCTGAGATATCTAAAAAACAATTTTTTTATGACTTGATCACCCAATGTCACAATCTCACAACTAGATCTAATACTAATAATGAGAATAAAAAAGTAAATATACAACAATCTAAAGATGAGAAATATAATATGCATTTAGATCATCCAGCAAGATAGACCAACCATAGAAGATAATGTACAGACTTGTAAAAAGCGAAATTTAAATAAAGCAATGCATTTAGAATGTCAAAAAAAAAAACAACATTTATTACCTTTTCCATTCTCTTTATAATTTTACTTCGTGTTTTTTCCTGCCTCTCAGTAAATTGTCCTTTGTATGTTTGCCATGTAATTTCATCTGCATCATTCTAAAAGATGAGCATAATTTAATACCTCAATCGATCATCACCAATCAATCAAAAATATTAAAAAAATAAATTCACGTAAATAAAAGCATGCTCCAGTATTGGGAAAGTCAAGTAAAAGACTTTTTCCTCCATGAAGAACGAATGCACAAAGACATTTCAAGCCAAAATATCAGAAAAGTAGATTGAGTGGTTTTTTTTTAATTATTTTAATGCTTGAAACTACAAAACCCAGTCTCTCACCAATTATTTTGTCTTCATTAATAACATCAACAATAATTTACCATTTAAGGTCCAAAAACCTGATGAAAATACTGTCTTCATTAAAACCAATTATTTTGTCTTCAATCTTCATTAATAGCATCACCAATAATTTACCATTTAAGGTCCAAAAACCTAATGAAAATACTGTCTTCATTAAAACCAATTATTTTGTCTTCATTAATAACATAGGTCCAAAAACCTGATGAAAATGCTGTTGTCAAAGCACGGTCCCCAATATACTCAGTAATAAAGATAAGACTAATTCTTGTAGTTGATGCAAAATGATGAAGTTAATTGCGACGATTTATGTTGTTAACAATGTGTAAAAGATGAAATGTGAATAGAACAAGCTCAATTACCTCTGGATCTTCTTCAATTGCATCCTCAGCCATCCCCCACGAGATACCATTAGCAAATGAAGCTTCTTCTTTAGCACGCAAAAGTGACGCTTCACGATCACGCATTTCTTCATGCTTTTTGACTTTTCTAAATTTATGCAAATCACCCTCCTGCATAATTAAATAAAGTAACAAATAAACTATAATTATAGATAAGAAGAGATCAATCATATTGGATACAAGACAATTATGTCATCTCAAGAAAAAAATTTCTGCAAGAGGCCTAACACATTGTTTTATATAATCTGAGTCGTATTTATACTCCCAACAGAGAGAAATGTAATTATAATTTTCAGCATTGCAATGCATGATACAGTACATCAGCACAAAAATTGCATACAAATTAAGGGATGAATCTATAACGTAATCACAAAAAGAGAAGAAAATTTAATCAATATGCTCTATAATGCGTACTTTACTCTGTTCCAATGAATTCAGGGATAACTTATCATTGTTATATCCATCTTGAATTATTTTCTTAAATATTTTTCACCCTGTTGGAGTTTTTGTTGTTTCCCTGTATTTTCAGAGTTCCTCAGAAGGGCTTGAGCAAATAAATTAAGGGGAGGAATCGATCTATTCTCTTTAATAGATTTTCTAGACTGTGAAATAGGTGTCATTCAACCCCATGCCCACCCCCAATGCAGTTCAAAAAGAACAGACATGAGAGAGAGAGAGACCCAGAGAGAGAGAGAGAACATGATGAATGTCTTGATGGTCAAGGGGAAGGAAAGGATATGGAAGCAATTAATTCAAGACGTTCAACTCTTATTCCAGTTGATGTAGAAATGGCGATTCTAGGAAATCAATTGATGTAGAAGAAGAAGAAGAATATTGTTGGTGAAATTTTGTCATCCATCGTCAACAAATTGAGATATTTTATGCTCGAGCAATGCATAGAAAATAATAAATTATCCCGAAGGACAAAAATATTATTTTTCTATGGACTCAATAACAAAACTCTAATTTTCTGTTTAAAATAGATTTTCCACTATTAAATATTTGGTTGAATAGGATTTAATTTATTTTGGGGTAAGAAAGACCCACATGGGTTTATTCTAGGGTACAGATGCCCCATTGGGGCTTGCACCTCAAACATTTGTTACTTGAAAATACTTTTAATGAAACTAGTGGTTTCTTTATAGTCATTAAAACATTGGCTAATATTTCATTCTTGAATTTGAGAAATTTCTTGTTTAAAAATTTAGTCTTTAGGAATTTCAAGAGAGATGTGATCAACTTTAAATCTGATTTTTAAGAATGAGGCAAAAGAGCAAGAAAATATAAGAGCACTTGATTCTAAGAAACTTAAAGGTGCTCAAACTATAATATATTGGGCTTTACATTTTAAACTTAAATTTTTGTTTAAGTTGATCAATTTGATTTAGCATGCTGGGGCTTATATTCAAACAACACATGTTGGAAAAAACATCTAAAGTGTGAGGGCTTATAAAGTGATTGGAGTCTACAACAACCTCGGATCCTAGAGCTAAGGTGAGGACTACTGATGGGTAGTACCTCGAACATAACTACATAAGTCTAGTGGAATGAAAAAAACTTATAAACAACATCTCATCTAAGACTACGTCAGCTCGACCTCTAAACTTACAATCTTGTCAGCAAAGGACTGACAGCTAACCTACCTAAATGCTTTTAAAATCATGTAATTTGGTCTCAATGTGTATGAACAGTAAGGAGGGTTGTTTTGATTTAGATAATATGACTTACAAGCAACAGCTTTCCATCTACAACAGTCTAATAATTTGTGGACGACAACATTTCATTTTGCTATGTAATAAATACTAAATTCTGTTGACGCATATTTTTGTATCGACCTGACCCCGATCAAGCCCGACTAGGCTCGATCGTTCCAATCGATCATCGTCGAGGAGGGTTGTTTTGATTTAGATAATATGACTTACAAGCAACAGCTTTCCATCTACAACAGTCTAATAATTTGTGGACGACAACATTTCATTTTGCTATGTAATAAATACTAAATTCTGTTGACGCATATTTTTGTATCGACCTGACCCCGATCAAGCCCGACTAGGCTCGATCGTTCCAATCGATCATCGTCGAGGCGAAATTAATCCAAATTAAGTCTCAATTTAATTAAATTAAATTTAAATTGAATCAATTCGAATCGAATCCCGTCGAGCGTCGTCGAGCCCAATTTGACACAATTCGGCACCATTTTGAGTTTAATTTCATGAAATTAACTCGACCGGACCCAAATCGACTCAAATCAATCCAAGTCAAGCTAGATTCGAACTCAATTTCAGCCCAAATCAGTCAATTTGGGCTAAATTGAGTCTCAAAATCAAAATGTGAGATCTAGGGCTGAGATTTTGCTTGAAGTCCCACCCAATTTCACATCAATTTGGCAGCAAAAAAATCTACTCAAGTGGATTTGTTTCGTTTCACTCTTCGAGGCCCGATTGGACGGTTCGGGCAGCTACCCGCTCGGTTCGTGCAGCTACCCGCTCGGTTCGTGCATCTCTAAGGGAGCGAATAGAGTGGGGGAGAGCCATTCGGCTCCCCTAGTGTTGTCCATCCCGATCGAAAAAGCCAAAGAGAGCGGGAGAGTGAGGAGAGGCGATTCTTCCCCTCCGTGCGACTCTACCAGGCGAATCTCCCCCTTCGTGCGACTCCACCAGACGGAACCTGGGCGTTTGTGTGCAGCTCTACCGTGCCTAGCCGAACTCCCCCTTCGTGCGACTCCTTCAGGCAGCAAAGGGAGAAAGGGGGTTTAAGGGTTTGAGATCTTTTCCTCATTCCGGAGAAGAAAATCAAAGGTTAAGACCTCCATTCACTCCCTTCCTCAAAGATCAGCGAAGTTAGTGGCTTTTCCCCCTTCCTCTTTCAACTTCGGCGACCTCGAGGCAACAAGCGAGCTGTTGGAAGCTTCCAAACAGCAAGGGGAGCCTCCAAAACCTTCCAAACAGCGGTTTGGAGCCTTCCAAACGCCTTGGACAGCGGCGGCGACATCCGAAGCGGCGGCGACAGTGATCCAGAGCTTGGACAATACTTGGAGCTTGGATAGGAGAGCTAGGACATTCCGGGAGAGGTATAACACTAAAACTTAGGAAAAGCCCTAAGGCCCCCTAGCCGTTGATGTGTGGTTGACGCTCCCAAGCCCTAGGTCCTTAGAAAACTTGATTTTTAACGGCCGTCATCGTCCACGTTATCTTATATTATTTGTAATTTTAAATTTTATTATGAATTTTCGTTTACCCTCACTTAAGGAAGGGTCGTCCTATGTAAGCCTTAGGGGCATATGTGTCTTGTTTTAGTTTCTTAGGCCTATATATAGAGGCCCTTTCTTATGTAATGAGATGATGAATTGCATTAATGAAAATTTTCTTTGCTTTCTCTTTGTGAAGTTCCATCTTTTAGATCTCTTAGTGAGTTCTTTTTCTTTTGAGATCTCTTAGTGAGTTCTTTACTTTGTGTTCTCTTTGTGAGTGGCATCCCTCTCCCAAATCTCTTATGGGTTATTGGGAAGAGCTAGATCTCTTTGTGAGTTTCTAGACCTTTTCTCAATTTTTCTTTGCGATCAATTAGTGTAAGAATTCAAGGAGAATCCGTCCGGATCGCATTCTTCCTTGAACCCTCCCTTCACCCGTTTCCACCTAGCACTTCCGCCGCCCCTCCTCCAACCCGCTCAGGCCGCCGACCTCCAAGGCCACTGCCTCCGCCGGCCAGCCACCTTCCACACCGTGGCCGCCCCTTCCTCCCTCCTCTAGCCGCTGGCTTCCCTCTCCTTGAATTTCAAAATTTTTACATAATTTCAAAGTAGCTCCTTAATTACGCCATCAATTTACTTGATTTTAATTTCAATTTTGAAATTCAAATTGCTTAAATTGATTGCCCTCCTAAATGGAAGTTTTCTTTCCTAAGAAAACTGAAAATTTATTTCAGATTTTTGTAAAAATCTGAAATTAAATTGGTGGTCCCCACTTATTCCAAAACTCACCCCTCTCCTCCTTATGTGGCCGGCCCCTCATTGGGCATAATCTCTCTCCTATCTCATTAATAGGCCCCCTCATTAAGCCTCTATAATTACCTCCCACAATTCCCTCTCATCCAATTTAATCTCCCCATTAAATTTGAGTTTAAATTCAAATTCATCCCGCAATTCCACTTAATCTGAAATTTAATTCAGATTTACCATTCTCTCTCCCCAAATTGATTTGGGATTTAATTAATCTTTGCCACCTAGGCAAGTAAATGGAATTTACTTTTCACATCAATATTATTCTCACATCTTCCCCATTCTCCTAACCCATGTTAGATGAGTGAACCCTTTTCTTTGGGCTACCCAAAGAGCCCAATTGAACTCTCATGATGCGTAGTTTGGCGAACGATGTGGCTCATTCTCTATGCCCAACATAAATTGGGTAGGTATCCTCCCTTTTTGAAACACCAATTGTTCAAAGAGTTTATTCCTATTTGCAACCTCTAAGTTGCATTTCTTCCATCATCTCCTATAAACGGAAATTATAGGAGAGCACCCGAATTGCACTTCACTTCCCCCTTCCTACAACTCAAAAGTTGTAGGAAATCATCTCATCTCCTAAGCCAAAATTAGGAGAATGCATGTCTACCCTTGAAAACAACAAATGTTCAAGAAATATTCGTGAACTTGCAACGCACATGTTGCATCTTCTCTCTTCTTCTCCACAAATCAAAATTGTAGAGAATTTCACTCCTCCTCCAAATTTGTAAGAAATTTTCTCTCTCTTTAGCTCAAAAAGCTAGGAGAGAGTCCTTTAACATTTAGCCCAAAGCTAAATGTTGGATTCTCATTTTCTCTCTTAGCCTCAAAGCTAAAACAATATTCATTCCTTTTCTAGATCCAAAGCTAGGGGAATTCCGTCCAAACAGTGAGCTCAAAAGCTATATGTTGGACACTTTCTTCCTTAGATCCAAATTCTAAGAGGACCCTTGTGTGACATACACACAAGCCCACACACTTAGGTGCACAGCCCCTTAGGCATGCTAGGATTACGATTTTTCTTTGTGTGCGCATGTGATTGATGATTTGGTGTGAATGCCTTTTTGGATTGTCTGCGTTGTAGACACTTGCCCTTAAGTGGTTAGAATAAAATATATCTATGTTTTTGTGCAGGTGGTCATGTCAAGAAAGGGATAAAATAAAATCATGATTATTTAAATGTTGTTTGCTTTTAAGGTGCTGCTTTAAACCCCCCAAGAGATATGGTCAATAAGTAGAAGCAGATGCTAACACTCTAAGTGTTAGCCAATTTTGGATGTTATGTGATTATCATATAAACTGTCTTCTAACTTGTTTTTGCATACTTGAGCCTTTTTTATTCATATCATGTATTTGATTAAATCTTATGATGTAAAACGTATGGGGTTTGGACTAGAAGGAAAGGTGGATCGAGGAAGAATGTACATTTTTGGAGGCGAAGCCCAAAGATCCCTTTAAAAAGCTTAAAGACCCCCACAAGTAGAGTCTGTAAATTTAATTGGGTTGTATAATGGAAATGCAACTAGCTGTCAAACCTGTTTGTAATAACTGGGACACTTACTTGTACTTATATTTTGATTGTATATTATATATTATATATATATATATATATATATATATATATATATATATATATATATATATATATATTATATATATA
>NW_021318618.1:5034274-5071800 GCF_001605985.2 Dendrobium catenatum | reverse complement strand
GCTCTCCCAAAACCCTCTTATTGGCTGTCCACTTCGCAAAACGTGTGGAACTCGCGATTTCATTTGTTGGCTCTCATGTGAGAGTCCGGAGAGGATTTCGATCGTGTGTAGAGGTGTTGGGTTGGTATCCAACACCTCTCAAATGTATGTTTGTGCATCATATTGAGCTCGACACCTTCACCTACATTCAAACCTTAGGGTATGTTACTATTCGTAGCCAAATTGAGTGTGTAGCTCACATATCCTCCCAAATTCCACAGTGTACATGTGTCTACTCAACACTAATAACATGTCAAAATAGATATATGATTTGAAAATTTGGTGAAGCTTGTGGAGTTTGTCATAAGCCTTGCAATATATCCAAAATATTTTTGACGACTTGTTTTGTAGGATTTAATGTGAATCTCAAAGGTTTATTTGAGAATTCTAGAGCAAGTGCGTTTGATCAAGCTCACTTTTGGATGTTGTATGGCTTATGATAAAAAGTTTATGGCTAATTATTTTGTTATGCAAATTGTCCAAAGTTTGGAAACTCATTCAATGCCTTCAACGGGTCAAATCATGTCAAAAGTGTTTTGACCGCTTAAAAGCTTCAAATGCATGTTTCTACTATATTCCATTCAAGCCATATGTTATATACTTCTTGCTTAGATTAGTGAGTCTATTAATTTGCAAATTTTTCATAAATGTGCTCATTTAATCCTAAGTATTGGTAAATTTTACTTGGAGCATTTCATGGACCCCAAAGGCCCATGATCATTGATCCATCACACTAAGCGATTATTTAAGCTCATTTTCCCCTAATTTGTAAGATAATATGACTAGATGCAAGCTCTAAAATTTCCAAATCATATTAGGTTTGACTTAGGGAAAACCTCTTTCTTGTAGACTTTTAATAATGTTATAGGTTGTCTTCCAAATTCAAGTTATAGGACCAATCCCTCCTACCCAAATCATGCCAAAATTGATTTGAAGGCCATTTCAAGTATTGGAAACTCTTTAGGAGTCTTCCCTCCCTCATGATGGTAATTTGGCAGCACCTCAAGGCTCCAATTTTCCATTGCATGAATGATCTTTAGCTTAGGATTCCAAAAATCTTAGGTTCAATCTTCTTGCTTTGTAGACACAAAATCTACAAGCATTCATCCATCCCTCCTATACAATGGCGGAGGAACCTTCTCAAGGCTACAAACACATATCACTGCATGACTTTTGGAAGCTCCCTCCAATTCTCCAAATGTTTTTACCATTTGACTCCTAGCATGTCTTAGGGGTTATCATCAACCCTGTTCATGCGTTGCATTATAGATTTCCCTAAAATCCTTAATGCATCATGTTACAAGCTTTAGAAAGTTGGAACCAAAATCTAAGTTTTTCTTAATCTCTTGTTGAAACCCCAAAACCAACAAGCATCCTCTCATGCAAGGTGATTTGAAGTTTCCTCAAGCCTTCAAATGTATCATTACCTGAAGTCTTCAAACCTAGAATCAAATTCTAAGTTTTCTTCATTTCATTTGTTAAAACACGAAAACAACAAATGATTCTCTTGCTTTGTTGCTTTTCCAAATTCATGTTGGACGGCTTTCCCAAATAACCTCTAGAGAAAGAAAAGGGCACCAGAACAGGACTCTGGGATTAAATCCTTAGTCATTCCCCTCTTGTTGAGACAAAATCAAACAAATATAAGCACCTCCATGTGTGAGATTTTGGAGTCTCTCTAAGATTCAAATGTCCCATTGCAATGAACCATAAGGCTTTAGGAACAAATCCTAAATCCCCCTTCCATTTGCTAATAACACAAAAGTTAGCAAATGATTTTGGAATCTCTAAAATTCCAACATATCATATATATGAAGTGGATGTGAAACGTAAATGTCATTTACTTGCCTAGGTGGCAAGATTAATTAAATCTCAAATCAATTTGGGGAGAGAGAATGGAAATCTGAAATTAAATTTCAGATTAAGTGGAATTGACAGGATGAATTTGAATTTAAACTCAAATTTAATGATGGGAATTAAATTGGATGAGAGGAATTGTGGGAGGTAATTATGGAGGCTAATGAGGCTATTAATGAGATAGGAGAGAGATTATGCCCAATGAGGGGGCCGGCCACATAAGGGGAGGAGAGGGGTGAGTTTTGGAATAAGTGGGGACCACCATTTAATTTCATATTTTTAAAAAAATTGAAATAAATTTTCATTTTCTTAGGGAAAGAAAACTTCCATTTAGGAGGGCAATCAACTTAAGCAATTTGAATTTCAAAATTTGAAATTAAAATCAATTAAATTGATGGCGGTAATTAAGGAGCCTACTTTAGAAACAATTAATGACCATAAAACATTGAATTTCAAAATTTGAAATTCAAGGAGAGGGAAGCCGGCGGCTAGAGGAGGGAAAAGGGTGCGGCCACGGTGTGGAAGGTGGCTGGCCGGCGGGAGGCAGTGGCCTGGAGGTGTCGGCCTGGCGGGTTGGAGGAGGGGCGGCGGAAGTGCATAGGTGGAACGGGTGAAGGGATGGGGTTCAAGGAGAATGCGATCCGGACGGATTTCTCCTGAATTCTCACACTAATTTGATCGCAAAGAAAAATTGGAGGAAGGTCTAGAACTCCACAAAGAGATCTAGCTCTCCCAAAAAACTAAGAGATTTGGGAGAGGGATGCCACTCACAAAGAGAACACAAAGTAAGAACTCACTAAGAGATCTCAAAGAAAAAGAACTCACTAAGAGATCTAAAGATGGAACTCACAAAGAGAAGCAAAGAGCAAATTTTCATTAATAATTCATCATCCCATTACATAGAAAGGGCCTCTATATATAGGTCCTAGAAACTAAAACAAGACACATAATTGCCCCTAAAGGCTTGCCTAGGCGATCCTCGTATAAATAAGTCGCCAGTCTTGGAAATACAATATTCATAATAAAAACATCCTACAAAATTACTACATAATACAAATATAGATAATGAACTCGGGACGCAACAGCCAAGTTATCTTCACAGCTCCTCGGATAGCCTGTTATGGACGTTAGGAATGTCCGCATCATGAAGACCTTGAATGCTTAGAGCACAACCCTCAAGCGGCTGTCTCTTTCATTATGTTTGAAACCTAAGAAGAACCTATTTGATAGATAGTACGCAACGTTTTATTATAGGATGATATGAATCAGAAGTGTTGTAGTCGTGCTCAAATTGTAGCAAAAGACCTACCTTCCAATAGTGTGTGCAGCCCTATCAATTACCTAAATTCCAACTATAGGGTAGATGAGGGCTACTGTATAATAAAAACATATCATTCAGCCAGTGTCAACAGCACTCGTAGACATGACATTGCCTCTCTCTCTTGATCTTCCTATGTCAGAGACTTTCACACTTTGTAATGACTAAAAAGTTGGTTGAGTAACTGAATCAACGCGCCATGATAGATTCTACAAAAAATTCTTTTTTCCGCTATGGGCATGAACTTCTGGTCTCGTTTTTATTATATACATGATACTATGCGGAGAAGTCGGACATTACTCCAATTTTTATCTTGCGTATAAGGATCTCCACAAAACTAATCTTCATTGTAATACTTATAAAATTCCTCCACTTTGTTCATCATCTAAGACATTCCAGGTGTTGAACGAAATACCTCAGTTCAATTGTGGTTTATGGCGCCGTATACAGTATGACACAAATAATCGAAGCATATAATTCGACATCATTCTTTCTTCCTTCCTTGGATATGTTAACCTGAGGTTTCTCTAAAATCCTAAATACATGTCCGTGCCCAGAGACGCGTTGCCAGAAATTCCAAGATACATATTCTTGATCATTTAGTTTTTGAGTTGTGCAACACATAAAAATCAACAAGCCAAACTACTCCTTCGCACGTGCTGTGTTAGAATGTTCCTCAATCGATTCCCAAATGCTCATTGTTGGTCATGAATTCCATTAGTATTGTGACTTCCTCAGGTGTACACTATAACCCTACATACAAATTCAGTTGTATTAATCTATCTTGTTTATGATGTTAAAATTAAAATCAACAAGTATGAATACTAATACCTGGCATCTAACCGTTGCCTCGTTGTATGAACTCAGAATTTGAAACCTACAGAAAGGTTTCCAGATATTGAGCAATAGTAGATAACTGTCGATTTCCTCTGCTATTGGATTTCCTTGTTGAGCTTAGAACCACCACTGTTAAGTTCACCATCTTCATACATGTTTTATCTGTTTGGTGTTTATATAATGCCCAACACAATGATAAGAATCCAATTACACATGTGAATTCTTTACTTTTATATATAGATCATTTTTTATATGTACATTAGGTGAGACAACTTCCAAAGTTGTTTCCAATCAGATTATAATGATCATTTCTGGTCAACAAAATAGAATGCTACGTCGGGTTTTTAAACTTAAACTAGATGAAATGGCATGTATCTCTAACATACAGACCCAAATGTTTATGGACAAACCAACAATCTCCGAGATCTATATATATGTTATTTGTTTACTGGGTGTGCAATAGAACAGCATGTTTTTCCTAGCCTGGGCTTGTGATACGATAGGCTCTTAGGATAAAAATAAATCTTCTACCCCTTTAATTGTAAGAAATCTAAAATCAATTTATGCTTCATGTTTTCTAACAAGAAAATTTGCATGGCTCCCTTCAAGGAGCCAAGTTTTCAAAATTAAAATAAATAGCAGTCCAAAAAAAGTGTCTCATGTACAAAAGCCCTCACTTAATGACTAGATAACAAAAAATCTGCATTTGTGAGTCTGCATTATGCGCACCCTACATACATAGGCATCTTGGCCTCAAAGCTAAGTTATAAACCCTACTTCCTAAATAAAAACAACCCTCCACTCTACATTTGCATTAAGACCGAACGACATAGTTTTAAAAGCGTTTAGGTGGGTTAAGCTGATAGTCCTTTCCAGGCATGACAGTAAATCCAGAAGTCGAGCAGGTTATACCTCATGTGAGGTATAGCTTATAAGTCCTTTTTCTTTCCATTAAACTTAGGTTCGAGCCACTATCTCTCGGTAGTCCTCACCTTAGTTTTAGGATCCGAGGCATTGGTTGATTCCAAATCACCCTATAAGCCCTCACCTTTCGTGCAATTCCTCCAACATATGTTATTGGAATATAAGCCCACCTTTCTAATCAAAATGATCAACTTAAACAAAAATTAGATTTCTAAAATATATAGCCCAATATAGGATAGTCTGAGTACCTCTGAGTCTCCCTCAGAATCAAGTAATCCTACATTCCTTCCATTTGGCCTTCATTCCAAGAAATATAATCTCAAGTTAGTCTCATTCATCCTTGAAATTCCTAAAGGTCAAAACCCTATAAATAAGACTTTCACAGATTTTCAAAAATCAAACTTTAACCAATATTTAAATGACTTCAAAAAGAAAGAAAATCACTAGTTTAATCAAAAGTCTTTTCAAGCCAAAGCTTGGGATGTAATTAACCATAGGGGCTTGTCCCTATGGGGCGTCTGTACCCCAAAAATAGATAAATCTCATTCAACCAAAATATTGAATGGGGGAATCTCTATTAAATTGTAAATTTTATCATTGAATCCATAAGGAAGTGATATTTTTTACCCTTCGGGGTAATATCATCATTCTTATATCATACTCAATCATAAAATATGTCATCCGTTTGAGGACTACAAAAATTCTCCAACAAATTCCATAATTAAAAATTTAATTTTTAGATTTATTTCACTTCTCTAAATATGTGCACAACTTCTCATCTTATTTTTATACCTAGAACAAGAAAAAAAAATGCAATTGTACATTTTCTCAAAATCTACTCTCTTCTCATTTTAATTTTTCAGATGGTATTAAAAATATTAAGGTTTTACTCATTGTAAGGCTGATGGCTTCTTCAATTTGGAATCTCTTCTCCAAACTGATGAGTCCTTCACCAGCACTGAAAACCATTCTTCATCTAATAAAAGCCAAAAAAACATATATAAAGGATCCTCCTGGAAAGAAATTGGTAACATCTGCCATGAACATGCTTAAGGGTCAAGAAACTGGCAACTCCAACACTAAAAATCAACCGCAAAACATAAGCTTTATGATGAAATACTAGACATAAAACTTCAAAAGGAGACGAACAACAAAGCCAAATCTCAGCAGCTCACTCATTCCTTTTGTATCCATCTAGATAACAAACAAGATAACTAATCTCCCAAAAAAACTTTATTTCAGAACATCAATGAAATAATTTTGGTTGTTCAAAAAAGTAAATTCTTAAATGCACTGATTGCAAATGATAAGAAACTACTCTATGGATAACAAACTCAAAAGCATCAATTCACATGACAACAGATAATAAAAAGCTTTGGTAATTACAGCTCATGCCATGAAAATAATAATGTCTGAATTGCAGATGGGTCACCATCAAAAGTAGTCAGCATAGGTTATATCATTCTCTCAAAATATCTAACACTTGATTATGTGCTTTCAATGCCTAACCAAGATTGCAACTTACTGTCAATAAATAAAATCGCTCAAACAAGAATTGTGTTGCTAATTTCTAATTTGATAATTGTCACTTGCATGACATAAACCCAGGGTAAATAAATGAAATTGAGATGACTTCAAGATCTACCTTCTAAGAATAATCTCTCGTGTAAGACATGGGCTCAAATGGCGGGTCTTGCATGCACCATAACCCTCAATTAAAATTTCAAACACAATTCAAATAATGATTGCAGTGTCTGGCTTTAGTGCAATTGCCTAAAACACCCAAATTTTACTTAGCATTAGAAATTCATGGACTCCAAATATTCGTGTCTGACTCTACTGAGAGAGTTTTCTATTTTTTAGATCAATTATTCAAAAACAAATTAGATTATAGGTTAAGACACTACCAAGATATTTCACACTCATTTTATAAGGGCTTTAAGATCTGCATCAAGTTCTCCCATAGGCGCAAGTCCCTATGATTAATTAGAATGATGAAATTGTTTTCCGAATTGCTCAAAAACGAAAGAATCTACATAAGAGAAAGAAAAATGAGAAAGATGCATGCAATACTCAAGAAGTTCTTATTAGGAAAATGCTCAATTTCATTACTCGTGGGATTGCCAACAGTGCTATGGAAACTTGCCTTAAGTGTATGAGAATACAACGGGGAGAATGACTTATGGGCTCCAATGTTTGCTATATATGTGAACGGCTAGAACATTAGATAACCAATTGCCCAAACTCAAAGGAATACATCGATGCAAAGTCAGGGAGAGTGCCACCTCATAGAAGCTTTAATATATGGCCTGCCTATACCTCACATTTTAGATAGAAACTGTTTGCCTTTGCCAAATAAAAATAGTGCTGAAGCTTCTGAAACCTTTGACTATATTAAAATTATCCAAAAGCAAGTTCTTGAAAAACTCCAAATGGCTAATGTGAAGTACAAAACTGATGCTGACAAACATCGTAGAGAGGTTTATTTCAAAGAAGGAGATTTGGTTAAGGCTTACTTTCGTCGCCAATGATTTCCTGTTGGTACTTTTGGGAAATTAAGCAGCAAGAAATTTGGGTCATTTCGTGTTCTAAAAAAATTGGGCTCAAATGCTTATCTTTTATATCTTCCTTCTATTGTTGGCACTTCTCCTATGTTTAATGTTTCTGATCTTTCTTTATACGAAGGAAATACTGACGATCATGTGGAACTTGAAACTTTACCACTATCCACATCTGTATTGAGTTATGATGAGCAGGTTGAAGATATTATGGATGTCAGAACTACTAAAACTCGGCATGGTGAACACATGAAGTTCTTAGCAAAATGGAAAAATCGCCCTTTGACGGATTGTACTTGGATGGGTGCAAAAGAACTTGAAAAGTATCATCCGAAGCTTTATAAACGAATTGTGGAAGCTTTCTCATCAGGAGATGAGATTTTCCCACCAGGGGGGAATTGATGCATTCAATATTTTTAGTTTATTTTTGTTTTAATGTATTTTGAACAATATTAGTTGTGTTTTATGTTTTTTAAGCTATCCTATGATGGTTGGGCTTCCAATGATCATGGTAGGAATGTGCTAGGCATGGCAAGCCTTGGGTTTGCTTGCTCTTGGGTCCATTTCATCCATAGGCTGCTTGCTAATTTCAGTTTGGTGAGGTTGCTGCTCTCGGTTGGGCCTTGGTTGCTTGGTATTGAGCTTAAAATGCTGGAATTCTACTTGGTGTTAGCTCATAAATGTTGAGCTGAAGTTTAACTCAATGATTGGAGTTTAAATGCACTTCCCAGCTCATTAAATCAAAAATGTATGCTTTTGTTTCAAGCTCATTATTGAGGAGCTCAATGGAGTGGACTTGTGCCTTTTCTTCTTTCTTTGTCTTCTCGGATTCCCCTTGCTGGTTGGTTCCCCGAGATCTGCCCCTTTGTCTCCTGTGCTGGCTTTTCGGGCCCCTTGCTGGCTGGTTTCCCGTGATCTGATGCTTTACCTCCTGTGCTGGCTTTTCGGGTCCCTTGCTGGCTAGTTTCCCGTGGCTGTTTGGGGGGGAATTCCGTGAGTTTTCTCTGTTTTTCTGTGCAGAATTTCTGCTGCAGTTTTTGCTGTCTTTTGACCTTCTTCTTGGTGACTTTTGGCCTTTCATTTCCCTAATTCTTATTGGATTTAGTTGGAGGTGCTATGGCTATTTGTTTACCTTCTTTTGCCTATAAAAATAAGATGTTTTGGCATGAAAAAGGCTGTTGAAAATTATGAGCAAAGTCTCTGCAAAAACCTGAGGGTTTCTTCTTGGAAAAGCTTGAGAGCTTGTTCCTTCCTTTCCTCCTCTCTATTTCATCTTGGCTTTTAATTTCTTCTTCTCTACGCAAGTTTCACTCCACTTGTATCCTTCTTCTTGAGCTTTGTAAGTGTATGTTGGCTAAAATTTGGAGACATTTGCTGGAGGAGTTTAGAAAGGACGTTGAACTCTTTTGCAGTGGTGGACCCTTGGTTTGCAAGCCTAAGCACAATTTTCTTAAATTTCCTACTTTCGTTGCATGTGAGGAGACCGCTAGACGGTTTTACTGAGAATAGCGTTTTTATGTTTTTATTTTGTTTTGTTCGATTTGACTTTTGTTTCTCCTAAGTTTGTTTGGATGTTTGCAAGCTACATATGAATCGAGTTTGATTTAAGTCTTGTCCTGGTGTTCTCCAATTGTCTCTTTACTCTAGTTTTGCTTGCATCATCAAGCAAACACTGATTAAGCCTAATTTCAATAGTTAAGGCATGAATTGATTTAATAATCCTCTTGATTAATTAGACAACCATGCTAAGTTCTACTTCCAAGGTAATCACAAAAATAAAGTAAAGATAGGATAATTCTCTAAGCATAGAAAGAAAAAGCTATAGATGACCGGTAATACAAATTTTTTATTTTACACCATAAAAAACTAAAGACTAACACAAAATAGATACCTATTTTAGAATTATTAAATATTTGCATCATCCTTAGTAGCATTTGATTTATGAAACCTTCATAATTCTTAGTATTCAAATTTATAAATTATTTGCAAACCGTCACCATCCTAGGTAGCTCTTAGTAGCTACTGAATGAGAAGAATTGTTGTAAAAGGTATAGATTACAACAATAAAGGATGATGAAGGTTTCAGAAAGTAGGCCTCACAATGTAACGGGACCTATGTATATGCAGTAACTACTAAGGATTACTGCTTAAAATTACAATACGTCTAAGAAGCTTAACTAAACAGAAAAAGTAAATAGTTTGCAAATATCTCTTCTGTATCAACTAAACCAACTAGACTAATTCAATTAAAAAATATAAGAGAATTTTCAGTCTTACAGGTGGCATTAGCTCAGATGGACCTTGAAAAATGTACAGCCGTGACGAACTGTTGAGATGAGAAGAATAAATATGAAAGTTGAAAAAATATGAAGGGCCCAAAATAACTAACAATCCTAGAAATATTATCAGCGGAGTTTTTTGTACATGAGCCATAGGAACATTTTCACAAGAATTTCACAAGAGTAAACTTTTTAGATAGTTCATTTGAATCACAGGCTTTCCTAAGTGTTCAATTTAGCCCCTCAACTAAACGAATTATAACCAAATTGGTCCAGCAATCAATTTTGCCATTTTTTAAATAGAAATCGGTGCGAGATAAGCTTTTCAGTTTTCATTAAGGCGTTATGAAATATTTAGGATCAAACTCACTACTTAATATCAGCTCAAATGAGATTGACCCTAAAAGGTCCAAAATGCCCTCTCATGGAAAGCTTACCTCCACCCAAAAAAGTAGAAAATAAGATCAAATTGGTTTAAATCTTATAAGTTGAGGGACAAATTAAAAACCTAGAAAAGCCTGCAATTAAAATAGAAATAAAAGTCTAGGGACCATTTTCAACATTTACTTGGAATCACATCAAACAGAGGCTTACGTATACATGAAATAAAATGAACAAAATAATGGAAGTAAACTTAATAATTTCAATATGTAATATAGCTTACCTGACCAAAATAAAGATGTTTAAACTTGTAATATATTACACACTAAACATAAAGGTGGCTGACAATATCTGATAAAGAAATTGATGTAGGCAAGGGGGGGTCTAAACATCTTGGGTTCTTTTGGTCTTTCGGCTGTTGGTTGCCTCTCGGGTTGGGTCATGGCTGCTTTGGTTTTGAGCTAAATTCTTGGGAGCTACTTAGTTCTAGCTCATTATTGCTTGAGCTAAAGTTTAGCTCATTAATATGAAAAGGTATTATGTATGTTAGCTCATTATGTGGAGTTGGTTCCTTGCCTTTTCTCCTTATTTATGTCTTCTCGGTTTCTTCTTGGTGCTGTTTTCCGTGGCTGCTTCCTTCCCCCTTGCTGGGTGCTAGTTTCGATCCCCTGTGTTGCCCCTTCGGTTTCTCCCCAGGTGCTGGTCCCGTGGCTGCTTTACCCGGTTCTCTGTGTTGCCTTTTCGAGTGCTGAATATGGAATAAATTCTGGTTTTTTATGGTTGTTTGGGAGCTATTTTGGAATGAATGCATGTCCCCTTTTGTGACTTTTCAAGTGTTGTTTTGGGCTGACTTTTAGCCTTCCATTTACTTGAATTTAATGGGAGATAATTGGACTCTTTGGCTGCCCCATTTTCTTTTATAAATATGAAATATGTTATGAGAGTGTTATGTGTGCTGATTTTTGGAACTAAACCTGCGAGTTTTTTGGATAGCTTGCGAACTATGCATTTTCTCTCCTTCTAGGAAAGCTTGCGAGCTTGTCCTCCTTCGTCTCGGCTTCTTATCTCCTTCTTCTCCCCGCAAGTGTCCACTTCAATTGTATCTTTCTTCTCGATTCATGGAAATGCAACTTTAGGAGCTTTTATTTAAAAGTTTGTAAGTGTCGTTTTGTAAGTCTTTTATGTTATAAAAGTGATGATGTGACTTCGTTTAATGGTTGTATTTTGTGGTATTTTGGAAGGTGTCCTAATTTGTTTATAGTGTTCGTGTAATTACGGGCTTGTCCTAATTTTTGTCTGCATCAATTTGGTATAAGAACCTAGGTTTGTGAGTCTTCCTAGGTTGTTTCGTGTCTTTTTCTTAAGTGTTTAGAAAAAATGAAAAATCACAAAAAATTGAGTCAGTTGTGGAAGAATGCAATCCAGAAACTTCTAAAGTCCACATTCCAATGGATAGATGGGTTCCGACGGAAGGAAGTTCGACAGATCCCCTACATAATGAGCTATTCAAACTACATATGAAATTGCATATGAGTACGGAAAACTATTTGAAGAAAAAGAAGCGTCTGCAAGAACAGTTTAGGCAAGAACGTGAGATGATCCTGAAGAAATATGAAGCAAAGATTCAAGAGCTTGATGCACCTCCTTCGCCTTGTCGGAAGAAAATTAAAGCAGCCTCCTCGAAAGATGAGCATTTTCAATCGGAGGAGAATTGATGTGGGCAAGGGGGGGTCAAAATAAGTTGAGTTGAAAATTTTGTAAGTTTCTACTAGAGTCAGCTCATTAATGAGCTTCTACTTCTTAATCAGCTCATTATTGTGTATTTAATGCCAAATTAGATTCATTCTCCCTCCTTTACTCCCCTCTCTAAAGGCTCTTTGGTTTCCCCACTTAACTCCCCTTCCCCTTCCCTTGGTCTCTTCGATTTTCCCTCCTGGTTCGGCTCCCCTTGCTGCTGGTTCTGATTTCTGTGATGCCCCTTTGGTTCTCCCCTGGTGCTGTTTCCCGTGAGCTGTTCCTTCTCCCTTTGATTGGTGCTGGTTCCAGATCTTGTGCTGCCTTTTTCGTTTCTTCCCTGGCTGCTTATCCCGTGGCTGCTTTGCCCGGTTCTCTGTGCTGCCTTTTTTGGTGTTGTTCCGCCTCCCCTGCTGTTGTTTCGTGGTTGCTTTTTCCCTAGTTTTTGTGTAGCTGTTTGGGAGCTGTTTTGGAATGAATGCATGGCTATTTGGGTCCTATTTTGGAATGAATACAGGGCTGTATGGGTGCAGTTTCTGGACAGCTGCTGGCCTTCCAAATTCTCCTATTTTAATTAGCTTAATTAATGCTTTTATGGTGGCTGTTTGGCTACTCCTTTTATCCTATATATATATATATATTATTATTATATAAATATAATATAATGTTATTTTGTAATATTAGAGAGAGTTTATGGTGATAATTTTTGGAAGAAAACCTATGAGTTTTGTGGATAGCTTGCGAGCTATGCCTTTCTTTCCTCCTTCTTCTTCTAGGAAAGCTTGCGAGCTTGTCCTCCTTTCGTCTCGGCTTCTTACTCCTCCCCGCAAGTGCCCATCCAATTGTATCTTTCTTCTCGATTCGATGGAACGCAACTTAGCGTGCTTTTATATTTAAAAGTTGGTAAGCGCCGTTTTGTAAAAAGTCTTCTCTGTGGATCTATCCACCCATCACAAACCGACCAAAGTAACTCTCTGTCTCAGCCATGAAGTGATAAGTGGTCTTCTTTGTGGATCCATCCACCAATCACAAACCGACCAAAGTAACTCATTTTTCCTTCCAAACTCCTCTAGTAGGCTTGAGCAACTTCTCAATAATATCCCTCTCTCTTTGTGGATCTGTCCACTATCACAACCGAGTTTTAGCAAAAGAGAGAGGGATAATATTGAGAAGTTTTCAAGCCATACCATAGGAGTTTGGAAGGAAAAGGAAGTTACTTTGGTTTGTGGATGGGTGGACAGATCCACAAAGAAGACCACTTATCACTTCATGGCTTGTAACAGAGAGTTATCATATGTTTATCAAAGCTGTAAACTGTGATGGACAGTGCAAGGATAAGTTCTTTATTTTTAATTTAATCAAAGAAGTTATCATGATGGTGGGGGCCTTCAAACATCATCCCGGTTTATTACTGATAACTGCACCTGTTTGTAAGCATGCAAGTCTATATTTAGAGCAAGCCTATCCTCATATTTTCTGGATACACATCTGTTGTGCATACGCTTAATCTTGCCTTGAAGAACATTTATGCAGCTAAGAATACCGAGGCAAACGAAATCACCTACAATGAATGTCATTGATAACAGCTTTGCTGGATATGCAGTTTGTAATTAGGAATTTTTAATGAATCACTCCATGAGACTCTCTATGTTTAGATGTTTCTCTAATTTGAAGATGCCTGCAGTTGTTGAACTTGTTTATCTCAGTTATAGTGATGTTGAGAAGATTCAAGAAAAAAAAAAAATGTCTTCAAGCTATGGTGATCAGTGACAAATGATCCGTTTAGGAGCAATGTTGGAAAGGCTAGATATATATAAGGAGAAAGCTTTTAGAATGATTGATGGTGGGAATGAGATTGAATAATCATAAATTTCACAATCCATTTATGAGATTACGTGAGAGTAGTGATCACGGAATAAGTCTGGTTTACATCTCAATTATGAGATGTGGGTCAATGCTGCCAAACGTAAATAAAATTAATATATAGACATGAAGAGAAGCACTTCATGAAGACTTCCAGAGCTTCTGGGATGTATTTATGTTAATTCTAGAGAAGCATAGGATGGGCAATAAGTATATACCTTTAACATTGCTTGGCTCACTACTAAATCCCATATTTTAACATTTTTCATTATTATTCATATTTATTTGTTGTTTAGTAATTTTCAATATTTTTTTTCATTATTTCATTTTAAATATTTATTGAAGGATATTCAACTAAAGAATGGCTTCAAGAGGATCCTGCAAGGAAGTTCTCCAACAGAAAGATTTAGAAATTGTCAAATATGAGGAAGACATGTTTGAAGCGTTATTTTTCAAATGAGGACAGAAGAAGTATCAATATTGAGCTTGCTAAATTTTTTGGTTATTTAGAGGACTTCGATGACCAAGAGTCATTGCACGTAAGTTGAGAATTGATCCGAAAATGTGGTGGATTAACAACGGAGCTTCAGCACCTCTACTTCAACAATCTGCATACAATTGCTTGACCAAGTTTTGCATACTCATCTTGTTGTGAAAGAAATTGGAGCACATACTTGTTCATCCAATAAATGAAGAGAAATAAAATTACTCCACAACGGGCTGAAGATTTAGTTTATGTGCATACAAACCTTCGACTTCTCTCAAGGAAAACTGCAACTTATATGGAAGGAGACAACAGAATGTGGGATGTTGCTGGAGATGAATTTAAATCTCTTGAGGATATGGGAATATTATAAATTGCTAATCTTTAACTTGATGAGCCTAAATTAGAAGCTATAATATTTATTGAAGATGATATAGAAACTCAAAGACAAACCATTGAAGAAGCTAATCCTATCATTCCTTCTATTGAATAGTTGAAATTTCATGTGCTGGACAATTTATCTTCCTATTTTTGTTGTTGTACTAGACATTTAAATATTTAATGCTTACTTTTATTTCAATTTTTTTTTTCAAATATTACACTTTGATTATTTTCTTAATTTTTAGGTATTATTTATATATTATAATGTCGTATCCGCGTCGTATATGTATCCTGTATTTTTAAGAATTGGCGTGTCCTGTATCTGTATCGTGTCGTATCCGTATCGGTGCAACATAGCATAGAACCCATGATTTCTGCCCCATCCCTTCCCCTCCAACTCCAACTCCAACTCCAACTCCACTCACCACAGCCAAATGCCTACTCATGAAAACCAAAACTGTAAAGGCTTATCTCACAAACTTCTTTATTTCGTACAAGCAGCAATAAGACCTCTTTGTCCGCCGCCTCACTCACAAACCAAGTCAAGCTCCATGCACCCTAGCTCCAAAAAGCCTACCACAACTCAAACTCCTATTAATCTCCTCTTACCTACTCATCCACTATTTACCTCTCAGACAAGCAGCCATCAACTTATTTCCACTTAAAATCATCATAATTTCAACCCATCACCTACTCCTCACTCGATCTCCATATCATTACAACCAGCCATGGACATGCAATTTCTCCTCCGTCTCAGCTCCTTATATCTTCTCTCCACAAGTTGCCTTCCACTTGTATCCTTCTTCTCAAGCAATGGACATGCAATTTTAGGTTGTTTATGTTTGTGTTTGTAAGCATCAAGAGTTGTAAGGTGTTTGTTTTAATGTTATAAGTTTGTAAGAGTCGTCTTTATCTTATAAAAGTTGTATTTTGTTGTATTTTTGGGTATTTTGTGTAATTTTATATATTTTATCCAAAGAAGTCTGTGTATCTTTTTGTTTGCAAAAATTAAGGGCTTTTCCTAATTTTTGCTTGCATCACACCTCATTAAACCGTGACTTCAAACTTCCAAACAACCTACACTAGCCAATTCTCTCTCTGCCTGTCCTTGTCTTACTTTACCACTCTAGTTCTCCCTCTAGCTAACAAAACCACCTTCACAACCACAACATAATCCTCTTCCTCCCTCATTCGCCATTCACTCTCTCTCTCTCTCATTATACCTCTTTCCACTCTAAAAAAAAATATGATTATTCAAAAATAGAAAAAAAATAAATATTGAAATTTTGAAATTTTTTATTAAAAAAAAAATTGTGTGCTTGTCGAAGCAGATTTCTCGTCACTTCATCATCATCACAATATCTAGTGCACAAAAGTATAAAAATGCAACTTTTAGAACTCTTAAAAACACGATTGCAGTATACTAGGCGGAATGAGCAAAATCTGTATGAGATTTTATTAACACGATGAGAGGAAAATTTCAGGCGATGCTTACAATGCAGCAGTAAAGCCCTATACATATTTTTCTTAGCACAATTAAAAAACATATGTTTTGCAAATTTTCTTGTGCAAGTACCTTATACACCTTTCTTGGCATGGTGGGTTTTAAAAATTCAAACTATGGTGTCCTAAACACCAACCATGCACACCTTGCTTTGCATAGTAGGAAGGCCAAGCACTCTTCGTAGATGACCCCTACATGCCTACATGAGAAAGATGCTAGAAGGATACCAAATTTTGGACATATTAAACGGACCTACATAAGAGAGAATCTAAAAGAACTTTTATGGGCATAAAAATAGCCAATTTAAAGGGTAAAATATAAATTAAGAGCATAATTTAAACATCCTAAAATTGATATAAGCAATGTTGAACAAAAAATTGAAGGCGACCACAAGGACTTACAGGAGACTTACTGAAATGCCTAAGAGCGTGAATAGAACCTCATCATCCATATTTTTTAATGTTGAATAGCGCACCATGGCGCAACACTCCCCCGTGGAGCATTGGGAAAAGGGTTCAATTAAAATGTTTAAGAATAGTGTAAGAGTGGGTTCCATATTCTCATAGTTTTGAGAAGTTTACGTGGGAACAAGTGATATTTATACATTATGTTATGTTTCTTTTAGATATTGATCGAGTAAATGAAAGAGTTCGTTATGACGTTTGACCAATCACACCGTGGAGAGAGAGGTAAAATTAAATTCTTTTAAATTTGAAAAGTTATCTAAATGCAATCATGTAGAAAGTTATTTATTTTAAACGCAACTTGTACTTTCATATATGATTTAGCATCTTCTTACATGAATGCTTTTGAACATATGATACAAATGCAAATCTCTCAAGTAATGATGGTAGAAAGTGTAAAGCCTATGTTTCTTTTACATGCAATGCATATGCCTTCTTTTACATATAGTATATATGATCATCTCTCTTTTCTCATGTAATTATACAAACATGTAACATCATATGAGAACATTAGATCATACACATGAATGGCATGCTAAAGTCTCTTTATGAATAAATAAGAAATGTTTGCATGTGCATGTTTGATGCAGAGTACTAAATGGTAAAGGGGCTCTTTTGAGTCAATGGTAACGGGGCTCTTTTGAGCCAAATGGTAAAGTGGTTCTTTAGAACCAAATGGTAAAGGAATGGCCAATTAAAAGTATACATGATCAGTACAAAATAAATGATACTTCCGCAACGGGTGATTAATATTATGTTATTATGATATCATGCCGTTATGTTATATGCATATGAGGCATCAATTGAGTCATGATTGTTTAATGAGAAAGTATTGCAAGCTTATGCAAAGAAAGAGAACATAAAGATCGACTTGGAGGCATTTTCACTTTAAATAATGTATTATGGCATGTTGAATGTTTATTTACTTAGAAGTATATACATGTTGTACTTCTTTCCTTGTCTCTAAATTTAATTGAATGTCATTTTATCTACTGAGTTGTGACTCACCCAACTTATGGAACATTTTTCATGAAAACCTGATAAACGATAATGGCAGATAGACCACCATTTACGTACCGTCGTAGGAAGACGATGGGCGACAGGTTCCTTCTTTTTTGGTTTTTGACATTTTGAATTAGAAGGATTCATGATGACTTGTAATGGAAGATTTATGGACATCTTTTTATATTTTGAACCTTTATATTTAAGTTGATATAATGAATGATAGATGAAAAGAAAGAAAAAAATTTTACTTGGAATATTTTAGTAGCTATTTTTATATGTTTGGAGATGTGTTGATTATGAAATGTGAATGTTTTTTAAATTCTAATGTCCGACTTTCATTCCCGCCTCGCCTATGCGAGCTTACCAGGCCGGGTCGCGACACTTAACATTTAAGCCATGTGTCACGACCCAGACCGGTTAGCTCGCAAGTGCGAGGCGGGAACGAAAGTCGAACAGGAGGAATTAATAAAAACTTCATATTTCTCTATTTACATGTCTCCAAACCTATACAAAGCATTCTCAATTCTTGATGAAAGAGCCACTAAAGAACTCCAAGTACAATATTTTTCATTTCATTCATAAACTAAAGTTAACATATACATGGAGATTCAATTACAAAAGGAAGTGTTAAAAATAGAACTAACTATCAAAGTTATCCTATACAACCATCTATACCAAAATATCAAAAACTCAAAAAAAAGAACATGTCACCCGTCGTCTCCCTACGACAGTACGTGAGGGGAGGTCTATCCGTCATCTATCATTTACCAGATCCTCCTGAAAAGTGTCCCACAACATGAGTGAGTCACAACTCAATAGGTGTAAATGGTATTCAAATAAATTTAGGCTCAAAGGAAGAAAACTACAATATGCATTAAAACCTCAATAAAAGAACAATCAACATAATACAACATTGCTTAGGGTGATTCATGTCTTCACTACAATCTTTAAGTTTTTATTGCTTTCATAACTTTTTCATTCTTCTTTTTAAAACATTCATACCTCAAATGATAATCTTAAATGCATATAACATAAATATGAAGTGTTCTTAAATATCTTAATATGTAAATATAACACCCGTCTCGAAAGTATCACTTGTACTGATCAGGTACATAAAATTGGTCATTCCTTTACCATTGGTTCAAAAGAACCTCCTTTACCATTTAGCTCATAAGAGACTTCTTTACCATTGCTCAAAAGAGCTCTTTATCATTTGATACTTCTGCGTCAACATGCACATACACTTAATACTTACATATTCATAAGAGATGCTTATGTAAACTATTCATGAACTAATCAAATGTATGTTTTCATAAGGGTATACGTGTTTGCTATGCTCATGAGTTTATTTGCATGTAAATAGAAAGCATGTGTAGTTCATGTAAAAGTAGCATGAGATTCATTCATGAGCATGGTTTAAAATTGCGCAATATGAGGCTCGCCTTGAGACCCGCCTTTGCGCAATTCCAGTAAAAAACGCCTCGATGCTTACGCCTCGAGTTTTTTTTATGAGGCTTGCGCCTCAACTTGGTTGAGGCCCGTCCTGAGGCCCGCCTCGTCTCACTGGCATGAGGCTTACAACTCACGCTATATATATTAAAACTTATAAATCTTGAAGTAAATGTCCGACATTTGACTCTATAGGAGAGAAGGAAGGGGAGAGAGCAGTTCACCATAATGATGATTCAAATGAAGAACCCCTTAGTGATGATAGTGCTGATGACTTATGAGTTCTTATGTGATATGTCATTGTTATTTATTTTTGAAAATTGGAATTATATTTTAATGAAAAGAATACTGCAATTTGGGAAAGATAGAATTTTGAGTTGAACTATATTTCATGTTGTCTTACTATTGAGATATTTTGATTTCACTGCATATCTTATGCTTTTTTATATTTTTTATTATTCAATCATTAGTATATAAAAAATTTATAATTTTATATTTACGCAATCTTTTGATTTTGAGGCTTACGCCTCAAAACGCCTTGAGGCTTACGCCTCGCCTCACGAATGAAAAACGCCTCAATACCCGAATACGCAATTTTAAACATTGTTCATGAGTTCTAAAATTTCATAAAAAGAACTTTTACATTCGCATCAAGAGATCATAAGCTCATAAGGAAACATGCTAGTCAATATAATACCATAAAGAGCATAAAAAGGAAAAATGACATTTCAATGTAATTGCATGAAATAAGAATTTTCTAAATTTAAAAGAATGTCCATTTCACCTACCTCAACTTGTGCACCACAATGCGATCCTTCAAAAGTCTTTACGCCCCTTTCCTCTTACGCAATCAAAATCTACAAATGACGAACATAAGGTGTAAACATAAGTTTCCTCCCTCTCAAACCTTTAAAAAGCCCTAGGTTATAAGCATGTAACTAGTTCATACACCAAGCTTTGATTTTCTATAAAACCCCTCACTCAAACCCTATCAATTTCATTTTATTTTCACTAGAATTAGGATTTCATCCTAACTCTAGCTTTTGGAAAACCTAAATCAATTCCTTGCTCACCTCAAAGATACAACCATCCTCTTTCCCCTTAAACTCAAGTTACCATACAACAATTCATTGGGTTTTCTAAATTTTAAAATCCACATTTTCATGAAAACAACTCACATTAGGGTTTAAAAACATCATATTACCATTCCCTAAACTTATCTCAAAGAAATATTGAGTTTTCTCAAAACCCTAACTCTCATTCCTTAGAGAAAACTCATGGAAAATAAGAGAAAACCCAAGCAAAACACTTACCTTAGCCTTCTCTTAGATTTCCCTACAAGCTCTTCCACAAACGGCCGCCGGAAAATGCCTCCCGGGTCGCCGGAGACGCCTCCTACCCGACGCCCCTCCTTCCTCTCTCCGCTCGGTTCGGCCGAAATGAAGAAATGGGAAGAGTGGAAAAGCTCTCATAAATGCATAATTACATATATGCCCTCACTTAAACCCTCCTCTATTCAAATAATATCAAGGGCAAAGTCGTCATTAAGAGTTTTCCAGAAATTTTAACTCCCAAAATACTTAAAATCCTATATGGGTTCTATACACCTTTTGGTTCAGAATTTTGCACTCTATTTTATAAAATTTATTGCGTCGAATTCCGACGACTTTGAAAAATTCACTTAAAACTCGTTGTGATGCATCGAAAAGCGTGCGAAGTCTAAAACGGCATTTTTGCGGGTTTTACACCATGTCTACCGTTTTGACTCTTAAGAAAGATAAAGCCATCGATAGAATAATATGATTATGTTTTACCCCATGAGACCCATTTGAACTACTTGTTTTGATGAAAACTAACACACATTGGTGTTGTATTTATAGTTAGTCTGACTGTGACAAAACCATGTATCAAGAATAACCCATAAGGGACCTTTAACAATTGTCATACCTCAGTTTAGCTACAATTATGTTTGGAATATGGAGAATAGATGACTTAGGTCTAGTTTGATTGGACGTTTTTTTTTTTTCTTTTTCCTTTCTTAAAATGTAAATTTATTTCTTCTTTACTGTTTGGTTCCTCAAACCACGTTCCCAATAACACCATTTTTTTCATTTTTCTGTTGTTTTAAAAAAGCTTTTTATATATGCTTCTCCATTAGAAAACTTCTTTCTCTGAACCGATGTTTCTTAAAAATACCTTTTACAAAAGTACCGGATAACCAAACGAAGCCTAAAGTTGGAAGACTTGCTCTAGGGTTTTTTTTTTTTCTTTTTCAATTCCTCATGTTAACATTACTTCAAGTTGCTCCAAGCATCGGTACCCAAACACGTAAAAACCTAAAACTACGAATCAAATTGAGGTTTTAGAAACTAGCATTCCAGGAATCTGAACTAAATCATGATGCATCATTCAGAACCAACTCATGGTTTATGCATGTTTAGATTGTTTTTCAGGCAATCTTGCATAACCCTTCGGAAAACATTTGTTGAGTCCTGAGAAGCATGATACTAGTATCATTAACTTATGAGCATTGGATATTGGAAATTAATTTTTATCAGTTTGTTGTTGTGGATGACACTTTTATGAGAAATCGTTAAATCACATTTTTGGGGATTTAATATGTTAAAATTGCTCAACCATGTTAAATTGGTAAATATGTCTATCATTATACAAATTGAATATGAATGGATGTCAGTTGGATGCTTCAAAGATTTTTTTGGTCTAGGCTGAGTGGCATGGCAATAGTCATGTGTTTCAATCTCATAAAATTAAGAGATTCTATCTATTATTCCTAAAAACTTTTGGAGGCTTTATTGATCAAATGGGCCAATATGACAACGATAAGTAGAACAACATCTTCAGCAACCATATTTTAAAAGTCAAATGTGCCATTTTCTATTCAAGATATATCAAAGTGAAATTTTCTTGCATTTTCCTCATTCTAAACTTAGCCTCAATTCAGCAATTTTCAAGATCCTAGCTCAAGGATCGGGAAGTCCAAGGGGCCTCAAAAAGACCCCTCTTAGTCTGGCTAAAACAAAGCATTTTTTACTCTGGCATCATTTCTTACTTGAAAACAAAGATCACACTCAACCAAAGGCGTATCCTTCTTGAATCATGAGGCGCATCTAGCACATGATAATAATAAAGAAGAATTATTAGCACAATCATTAGAGAGAATTTCATTCAAGTTGATTACTGGTAAGACAAAAAAATTACTGCAAATAAAAACAAGCACTATTGTTTGGAAATATGGTGATGGAAGTGGGTTTATAAAACATAAAGAATCAAGAGATCCATCCATACATCAATCATATTTTAAATACTAATCTACTTACTGGCCAAATCGAAGTACATCACCCACATGAATTTCCGTGTAGACCTTTCCCTTGACCTAACAAATGAAAAACCAACATAGGTACAGTAACCAATATCAGCAACCACGGAAAAGTTTATATGTTGGTTCTCAATTTTATAATATGAAGGTTAAAAATTAACCCTTGGATTTATTTTAAGTAAACAAAAACAGTAAACAGGTATAAACTATAAAGGATATATATGTTTCCTTTATTGCTGCCGCACATGAACTCTCTCGCATATAATTGCCAAAAGGTAGGAAGAGAATTATCACATGCATTTAAAATGGGAAACAAGACAGTTCCAAATAATGGGTGAGGAAGCATTAGTTTCTACAGATCATCAGAGCAACATTGTATCCAAACAATATTTAGTAGCAGAGCTGATCAAATGTATTACCTGGTTCTTGTTAACAGAAGTTCCATGTGTGCTACCAAGGTCATAAAGATATGTGCCATCCTTTTTAAACTGCAAAACTGCAATAATAGGTAGAAAATGAGACTTCTCCACTTAGATGCTTTTAATACAAAATGGGTTTGTTTATATACAACAACAACAACATCAAGCCTTTATCCTACTACGAGGGTTTGTTTATATGTGAAAAATAACTCTCTATAAATCAATTTCATTGAGAAACTTAATTCAATAATCAGGTTAAGTAAAACTTAATGCAATAGGTTAGCAATTAAATGTTTATAATGAACTATATATGTCAGCCGACAAAGGTAAGCCCTTGTGGAGGCAAAAGAGAGACCTCAAAAAGTTTGAAAACAATAATGATGAATATCACATGGGATCTATTAATGTAGACGATGGGCTGGATTCAAACCCTACTACATACGGTGTGGGTCAAGTAAAATCAACTACCATATAATGGCCAATGAACCTAGACAAATATATATGACATATTTGATAGGAAACGCTGGTAGATCTCAAGTATTTCCTATCAATATTGGGGAAAGAGCGAGAAAATGCTTCCAAACTCCAATGAAAACCAGAAAAAACAATAATTTTTATTGCAATAATCAAATATATGGAAGAAAATAGCAAGATAGGAGGATAGATCTCTCCCAAATTCTCTAGACGCCGCTAGAGCCCAAAGGAAACCTAAATCTAAGAGATCCCAAATTCAGCCAAATTCAAGATGCCCTAGTCCTAGGAAAACAAACTATTTAATGCATACAAATCAAAAGGAAATCCCTAAACAATCCCTGCCTTCAATTTCCCTCCCAATTCCCTCACAAATCTTTCCAAAAACGTTCCCTTGGATTTGGCAGCCCGATCGGCCTACGCAACAGGCAGATAGTTCCGCCTACCGGCTGGACTAGTCTAACAATATTCTAATGCTATAATAAAATATTCTATGTTAAATAAGCAAATGAATAATATGTTTATTTAAAGTTTTAAACTAATATGTTAACACCTGTATTCTTGACAAATATAGTGCAATTAGAATTGAACACTTAATATTTCTTGTAAAGATTTTACTCAAGAAGATAACCTCACTTACTATATGCTATGTAATTATTCAAGAAATTTCTCTTTACAATGATTATATGTAATGCAATAGAGCGGAAAATGATGATGAATTTAATTTGTATATTCAACTGACGATTAACATACAATATAATTTCCTTCCCTTGAATATTTGAATATTTTGTTAAAGCTTTTTATCATAGTACACTTTAACTCATCAGATACTGCTCTGGCTATTGTTTCAAGACATGATTGAGCTTGAGTGAGGATCAAGTTTTGAAATGGCTATCATATATTTTAATGTTTAATATTGCTGTAAGATATGAAGCATGATTAGGGTAATGTATATGATAAAATTTCTCTATTATGTATATAAATTTTAATGTTCATTAGAAGTTCAATAGATGATTGAATGAAATATTTTGGGACGCTTACTACAATGGAATTGATGTTAAATTACTAGAACTCTATGAATTATAAATTGTTTGGTTAAATTTATTTGGGACATTCAAGCGATTGAGTTATCACTCGCTCTTTTCTAGTGGGTGTTCCATAAAGGGGTGTTGGTGGTAAATTCAATCAATTGTGTCGTCCCTGCTCTATTATGTATATTGTACGCCAACAAGAGTTGTCGTGGGGCATAGTAAAAATGGTACCAGTGCAATTGAATTCTATGAATTATATGCAGAAGCTTCATTAGATTTAGTGCCGTTAAAAAAAAGAATGTGATGTGATTACCATAGAACTAGGGTGGGTTTAGTCTTCCTAATTTAATGCGAGACAAACCCTACATGAATATACATTAAATGGATATTTATTAAATATATATTACGCATGAATATGAGTACAAGAATGAGCATTAAGGGGATATTTGGTTGCCTACAAAGAGAGTGTAACGTATTCCAAATGCAGGGGTTTTGAAAATATCAGCATTTGGTTTCAAGTAAAACAAATGTAGTGTAAAATTTTGGAGCATTTAGACTACATCATCTAGTTCATTTTTAGTGGAATTGGAATTCCTTCGTTTTGAGCAAGTTCCAAGTACACCGAAAATTCATTGCAATTATCGCCGCCCGCCACCGTCCACCACCACATTCACCGCCGACCATCGCCTTTGTCTTCCACCCATCGCCACCAGCCACCACCGCCAGAAGCCGACCATCACTGCCAATCTCGGCCACTGGCCACTACCTTTTCGCACTTTACATTGCATTAACTTTACTTCAAAGTTCAAATCAAACAAAAAAAAAGTAATCTCATGCATTCCTTTTACAACCATCCAAACAACTCCAAAGTATTTCTTTTATAATGCATTCCTTTTTCAGGCAATCAAACATATCCAAAATGATGTAGGCAGGCATTAGAATAAATGGGTATTTATTCGTGGGCTAAATTTCTGCTTATTACAACTCAATTTAATGCACTAGACTAGATATGATCGTGATATTATTAATTTATTTGTCCAACTTATGATCAACATACCATGTGATGCAGGATCGAGATAAGCAACATAGAAAGTACACTCAAATCCTACATTTACTAAGCGGAGGCAGAGGACGAAGCACGAAAACTTTGCAATTAAATCATCACCTACAAGGTTAGCATATTAGAAAGATAAATGAACAGAAAAGAAATTCACCCTTGTTGTTGTCGCGAAACAATTTGTCACTGGACATTGGAAAGTTGCTCGTCGATGGCCTCCGAAAGATTGAAGATGATGCGGTCCACGTACTCTTCAATGGAGTTATCGACTTCCGGGTTAAAGTCGAAGAAGGGGCAGTGGAGGATGTTGACGTTCACTTGCTGGTCGTAAGCGAACCCGTAGTCAAGCTCCGGATCGGCCATTCATTCGTGTCGAAGTGTTGGTGTGTGGACAAAGATCGTGGTTTGCTTCCCTTGAAGACTTCTCTAGAGAGAGAGAGAGAGAGGTTGTCTCAAGATTTTAAATAGAGAAAAAGGGGGGTGGGCTTTCCTATTCTTGAGGAAAGGAGGAAGGAGAAGATGGTTCGACTAAGAGAAGATAAACCACATGTGGGAATTAGGTTTAGGTGTTGGGAGGAAGAACTTAAAATCTGAAATTAATTTCATATTTTACCTTGGAGGGATTTTGGAATTTGAATTTAATTCCAAAAGGAGAAAAGAATTAGTGGGGAGGGAGATTAGGGAGAGAGAGGGGCGGCGGGTAGGAGAGAGGGGTGCATTTAAATTAATTCCTAAAGGAGATGGTAGCTTTTAGGAAAGAATTTAATTAGGTGGGCAAGGGGGGGGGGAGTTCGGCCAAGAGAGAGCGAGGGGGGCTTGTGTCTGGATTCAATGTATTTGTATTTAAGGTATTAACTACTCAATTAATTCATATTTGAACTAATTGATTTGATTAATGACCTTTCCAAAAATAGGATTAATGAAATAAAAAGGATTCTAATCAATTAATTCATATTTGAATTAATTGATTTAATTAAGGACCTTTCCAAAAATAAGATTAAGGAAATAGGAAAGATTTGGGAAATAAATTTGACTTCTTTTAAATTCAAATTCTTTCCAAAGATAGATTGGGTTAAATAAGGAAATGGGAGATTTAGGAAATAATCTTGAAAAGGGAAAGATGGGGGGACAGCGGCTTGATAGGGAAGGGATGGTCGGCAGTTCGTGGTGGTGGTGGGGAGGGTGGCCGACGGTGGGGATGGTGGACCTTTGGGTGGCCGGTGGTGGGGTTATGAAGGTGAAACCATGGGTGGTAAGGAAGGGAAGAAGAAACATAAAAGAATTACAAAAAAAAAAACGAACCCTGAATCTGGACTCTTCCAAGATAGGTGGGTGATCTAATTCCCTCTCCCAGGGATCTCTCTCCAATCTCTCTCAAGCTCTCACAAGAACTCAAAACACGAGGAAAATTTTATCATTCATTCATTAAGCATGAAAAGAGAACATAATGGCTATATATGGCCTCGTACAAATTACTCAAAAAAAAGACGACAATGCCCTTTGGGCTTACACATGACCTCCCATAAGTAGGGGGTAAAAGAGGAAAATAATAAAAGCAAATACAAACATAACATAATAAAAGACAAATACATAATACGACTCAAAAATACATCAACTAGATCGTGGCCGTAGATCGACGACCACGTCTCTGATAGACTTTTGAAGTTCCGATGTCCCCATCACTATGTTATTAACTTTTATTGAATATTTGAATCATATATTAGAGTTATTTATTTTGGTGAGCTTTATAACTCACCAATTATTACTCTGGCTATAGTTTTAGGGAGATGATAAGATAAGGTTGAGCTTGAGTAAAATCAAGTTTTGAATTGACTATCCAATTTCTTTATGTATAATTTTGATTTAAGATACAAAGCATGATCACGTACAGTATACAATAAAATTTTGATGTTATATATATAAGCGTTGATGTTTATGAAAACATCTATAGATAAATATTTTGGATGCTTCCGTGCAGTGAAATTATACTATATTAATGGATCTCTAAGATTTATTTCAATCGTTCAAGTTATTGAGTTTATCTCTCACTCTCTTATGATGAGTAGAATTTCAGAATGGATGTTAGTAGAAGATTCAATCAAATGATTCATACCAACCTTACTGGGGTTTTATGATTGAGGGAGAGGGGTCATCATTGGGCATGACATCAAGGTAGAGAGAATATCACCTAGCAAGCTAGTAAATTCTATTTGATCAAGAGTATTACACACAACAATCTTGTGTATCCATATTGTGATCAAAAAGGCCAATTTCAACAATAGGAACCATAGAGGATAATTTCTAGAATTGTAAATGAGACTTAAAATAATCAATGTAGGCATATCCAAAAAATTTGCAAGGTTTGTAAGATAAGGGCAAAACCACTCTTTGACAATAGCGAACTAAGTGCCTCTCCATACCTCTTGAGCCAAAGTGGCAAAAATGTCCATCTAAACAAGAACACAAGCCACAGATTATTGATAAACCTAGCAGTGGCAGCATCCACTTTTCTTTGTTTGCCAAACATTGCACCTAATGAGTATATGGTCGATCAGTTTATGTAATGGAGCCATAGATGAAGAAAGATAACCAAATCGGATATAATAGACAAACTTTAGCAGTATCAAAGTATGGAGACCACTTCAACATACGCATTTGTAGGCCATACACATAATATGAATGCCGAAAGGAAAGTCTAGAATAGTCTGCTTCTAAAAATAGTTTAACAAGCATTTCACGCTGGTAAATAAGTCCAACAAAGCAATCACCAAATCAATGAAGATCAGATGTGAACATACAAATAATACTCAAGCTCAAAAAACAAAATGAAAATGGAGCTGTCATATCATAAATATCTGCCACAAAAAAAATGAGTGGATTTATCATGTAAGGTAGTGGTTGGGTTGTGTTTAATAGATATTGTGCCATGCTAAAAGAATAAGAGGAACTGACAAGGTGGTTCAATTAATAGGAACCCCTCCCCCTATCATTTCAATGAAGGATAAAAAGAGGGAGTAGAAGACCTGGTAAACTGAGCAACAGTATGCAAAGAGATTCAACATGATGGAGCAAAATAACCACCACCAATAGCCAAATAATCCAAAGACGACAAAAACAAAGAAATGGGTAAAGATGAAGCATGTGGCGAAAGCTTGACACAAACACCGGCAAACAAGGCAAACAAGGCTCAAGAAGCGAGATGAAAGATGAGCTCCACAAATGAAGGTGGAGGTTGCTCACCAATGGTGCGTGGTGAGAACCAGGGATAGTAATAGCGGGACGCAACAAATTAGTGCAATAGAGATGATGAACATAAGCCAAGGTGGTGGTCAAGACAAAGCTCAAGACCAAAGCAAAAGCAGTGGAAAACAATAATCAAGAATCACGAATGCAAGAACAAATGTGGGATCCACGACAAAAGGGATGAAAGATGTAGGACTACGATGTTTGCAAATGAATTTAATAAAGAACTTGCACAAATCCTTGATTAGAGAAATAACAAAGAAACTTATTAGTAATTAAAACAACGAATCAAAACGTAAGAGGGGTCACTTTCGTTTAGGCCAAGTTGCACATCTAAAAGATTTGAGTCCTCAAAATAACGTAGAAAACAACAATATGCCAAAGTAATAGTTTCAACAAAATCCCTAGTCTAACAACAAGATAAATAGACAATGAATGCACTCAAATTCCTACGTTTAATAAGCTTAGCAGAATCAGGCGAATGTGTCCTTCGTAACTACAATCAAATCACAAGAAAAATGTTAGACTTAAGAAATACAGGAAAAGGAAAAAGTATAACCTCCGTCAAGGATCGGCGGCAATCCTCCACTCGACTATCTCAAGTTGTTCTTCAAGAGCTTCAACCAAGGTGTCCAAGATACGCTCTATGTAATCGTCCACCGTATAATCGATTCTTGGGTTGACGTCGAAGAAGGTTGAATGGAGAATGTGCATGAACCCGTGTTCATCGTAAGCAATGCCGTAATCTGTTTCTGGGCAGCCATCAATGCGAGAAGTCGCTGTTTTGACTTTGGGAGGTGCTTGACGGCAATGAGAGACTTCATTGATGGTGCTACAGTGAAAAGAATCCGGCGGAAGCTGATGGACAGCAAGCTGTCCCTTTAAGGCAGCAGTTTCGAAGCCTCTGGCTAATGAGAATCCAGGCATGGTTGCAGGAAATTTCTGGCAGCAGTCTTGGAGAGCAGGAAACCCAACGTGGGATGGGATTTGTGGAGGAAAAATAGCACATAAGCCTTGGGGAGTTTTCGGCCAGCAAGGGAGGAGAGCTTGAGGCTTAATTCCAACTTAGAAGGAGTGGTTTTGGAAAGATTTAAGGAGGTGGGGAGCAAGGGGAATTTCGGCCAATAGAAAAGGAGGGGTTTTGAATTCTTTCCAAGAGAGTAACTTGAATTTTGGAAAGAATTTCGATGAGAGAGAGGATTTTGAGGAATTAAATTGGGTTTCTTATTTTAGATTTAGGAAATAGGAAAGATTTAATTAGATCCTATTTAATTTGAAATTCAAATAGGAGTAAATTAAGAAGCTTTCCTAAAAGATTTCGTAAATTAAGAAAGATTTTGGATTTCAAATCAATTGGATATGAATTCAAAATCTGTCAAATTTTGATTCAATCTAAATTAGGAAATGATGCATTGGGAGGGAAAATGAGAGAAGGGGAGAGATGGGGCCGGCAGGTGGGATTTGACCATGGGGATGGTGGAGGGTTTTATGGTGGTGGTGATGAAACCGGCTGGTGGATGGGGAAGGCTTGTGGCCGGCGAAACCGGCTGGTGGATGGGGAAGGCTTGTGGCCGGCGGCTGAAGGCTTGGGAGGAGTAATGAGAAAACACAAATAAGGAACCACGAACCTGGCCTTCTCCAAGGTTGGTGGGTGATCCGAACTCCCTCTCCTAGGGATTTCTCTTTCAAATGCAAATACGATCTCACAAGAAATCACAAGAGAAGAAAAATTATCATTCATTCATTAACCTCAAAAGAGAACAAGGAGGGCAATATAAAGCCTCATACAAAGGACTCAAAGACAAAAGATAACAATGCCCCTAGGACTTACATACGACATCCCTTAATACAAATGTACAACGGGAAACTAAATAAAGCAAATAAAATGTGACAACATAAATAAGAAAATACATAGAATAAATCAAAAATACAATGACTCAATCATGGTCGTAGATCGGGTTGAGGTGACGAACGGCAGAGAGACCCAACTTAGATATCATGCTAGAAGAAATAGCATTTATGCAACTACCACTATCCACGATGACCTTACAGTTCTTGTCTTTGATTTTGGTGTAGGCGTGAAAAATTGAGGTCAAATACCAGTCATCTATGGGTGTCGGGTGGGATAGCGCACATCTCACCACGCAGATGGTAGAGGTATCTAATTTCTGAAGGCAATGGAGGATCGTAGTGTCATCATCCTCTTCGAAGTATTCATCTTCCTCCTCGACCTGGTGAATCTGATCAACCTCGAGCTCGAGATCGTCCTCAGTAATCTCCTCGATGATCGAGACTTTATAGGGACTGGAGCACTGAGAAGTGATATGCTCATACCCCTGGCATCGAAAGCACTTGATCCCAGGACTGGACCGAGGGGTATCCAAGGTGGAAGTTTTGTTTCTATAATCAGATCAAGGCGCAAGAGGACCCGTGGGAGGTCGGGTCGTGCTCCCAAGAGTGGGTCGGGTAGCATAAGTGTGTGGAATGGAACTACTAGCAGGTCTGTAGGAAGGCCTAGAGTCATGTGAACAGCTCGGGAGCTGTGAACGGGACTCCTCTAAATCAAGCACTAGGTTGTAGGCATTTTCCAGTGTAGTGATGTTCCGGGCAAACTGCTCATTGCGAAGATCCTCTCGCAACCCGGTTTGAAACATAGACAAAATCTGCGCTGGGGTGGTAGAGGTCTCCCCCTTGCAGCGAATCAGGAAGTCATCGAAAGAAGCAATGTACTCCTTAACTGGTTTGTTGCCTTCATTCATCCTATTCCAGTTGTCCAATAGTCGGGGGAAGTACGAGGGAGGCAAGTACTTCTGCTTGAGTTCCCGTTTCATGGACGGCCAATCGGTAATGGGGTAATCATTCCTAGCTTCCCTAAGGCTCTCTAAGTTGACCCAAAATTGACTAGCCCTACCCGTGAGCTTCATCTCCGCAAAACTAACCTTCCTAGCCTCGGAGATGTTATACCACTTAAAGAAACTGTCCATACCTTTGATCCAGTCCATGAAGAGCTGGGGATCGAGAGTGCCATCAAAGGTAGGAGCGTCAACTTTAATATTTTTTCATGAGTGGTATATCAGGATCATGACGTGAGTCATGTCCATGGTAAGGAGCTCGATGATTGGCACAGTGTTGCCTCTCATCCGGGTAAGTGTCATCTCCATACATAGAAGGTGGTCTAGATGAGATGTAGGGAGTAGGATGTTGTCTAGCTCGCTCAAGTGTGTCAAATCGCTCAGTGGTGTTCCTACGAAGTTCAGCTAGGTCGGCTTGGTTCTCTTTGAGTTGATGATTAATATTGTTCATTTGGCCTACCAACAAGTCTAAGGTCCTTCCTAGTTGTTCCGGGTCCATTGGGAAATCATTACAGGACATCTAAGGTGACTAGGATGTAAAGGATAGCAAGTTATATGATTAGAACACCCTTATGTCTAGTGAAATGACTATGAGAAAAGTAAGGACAGCAACCTAACAATTTCTAAATGACACAAATGCAACGGTGGAATGAATAAAATGCTGAAAGAAAAATTCTACCAAGGATTCTAACACATGCAAAAAGAGCATACCATGCTCTGATACCAGATGATGTAGGACTACGATGTTTGCAAATGAATTTTATAAAGAACTTGCACAAATTCTTGATTAGAGAAATACACTTTCATTTAGGCTAAGTTGCACATCCAAAAGATTTGGGTCCTCAAAATAAATTAGAAAACAACAATATGCCAAAGTAATAGTTTCAACAAAATCCCTAGTCTAAAAATAAGATAAGTAGACAATGAATGTACTCAAATTCCTATGTTTACTAAGCTTAGCAGAATCAGGTGAATCTGTCCTTCGTAACTACAACAAATCACAAGAAAAATGTAAGACTTAAGAAATACAAGAAAAGGGAAAAGTAAAACCTCCGTCAAGGATCGGCGGCAATCCTTCACTCAACGATCTCATGTTGTTCTTCAATAGCTTCAACCAAGGTGTCCAAGATGCGCTCTATGTAGGTGTGTCAATTCGGGTCAACGGGTCGGGTTTGGGTTGAACCCGGAACTGACCCGGCACTGTTCGGGTCAACCCAAACCCGACCCGTTTTTAAAAACATGTCAGGTTTCTGGACCTCCCGATTCGGGTCCGGGTCAACCCGACCCAACACGAATGACCCGAAGTTGACCTAAAATTGCTAGTTTTCAGGTCAAAATCGGGTCAATCTTCAATTTGCGGGTCAAAATCGAGTCAAAAATGGACCAATCTCGGGTTTCCGAGTCAAATAGGAGTTTGTGTCATTTTCGGGTTGCTGGGTCAACCCGAACCCGACCCGATTTTTAAAACGGGTTGATTTGTTGAACCCGAACCCGACCCGTTTCGGGTCCGGGTTGACCCTAACCCGGATTTTTCCATGTCGGGTTCGGGTCGGGTTGTGTTTCGAGTCGTGTCAAAAATTGACACCCGTAGCTCTATGTAGTCTTCCACCGTATGGTTGATTCTCGAGTTGACGTCGAAGAAGGTTGAATGGAGAATGTGCACGAACCCGTGTTCGTCGTAAGCAAGGTCGTAATCTGTTTCTGGGTCAGCCATCCATGCGAGAAGTCGCTATTTTGACTTTGGGAGATGCTGGACGGCAAGGAGATACTTCTTCGATGGTGCTACAGTGAAAAGAATCCGGCGGAAGCTATTGGACAGCAAGCTGTCCCTTTAAGGCAGCAGTTTCGAAGCCTCTGGCTGATGAGAATCTAGGAATGGTTGCAGGAAATTTTTGGCAGCAGTCTTGGAGAGCAGGAAACCCCACGTGGGATGGGATTTGTGGAGGAAAAATAGCACAGAAGCCTTAAAGAGTTTTCGGCAAGCAAGGGAGGAGAGCTTGAGGCTTAATTCCAACTTAGAATGAGTGGTTTTGGAAATATTTAAGGAGGTGGGGAGCAAGGGGAATTTCGGCCAATAGAAAAGGAAGGGTTTTGAATTCTTTCCAAAAGAGCAACTTGAATTTTGGAAAGAATTTCCAAGGGGATCCAAGAGGGGCCGGCAGCACTAGGGATGAGGGAGAGGATTTTGAGGAATTAAATTGGGTTTCTTATTTTAGATTTAGGAAATAGGAAAGATTTAATTAGATCCTATTTAATTTGAAATTCAAATAGGAGTTAATTAAGAAGCTTTCCTAAAATAGATTTCATAAATTAAGAAATATTTTGGATTTTAAATCAATTGGATTTGAATTCAAAATCTGTCCAATTTTGATTCAATCTAAATTAGGAAATGATGCATTGGGAGGGAAAAGGAGAGAAGAAGGGGAGAGATGGGGCCGGCGGGTGGGATTTGACCGTGGGGATGGTGGAGGGTTTTATGGTGGTGATGAAACCGGCAGGTGGATGGGTAAGGCTTGGTGGCAGGCGGCTGAAGGCTTGGGAGGAGGAGTAATGAGAAAACACAAAATAAGGAACCAGGAACCCAGCCGTCTCCAAGGTTGGTGGGTGATCCGATCTCCCTCTCCTAGGGATTTCTCTCTCAAATGCTCATACGATCTCACAAAGAAATCATAAGGGAAGAAAAATTAGCATTCATTCATTAACCTCAAAAGAGAACAATGAGGGCTAAATAAAGCCTCATACAAAGGACTCAAAGACAAAAGACAACAATGCCCCTAGGGCTTACATACGACATCCCTTAATAAAAGAGTACAACGAGAAATTAAATAAAGCAAATAAAATGCAACAACATAAATAAGAAAAAACATAGAATATATCAAAAATACAATGACTCAATCGTGGCCGTAGATCGGCGGCCACGCCTCTGATAAACCTTCCATGACCTAATGTCCCCATCAATGAAGCTCGAGAAGGAAGGCTCAAGCAGAAACTAACTAGCAAGCCAAAGTTGTGAGCAATAATTTGCAAAAACAATGAGACTATGAGAGCAAGAAAATTGAACGCAATCGCTGCAATAGAAAGTAAAAAAAGATAGAGGTGAGCTGCTTTAGGTTTTAGGACCAAAGGCTAAAGCTGACAAAATGAACCTTCCATTTGAAGAATACGAAGGAATCTAGTTGATATTTAGGCAAGTTTGTGGTGAGTTTGGGTCGACTTGAATAAAATTTTATTCTAATTTGACTCGAAGTTTAATCAAAATTTAAATCAAATCGGATTGATTGACTTAACTAGAAATTACTCAGTTCCAAGTAAACTCAAGAAATATTTTAATTAATTCTAAATTATATATATATATATATATATATATATATATATATATATACTTACTTATCTCTTTTCATACTCCAAGTCAACCCAAATAAAATTTGAGCTGGTCAATTGAAACTTAAAATCAACTTGAAATTGATTTCAAGTCCTAAGTGGAGCTCAAAATTGAACCATGTAATCTATTTTGAGTCAAATTTCAAGTGAATTTCAAGTTATTTCGAGTTTTGATTTTTTTTAATGTAATTTTTTATCCTAGTTTCATAAATTGTACACCGTTCATTAATATTGAACACTTTATGTAGTACCTATCAATATTTCAGTTCAGTGGTTAACTGAAATCCTGCACAGAAGTGCATATTCAAAAAACAAATTATTGCTTCCACTTTTGCAAGCACTCCTTGCCTCAGCCATCTATAGCAACTCTTACTTCAAAGAACTTGTTATTAATACCATTAAGCATAATGATTCAAGCTATTGCTATCCTAAGCACTAAATGCTAAACCCTAAACACTTTACATATAATCATAGATGCATATATAATATATCACATTTAACATTCTTTTAGGCTTGCAGTAGCTTCAGATAGATGCTTCCGTTGATCAAAAGAGTCTGAGCTCATCACAATTAAATAAACTAATTTTTGCTTTTAAGAAATCTGCAACAGATTTTGAGTAGCTCATAGTTGAATAAAGACAGCCAAAGATCAGAAAGACTCAATCCCCCAGGTAGTTCCTACTGGGTATTGGACTGGGACCTGATCAAGATTGAATTGAAAAAAGCCTTTGTATCATACAAGAGCTATCAATTAAAATAATTGTATGCTATAAATGGGAAACTAATACCACCTAAAATTCTTGATATGCCGACATCAGCACTCAACAATAATAGTTACCAAAAAGCTTTATCCTCGTTTTATATCATAAGACAACATAAAAACTATATCAAATGTGAAAGATCCTTTCAACATGAGAGATGTAAATAGTAAACATCAGATCTTGATGGACCGATAAGGTTACCAATTTTGCAAAAAGCACGTTAACTAAAATTAACTAAACTGACAATTTTTAATCCCTCCCATCTACTTTTAATAAATTAATGATCAAGGTTAAGCTCATGACATACATGAATATTATTTGATAAGGATTACTATTTTAAACGATTAATGACAGATAATAAATCATGTATCTAGTGCATTTTTCACCCTAAAAATAATCCCACCACAAATACAAAAATATCTATGATTACAAACAGTATAAATCTAAAAAAAATACAGGCAGTGAAATTACAAATAGTCACAAGGAAAAGGAAAAAAAAAGTTTAATCGATGTCGAAATGATTGTTCAGTCAAAAACAAAACACCATAAATGAAAAGTTGCATACCAGCATGAAATCGAGAAATGGTTGGATGCTCAAGCACAAAATCACATAGATCCATGCGCCCAAACATGTAGGCTCCTTTCTCATACCTGATTTAAAGACAGTGTAATAATTAAAATAATTGAAAACCAAAATTATTTTAACAGAACATGTTTAGGGGATTTGTACCAACGCCTTCTACTTAGAAAGTACAGTCAAAGTCTCAACAATATGCTACAAGTACAGTCAAAGTCTCAACAATATGCTACATTTATTTTATATTGTTTCGCAAGATGGGTCTCCCTTCAGTTTCTATATCTTAAAAATTCATTTGTCATGGCTGTCTTTATGTTCAACCATGACAAATATATTATTTATCCGATCGAGTTCTCTAAAATATTTTTTTGTCAACCAATACATGCTCGAAACATTGCACTAAGAAAATTATAAAGTAACTAGAATTGATGGTTTAAATTTATTAAATTAAATTGAATCTATAGAATCAATTGGAAAATATTTATAAAAATGCATAACGCAAGCATTTATTATGTGCAAATATATGGTTAAATTACATGATGGTGTTGACCATTACAGTTTGAAAATGCAGGTAGATGAGCTGTTGAAATGCATCTAAAACGTGTTGAAAATGTAAAATAAATGAACCGAAATCGTCAACAAATTTTGCTCATTTTAAAGCAGTGACTTATCTTAATTCTTTCCAAAAAAGCAATCATAAATGTTGTCATTGTGAACTAAATGATAAGTATAAAGGTTTGGAATGCAGTTATTATGTTTGTATGGGCATCTCCAAACAGTTGGGATAAGTCTAAATGTCTAATGATGATACAATGGATTCATCTCCAATTCAGTCATTTAAGAAATTTTATGCAAAAAATAAATTTTGTTAAACCAATATTAAAGTTAAAAGGGCTTATATTTAGGCAGAAATCAATATCAAGAGTGATTCTACATACATCGCCCTACAAGACAGGCAATTAGGATGAGTGTCTTAGAAACCATCTTTATGGAAGAGAGCGATTCAATCTATCAATTCATTGTGAAGGCTAGACTATAGCAGCCACCTTGACAAACATTAATGTTAAGAGTAGGTCTATTTAGGCAGCTTCTAAAACACTGGGTGATGTCTCTGAATTTTGTGAGGTCAAAGACATAACTGATACAACAACAACAACAACAAGCCTTTGTCCCACTATGTGAGGTCGGCTACATGAATCCTTTCTCGTCATTGTGTCCTGTTAAAAGTCAAATTCTCATTTAAATCTAAAAAAGAAAAAGCATTTCTAATATTTTCTAACCAAGACTTTTTAGGACTACCTCTACCTTTCTTAACATATG
>NW_021318618.1:5022954-5033182 GCF_001605985.2 Dendrobium catenatum | reverse complement strand
ATACGCCGATAAAAACAAAAATCTTTATTTTCATTTAGGGTGCTAAAGTCGCTAAAGTCAATCGTATTTTCACATTCTTCATTAAAAAGTTTAGCAAAATATCTCATTCACCTTTGTTGAATATCACCTTCTAAGAAAAGTACTTTTTGATCTTCATTCTTAATACACTTCACTTGAATTAAATCATTACTACTCTTATCTCTTTGTTTGACTAACTTATACACATATCTTTCTTCCTCCTTAGTATCTAATCTATTATATAAGTTATTAAAAGCTAAGCTCTTTGCATCGCAAATAGCTTTCTTATATTCCATGCAAGCCTCTTTATAGCTTTCCCAATTATCAAAATTTTTACATCTAAACCAATTTTTATAACAAATCTTCTTATTTTTTATCTTTTCTTGCACATTTGGATTCCACCACCAACTATTTTTATTATTATGAATTTTTTCCTTCAAAACTCCAAGCACATCTTTTGCAATATTTTTAATATCACTAGCCATTTTTTCCACATAACATTAGCATCCTCATGCACAGATAAAATATTAAGATCTAAAATATTACTCTCAAAAATATTTTTATCCCCATCTAATCTTAGAAAATTGTTTTACTTTATTTTATATTTTCTGCCGCTTTATCTTAAAATCCAAAACTAATAATCGATGTTGGGTACATAAATTTTCACTCGGAATAAATTTACAATTTTTACAATCTAAACGATCTAATTTTCTTATAAGAAATAATCAATCTGCATTTTTCTATATCTATTTTTATAAGTGATAAGATGCTCATCTCTTTTCTTAAATAAGATACAAAAAAGAAAAAGGGTGTAAATCAAAGTTAAATTGACTAAAATTTAAAAATAAATATTTTTAAAAACTAGGTTTAACAAAATGCACTACAATAGCCATGAATAAGAACAGTGATAAATACAACCCCAAATACCTAGGATAAGGTTAATATGATGAGACAGATCTATTTGATCCTCTTACAACATGGCTAAGAAAAATGTTAAGAGGAAAACATATCTAGGGTAATGAAATTTCTAACTGTTACACTACTTGACATGAATGTTAATCGACCATGTAGTTGTTATGAAAGTAATAACATGGTAATCCAACCTACAGTATCTTACGAATTAGACTAATATGAGTAATAGTCCCTATTTATCTAACTGAGATATTATTTGATGATGAATCAGAGAAGCTCCTTCCAATGACAAAGAATAGTGCATACATGTGACAAAGTTGGGTGATGCTATTGATAATTTCTATAATAAAAATGTAAACTTGGATGTTGTTTAGATGTAATACAAACTTCAAATAAATGACCTGTGTGGGTGTGGAAGCATGCCGTTTCCAATGAGAGCTAAAGCATGTTCTCACAGGTGCTCATGAAATCCAGGTCTGGTGTAAGACCACCTGTGCTAAATCACGTTAAATAATCGTGCATAAATAGTGTGGAAGGTGGTTATATTTTCATTCATGTTAAAAGAATAGGGTTCATAGGATCATAGTTTTACCAAAATTCATTGGATAAACTCTATACATACCGCATGCATTAGTTCACGGTTTAAAATTTAAAAGAAACAAATGTTTACCATTTACATTATCATGTGCATGATTTGTTGTTCTATCTTCTTTAAAATATGTCAACTGACCCAAGCCAAACCAAAATATTTTGCTTTAGTAACACATCAAGCAAGAAAGTAAGGCTTTGCGTGTTCATCTTCTATCTTAACCTAATCCTAGTCTAGTTGTACCTGATTTGAGGGTGAAATCAATGAAATTGATGAGTGAATTTCAGAATAGATCAACATGGTCCCCATTTATTTGAGCCTCTCTAACATTCTATTTGTTTCACTTGTTAGTGATTGGTTTTTTTAAGCTCTATAATGAGATGCATTGGCTACTTAACGCTTGATTTCGGTCTTCTTTATTTATTTTCTCCAAATGACCAATATTCTGATTCTTGTCGCTATCTTCCCTCCAATTGACTTTGAATGGCATTCATCGCATGCATTGCTCTGGATTGTATACCATCCACAACGCAAGTACTCCAACATTTATATTCATGATATTAGTATACATGCTTGTCGTATTACACATGCATGAATCATCGCACTCATAAGAAAATATCATCACTTTCTTCATTTTACTACTCTGTTTTCTTCATTTCCCATTTATTTGGTCTTACAATCCTCTTTTTCCTTTTCCGATCAATTTGCACTGCAAGAGACTAATGTGAATCAAACAAGTTGATGAATCAACCTCCCTTCAAGTAACTTCTGCACGAACAAAACATCTCCGAAGAGTATAAATGGTCCTTAAGTTTGTACTAAAGCGGGCCTAATTCATAAGAATTCTTATCTCATATCTCTGAATCACCTTTTCTTTTATTATGTATCGGCAGCAAATTGTTTCAGACACCTTAAAGATACAACGGCAGGGAAACGGAACGAAAACAGGGAGAAGTGTATTAAACAGAGTAAAATTAGTTGAAATCTCTTACACGTCGAGTTGCTCAATTATAGTTCCATCCTTCAGAACCTCAAGGAAGAAAGGATGCAACGGGGGTTCGCTCCATGGCGGAATCGTGTAAGGAATCGTAACTTGCTGAGAACCGGATGAATTGGAGCTTGCATTGGGGCTGGGACTAGGGCTAGGGGTGAATTTATTGGGCGATTTGTTTTCCGTCTCCTGCGACGTGTCCGAAGGCAGCCTGCTGGCCTCGTCGGCGGAAACTTCATTCTCGCCTGCGGCATCCTCAACGGCCGTATCGGCGGCATCGGAATTAGGAGGAGGGCTAGGGTTTTTGGGAGGAGGAGGACCCATAGAACCCTTCATGGTGCCCTCGGAACCAAGAGACCGCGATCCAGCCACGGGACTTGGTGGGTTGCCCTCGTTGCTGCGTGGGTCGGCAAAAGGCACGTGAGGATGGTGGGTTGCCCTCGTTGCTGCGTGGGTCGGCAAAAGCCACGTGAGGAGGGGATATGAGGCGCCTCGGAGATCATTCGTTTTTTAGTGGGGTTGATAAAAGGGAAAGTGGGAAACTAAAGTCTACGTGGCGAGAATCCTCTTAGGTTGAGAAATGTATATATTAGTTTTTTATTTCTAATGATCATATCTAATTAATTTTTATAACAAAATATTTCTGCTATCTTCATATTCTGCTTTAAAATAGTTGTTATATTCTGGAACATTTGTGGTAGAATAGTGATTTAAAATTTATTATTCTAATTTTGTACAAAAAATCCAGCACGTAAATAAATAAAGAAGTTGGATAAAACATTCATAACAGTAGGGGTGTCAATATTGGACGCGACCTAAAAACCAGACACGAACACGACAAGGAAATTTTGGGTTTGTGTTGACTCGAACCCGAACCGGATCAGGTTCGAGTTAGAGTTTTTGACCTGCTTCAGAAATCTGGTCGGGTTTCGGGTTGACCCAAAAACCGAAAAATGGACCGGAACTGACCCGCTAATCGAGCTGCCCAGATGACCACCGCTGCACGTGGCCAATCCTGCGTGGCCGCGTGACCCCTGCCGCTTGTCAGTTGAGGCGCTAAATGATCTTCCTCGTTATCAATCACCACTGACAGTGCCCAATACCGCCCTTGCCCCGCTTGCCTGCTGTTGCCCGTCTGTTCGTGGCAAATCCCGCCCCTGCCCGGCTGCCCCACTCGCCCGCGTCACCACGTGTCCGCGTGCCTGCATCTGCATGTCCCGAGGAGGCGAGGACTCGAGCCCGAGGGCCGCCGTTCGCGTGACCGTGTCCAGGCCCGCGTGAGCCGTGAGGGCTAGCCAAGCTGGACAGATGTCGCGTCCAGGCCAATCGCACATGTTAGCACCCGATTTCGGGTCGTGTTGAGTTGACCCGAACCCGAAAAGTTACTCTTGAATATAGGCTTCGACTCAAGTTTCTGGCAACAAACAACACAGCGGAGTACGAGGCCCTTATCGCTGGATTGAGACTAGCAATTGACTATGAGGTCCATAACTTAATAGTCCACACTGATTTCCAACTAGTTGCCTCTCAGGTGGAGGGGGAGTTCGACGTCCACAATCCACAACTTGCCCATCACTGCAGCATTGTAAAATTACTCTTAGCCGTATAAGAGAGCATCAGATCATACATGTTCTTCGAGAGCAAAGTACGAGAACATACGCTCTTTCCAAACTTGTTACATCAACAACATGAGACATATACAATATAAAGTGTATTGAGGAGATCCACTTTCCAAGTATTCAAGGTCCGTGGGTCATACAATCAATCGATGAACCAAGATAGGCGTCTTGGATCGATCCCATCTTGTCTTTTCTACAAGATGGGGTATTGCCTGAAGAACCCATAGTTGCAACAAGACTTCGAAGACGAGCAGCAAAATTCACCATTATTAGTATTGAGTTGTATATGTGCGCCTTCACCGGACAATATCTCAAGTGTCTTTCACCTTCAAAAGCTGATTACGCACTCCTAGAAGTTCATTCAGGAGTATGCGGAGAACATCTGGTATGAAGAGCATTGACTTATAAAAGTATGATATAGGGATTCTATTGACCTACAATGAAACATAACGCACTTGAGTTTACACATAAGTGCAAAAACTGTCAGTTGCATTCCAATCTCACTCATACACCTGCTATGAAACTTGATCACTTCAGAGCCCCTAGCCTTTTGCCAATAGGGAATTAATACAATAGGACCCTTCCCTATAGCCACTAGACAACGAAAATTCATTATCCTGACTGTAGATTACTTCACCAATTAGGTAGAGGCAGAACCTTTTGGCAAAAATTACTGAAACAAATGCCAATCAATTCTTATGAAAGAATATAATCTGTCGTTTTGGCATTCATGCAAGAGTCATTACTGACAATGGGACACAGTTTACTTGAAAGGTTTTTACATCTTTTTGTAAAGATTTTCATATTCAACTACTCCACACAGTTGTTGACCATCCTCAAGAAAATGGGCAAACGGAGGTCACAAATTGAACGATTTTGAAAGGGTTGAAGACACGCCTAGGGAAGGCTGGGGGGCAATGGGCTGAAGAACTCCCTAATGTCCTTTGGGCTTATCAGACCACTGCCAGAACTCCTACAGGAGAAACCCCATATAACCTCTATTTCGATACAGAAGTAGTCATACCGATTGATATTGGAGTCCCGAGCAACATAGTTTAGACTTTTGACTGTAATAACAACAAAGAGAGGCTCAGGACAAATTTAGATCTCCTTCCTGAAGTAAGAGATAAAACTTCACTCAGGACTGCTACATATCACCAGCGAATTGCTCGTCACAACAATTAGAGAGTGAAAACCTCGACCTATCTCCAGTGGGGACTTAGTTATGTGAAGCATCGAAGCCGCTAGAAAAGGACCTCAGCGCAAAAAGTTCTCCCCCCTATGGGAAGGTCCTTACTTGGTGGCGGCTATGGTTAAGCCTGAAACCTTCAAACTGAATGATGCTATTGGAAAAATGCTCTCCCGAACTTGGAATGTGGGCAACCTTTGCAAATACTATCAGTAGGAGTTGATACTGCTATTTGTTTGGTGTGATGTTGTTCATAGTATTTGTCTTGCGTTATGTCCCCTCAAATAATTATGATTTATATATTTTAAGTTTTTCATACGCCCCTTTGTTTGTTGATTGTAGAAGAATGCTTTATCAGTATCCCAAAAGTTTTATTAGGGAATTGTTGTATTGTATTACATAATACAGTAATGTGGTGTTCCATTTATTGTGATATTATATCTTCTCCTCAAACTCTTTTCTCGTGATTCGAGAAATATACAAGCTACATTATATCTCAATCACTGAACGATTAATCATAGGGGGATTCGATCCGACCTCTTCCATATAGGTTAAAATCATCAAGCAAATTATTTGATTAACAACCTCGGATAGGTCAAGATATCTAAGGAGGATATCTCTCGCAATCACTTAAGTCAGAAGAGGCTGTCAAAATATTTCTCATTGAAATAAAGTAGAATCAATTTCATATGCATGGGAAAAAGAGAAATATCGTTTTATATAAATCACTGAAACATCAAGTACATCATACAAAAACACCAACACCAGAAACACATATATAATCACTATAAGGAAAACAAAAGTGATACAGACAACATCAGAACAATCCTACATGATCTCAATATTATCCTCGTCCTCGTCCAAAGAAAAAACATGCTGCAACTCACTCTCTAACTCTTCACCACTAGAGTCTGGAGAAGGGTCACCATAAGCATGGCTAGGAGTCAACCCCTCGATCTCCACTCCAGTCTTACACTGCACTGCACGAACGCCCTTCATAAAACCTCTGATGAAGCCATCCTCTACGCACTCTGCCTCCAAAGTTTTCACCTCCACATCATAAATATGATTACGAGCCTCCTGAATATGATCCTAACTCATCAGCTCGTCGGCAACCAATGCACTTATGTTTCAAAATATATTCTGGAATGTATATCTTGGATTGAGAGAAACGAGGACCTTTGTTGGTGACTGCCAAAATTTCATTCGCCTTCTTCTTCTCTGACAACATACTCTCGCAATCACTTAAGTCAGAAGAGGCTGTCAAAATATTTCTCATTGAAATAAAGTAGAATCAATTTCATATGCATGGGAAAAAGAGAAATATCGTTTTATATAAATCACTGAAACATCAAGTACATCATACAAAAACACCAACACCAGAAACACATATATAATCACTATAAGGAAAACAAAAGTGATACAGACAACATCAGAACAATCCTACATGATCTCAATATTATCCTCGTCCTCGTCCAAAGAAAAAACATGCTGCAACTCACTCTCTAACTCTTCACCACTAGAGTCTGGAGAAGGGTCACCATAAGCATGGCTAGGAGTCAACCCCTCGATCTCCACTCCAGTCTTACACTGCACTGCACGAACGCCCTTCATAAAACCTCTGATGAAGCCATCCTCTACGCACTCTGCCTCCAAAGTTTTCACCTCCACATCATAAATATGATTACGAGCCTCCTGAATATGATCTTCAATAATTATCTTGAAGGCATAAGATTTCTTGAACTCTTATACGGCTGTAGACGGCGACTATTGAGCTTCCTTCTCTGACAACATACTCTGGAGCCTCTTATTCTCAGCTTCAAGGATTTGCTGATCTCTCAATTGTTGGTTGTTCATCGTCTGTGCCTCCACCAATTCTATATGTAGACGATCCATATGCTCATTCTGGGAGGAAACCGAAGTGATCTTGTTTGCCAACTCTGCTCTACACTGATCAAGTTGATCCTCCACCGCCTTCATCTCCTTCACTTTACCGTCATATTTCTTCTTGTATTCCCCATGAAGGTATTTAACATTCACGAATTCGTCATTCCAGTCATCGAAGGATTTATTCTTCTCAAGTTGCTGTTCCAAATGAAGTAACAAGTGAGGAATATATCCTTTAAAAGTGTATATATATATATATATATATATATATATATATATACATACAAAAGGAAAAGAGAAAGAATGAACTCACCAACTCATCAGCTCGTCGGCAACCAATGCACTTATGTTTCAAAATATATTCTGGAATGTATATCTTGGATTGAGAGAAACGAGGACCTTTGTTGGTGACTGCCAAAATTTCATTCGCCTTCTTCTTCTCTGACAACATACTCTCGCAATCACTTAAGTCAGAAGAGGCTGTCAAAATATTTCTCATTAAAATAAAGTAGAATCAATTTCATATGCACGCGAAAAAGAGAAATATCTTTTTATATAAATCACTGAAATATCAAGTACATCATACGAAAACACCAACACCATAAACACATATATAATCACTATAAGGAAAACAAAAGTGATACAGACAACATCAGAACAATCCTACAGGATCTCAATATTATCCTCGTCCTCGTCCAAAGAAAAAACATGCTGCAACTCACTCTATAACTCTTCACCACTAGAGTCTGGAGAAGGGTCACCAGAAACATGGCTAGGAGTCAACCCCTCGATCTCCACTCCAGTCTTACGCTGCACTGCACGAACGCCCTTCATAAAACCTATGATGAAGCCATCCTCTACGCACTCTGCCTCCAAAGTTTTCACCTCCACATCATAAATATGATTACAAGCCTCCTGAATATGATCTTCAATAATTATCTTGAAGGCATAAGATTTCTTGAACTCTTATACGGCTGTAGACGGCGACTATTGAGCTTCCTTCTCTGACAACATACTCTGGAGCCTCTTATTCTCAGCTTCAAGGATTTGCTGATCTCTCAATTGTTGGTTGTTCATCGTCTGTGCCTCCACCAATTCTATATGTAGACGATCCATATGCTCATTCTGGGAGGAAACCGAAGTGATCTTGTTTGCCAACTCTGCTCTACACTGATCAAGTTGATCCTCCACCGCCTTCATCTCCTTCACTTTACCGTCATATTTCTTCTTGTATTCCCCATGAAGGTATTTAACATTCACGAATTCGTCATTCCAGTCATCGAAGGATTTATTCTTCTCAAGTTGCTGTTCCAAATGAAGTAACAAGTGAGGAATATATCCTTTAAAGTGTATATATATATATATATATATATTCAAAGTTCTGTTGACTCACCATATTGTTTTTATGGCTTTTGTTATCTGTTGATAGATTTTCATGGACATGGCAGTGCTAGTTGAGGCGCAAGGAGAAATGTTGGATAATATTGAAAGTCAGGTTTTGATTTTGTGCTCTTATATGGAATTTCTACAATTCGACTTTTTAAATTAATTTTCTCATTTGCATGTGAAGAATCAATCACAATTAGGTTATTGGATAGTCAAATCATTGCAAAGTCTATTTTAGTGTTTTGTTAGAAAATTCTGCAGTACTAAACTGAGAACTCAACTTTTGAAATGTTTGAAAAATTGGAAAGTAGAGTAATATTGTCTCTAGTAATCTTGAGTTGCTATTTTTAAATGTCATTATTGCATTTAAATTGAAAACTTTAGATAAGAACAAACAAATTTAATGGGACACTTGCATCATATTGGAGCATGAACCTTATTTTCTTAGATTAATCTTCATCATGATTAGAATCCATAATGTTCTCTTTGTAATATAAGTCACAAAGTGCCTAGTGTTATCATAGTAATAACATTCGGTGCAAAATTTAAATGAACAAGAGAACAAATACACCAGTGATAAATATAGGACACATAAGTTTATGTGATTTGCTGATATACACACCTACATCTACTACTCATAGAGATTTAATATTCCACTAACTTCACATTAAGGGTAAATCAAGAATTTTTTAATATAAAGTTGAAGATAGTGATAGGTATACTATTCTCTCTATAACAATGCTTGAGAGGAAAAAAATGACTTGTTGTGAAGAAGAAAGCTTAACATGATGTTGTTGTGGTTACTACTCACTTCCCTTCTTTATAGCTAGAGCTTCTCTCTTTTATGGCCTAAAGTTTCTTCTTTTGATGGAACTGAAACTAAGTAGCATCAATCTCCTTCTTGTTGAAGAACTATAAGATTCTCGTACTACGAGTATCTGAAAAACTCATTCCTTCGTTCTCCCGTTGCAAATCCCTCTCCTCTCTCTATCTCCTTTTCTCATAATTTATTTATATCCATAGGCAGAAATCAATATCAAGAGTGATTCTACATACATCGCCCTACAAGACAGGCAATTAGGATGAGTGTCTTAGAAACCATCTTTATGGAAGAGAGCGATTCAATCTATCAATTCATTGTGAAGGCTAGACTATAGCAGCCACCTTGACAAACATTAATGTTAAGAGTAGGTCTATTTAGGCAGCTTCTAAAACACTGGGTGATGTCTCTGAATTTTGTGAGGTCAAAGACATAACTGATACAACAACAACAAGTCTTTGTCCCACTATATGAGGTCGGCTACATGAATCCTTTTTCTCCATTGTGTCCTGTTAAAAGTCAAATTCTCATTTAAATCTAAAAAAGAAAAAGCATTTCTAATATTTTCTAACCAAGACTTTTTAGGACTACCTCTACCTTTCTTAACATATGCCAAATCTAATACCTCAATTTTCCTAACCGGGTCATCGGAAAGCCTCCGTTTAATGTGACTAAATCATCTAAGGCGACTCTCTCTAATCTTATCTTCCACTAGAGCTACTCCAACCTTTTCACGTATATGCTCATTTCGTATCCTACCTCTAAGGGTAAGCCACTCATCCACCTAAGCATCCTCATCTCTGCAACACTTAACTTA
>NW_021318618.1:5022537-5022861 GCF_001605985.2 Dendrobium catenatum | reverse complement strand
ACCATCTTATAGAATTTTCCCTTAAGTTTGAGGGGGACTTTTTTATCGCACAACAAGCCCGATGCATTCCTCCACTTAACCCATCCAACTTGAATTATGCTGATAATATCCCAATTTATTTCACCATCACTCTGAATAATAGATCCAAGATATCTAAAACGTGTACTCTTATTAATGACTTGATCTCCCAATGTCACAATCTCATCACTAGATCTATAGCTACTAAAATTACAATCTATATATTCAGTTTTAGATCTACTCAAGCAAAAACCTTTTGACTCTAAGGTTGACCTCCAAAATTCAAGTTTGTCTTCAACTCCTTCT
>NW_021318618.1:4997490-5017211 GCF_001605985.2 Dendrobium catenatum | reverse complement strand
GCGCGTGACCGTGTCCAGGCCCGCGTGAGCCGTAAGGGCTAGCCAAGCTGGACAGCTGCCGTGTCCAGGCCAATCGCACATGTTGGCACCCGATTTCGGGTCGTGTTGGGTTGACCCGAACCCGAAAAGTTACTCTTGAATATAGGCTTCGACTCAAGTTTCTAGCAACAAACAATACAGCGGAGTACGAGGCCCTTATCGCTGGATTGATACTAGCAATTGACTATGAGGTCCATAACTTAATAGTCCACATTGATTTCCAACTAGTCGCCTCTCAGGTGGAGGGGGAGTTCGACATCCACAATCCACAACTGGCCCATTACTGCAGCATTGTAAATTTACTCTTAGCCCGTATAAGAGAGCATCAGATCATACATGTTCTCTGATAGCAAAGTACGAGAACAGACGCTCTTTCCAAACCTGCTACATCAACAACATGAGACATATACAAGAGAAAGTGTATTGAGGAGGTCCACTTTTCAAGTATTCAAGGTCTGTGGGTCATACAATCAATCGATGAACCAAGATAGGCGTCTTGGATCGATCCCATCTTGTCTTTTCTACAATATGGGGTACTGCCTGAAGAACCCATGACTGCAACAAGACTTCGAAGACGAGCAGCAAAATTCACCATTTATTAATAGTGAGTTGTATATGTGCGCCTTCACCGGACCATATCTCAAGTGTCTCTCACCTTCAAAAGCTGATTACGTGCTCCTAGAAGTTCATTCAGGAGTATGCGGAGAACATCTGGTAGGAAGAGCATTGACTTATAAAAGTATGAGATATAGATTATATTGACCTACAATGAAACATGACGCACTTGAGTTTACACAAAAGTGCAAAAACTGTCAGTTGCATTCCAATCTCACCCATACACCTGCTCTGAAACTTGCATCACTTCAGAGCCCCTGGCCTTTTGCCCAATAGGGAATTGATATAATGTGACCCTTCCCTATAGCCTCTAGACAACGAAAATTCATTATCCTAACAGTATATTACTTCACCAAATAGGTAGAGGCAGAACCTTTTGGCAAAAATTACTGAAGCAAATGCCAAGCAATTCTTATGAAATAATATAATCTGTCGCTTTGGCATTCATGTAAGAGTCAGTACTGGCAATGGGACACAGTTTATTGGATAGATCTTTACATCTTTTTGTAAAGATTTTCATATTCAGCTGCTCCACACAGTTGTTACCCATCCTCAAGCAAATGGGCAAACGGAGGTCACAAATTGAACGATTCTGAAAGGGTTGAATACACGCCTAGGAAAAGCTGGGGGGGCAATGGGCTGAAGAACTCCCTAATGTCCTTTGGGCTTATCGGACCACTGCCAGAACTCCTATAAGAGAAACCCCATATAACCTCTATTTCGATACAGAAGTAGTCATGCCGATTGATATTGGAGTCGTGAGCAACAGAGTTCAGACTTTTGACTGCAATAACAACAAAGAGAGGTTCAGGACAAATTTAGATCTCCTTCCTGAAGTAAGAGATAAAACTTCACTTCGGACTGCTGCATACCACCCGCTAATTGCTCGTCACTACAATCGGAGAGTGAAACCTCGACCTATCTCCAGTGGGGACTTAGTTCTGTGAAGCATCGAAGCCGCTAGAAAAGGACCTCAGCGCAAAAAGCTCTCCCCCCTATGGGAAGGTCCTTACTTGGTGGCGACTATGGTCAAGCCTGAAACCTTCAAACTGAATGATGCTAGTGGAAAAATGCTCTCCCGAACTTGGAATGTGGGAAACCTTTGCAAATACTATCAGTAGGAGTTGATACTACTATTTGTTTGGTGTGATGTTGTTCATAGTATTTGTCTTGCGTTATGTCCCCTCAAGTAGTTATGCTTTGTATATTTTAAGTTTTCATATGCCCCTTTGTTTTTTTATTGTAGAAGAATGCTTTATCTGTATCCCTAAAGTTTTATTAGGGAATTGTTGTACTGTCTTACATAATACAGTAATATGATGTTTCCTTTATTGTGATATTATCTATTATCCTCAAACTCTTTTCTCATGATTCGAGAAATATACAAGCTACATTGTATCTCAATCACTGAAAGATCAATCACAGGGGGATTCAATCCGACCTCTTCCATATAGGTTAAAATCATCAAGCAAATTCTTTGATTAACAACCTCGGATAGGTCAATATATTTAAGGAGGATATCTCTCGCAATCACTTAAGTCAGAAGAGGCTGTCAAAATATTTCTCATTGAAATAAAGTAGAATCAATTTCATATGCATGCGAAAAGAGAAATATATTTTTATATAAATCACTGAAACATAAAGTACATCATATGAAAACACCAACACCAGAAACACATATATAATCACTATAAGGAAAACAAAAGTGATATAGACAACATCAGAACAATCCTACAGGATCTCAATATTGTCCTCGTCATCGTCTAAAGAAAAAAACATGCTGCAACTCACTCTCTAACTCTTCACCACCAGAGTCTGGAGAAGGGTCACCAGAAGCATGGCTAGGAGTCAAACCCTCGATCTCTGCTCCAGTCTTACACTGCACTCCACGAACGCCCTTCATAAAACCTCTGATGAAGCCATCCTCTACGCACTCCGCCTCCAAAGTTTTCACCTCCACATCATAAATATGATTACGAGCCTCCTGAATATGATCCTCAATAATTATCTTGAAGGCATAAAATTTCTTGAACTCTTATATGGCTGTAGACGGTGACTACTGAGCTTCCTTCTCTGACAACATACTCTGGAGCCTCTTATTCTCAGCTTCAAGGATTTGCTGATCTCTCAATTATTGGTTGTTCATCGTCTGTGCCTCCACCAATTCTATATGTAGACGATCCATCCGCTCATTCTGGGAGGAAGCCGAAGTGATCCTGTTTACCAACTCTGCTCTACACTGATCAAGTTGATCCTCCACCGCCTTCATCTCCTTCACTTTACCATCATATTTCTTCTTGTATTCCCTCTGAAGGTATTTAACATTCACGAATTCGTCGTTCCAGTCATCGAAGGATTTAATCTTCTCAAGTTGCTGTTCCAAATGAAGTAACAAGTGAGAAATATATCCTTTAAAAGTGTATATATATACATACAAAAGGAAAATAGAAAGAATGAACTGACAACTCATCAGCTCGTCGGCAATCAATGCACTTATGTTTCAAAACATATTATGGAATGTATATCTTGGATTGAGAGAAACGAGGACCTTTGTTGGTGACTGTCAAAATTTCATTCGCCTTCTTCTTCTTGGACGCCTGTAGATCTCCCTCACTCTCTGGTCGCTTGGATTGGCCTTTTTGGGCCTCTGGAACTTTCACATATTTCTTCAGCATTTGTGCATGCGATCTTCCTGCTTGAGTAGATAATCCCACCTTAAATAAATATTCTTCATCTATGTATCTACTCAAATAATGAACCTCATAACATAGGGCATTAATATAATGAAGCTTCAGAATCTTCAATAAATCTTCTGCTCCGATATGAAGGGGGACGGGTAACTCCTCAAACTTTCCCCATTTTTCTTGAATACTCCAACCAGTTTGCACAAAAAATGCTAATCCAATCTTTCGACGGGTCTCGAGTGCGAATATCCAACAACTTGGATCTGAAGGAGATACGACCCTGCGTATCACTAAATAGATGCCCCATCCGAGAAATACATTCTGAAGAAAACACCACTCTACGGTATCTAAAAAGCACAATCAGGCCCATTACGATCGACATGGCCTTGTAGGAGAATTGAGATAAACTCACTACACAGATCGTTAGAATGTCAACCAATTTAGGAGATGGTGGAAACCGTAGCCCCGCTCGCAAATTAAATTCGTACACCGTCACATATCTCGGGGGAGGAAAGCAGGCACGATCAGATTTTGCTGGTACCTTCATCACCAAATCGTTAGGAAAATGGATTTTTTTTCCTAAAAGAAATGAAGGAATTGTCAGTGATGGCGGAGATAATATCATCAATCTTTGGCGCCTTGTGAGTCTTCTTCGCACCCTCAGAACGGGCGACAGGATGATCTTCTTTGGCGGAAGGATTTTTTGTGTATGCGTGATCACCCATTTTTATTCCTTTACTAAAGAGGGGTGCAAATCCGAGTAGGAAAAATCACCTACAAAAGATAGCGTAAAGCCTCTAGAGTATGAAGATAAATGGGGGAGAAAGAAAGAGGAGGGGGAGAAGTCTCCAACTTCTATACAAGAGGAGGAGCACTGGGTCGAGTAGGGATAATCAACTACTTAAAAACAGCAGAAAGCTTTAACTGTAGAGAGCCAGAGGGAGACGAAGAGAATGTGCAATTTTTCTAAAGGCCTTGAGGGAGAAGAGGGCAGTTTTTGGCATTTTCAAATTTCTTAAATTTATCTAATTATTTTCAATTTTTTTTTTTAGGATTTTTTGGGATTTTTCACGAGAAAAAAAGGCCAAAATTAGGTTTTTTAACGTTGGTGGGTCCGCTTAAGGCGGTGGCAGCAATTCGCCACCGAAAACCAGAACGGATCCGCGGGCGCAACACGTGGATCGCGGCTCTTAGCGAATAGGCACGAGCGCAGGCGGCGCGGCACGCAGGTGCGGGAGGCCGTAGCGGCCGCAGGCGGTGGTTCCGTTGGCGTAGGCGGTTCCGCGACACGTGGGCAGACGGTTCCTTGCCATCGGCAGCGGCGGCGGCTGCCAGTTCGGCCGGTTCGGCTGCCCAATCCATTCCGGGCCCGATTTTCGCCCTCGGAAGACCAAATCGAACGTTTTTGGGGTCCCCGGGACCGTTTTTCGACGCCCCGGAATTAATTTTGGCACTTTTAGATCCATTCGAAGCTCCAATATGCAAGATCGATTTTGGATTACTCGAGAAAATTCTCCAAAATTTGTGATACGTATTTTCGGACTCCTAGAGCTACGACGTCTGAAAATAGGGCGGCAACTGATATATTCAAAAAAAATTATCTTTATCGAGCACGAATTCGAAGCAAAATCAAACTGTAAACTTCAAAAATTAAATTCGGGAGCACCTGAACTCTGATTTCATCGAGCTTATAGTAAAACTGAGCGTCTCAGAAATACGAACCCAACGACACTAAATTCAACTCAATCTGAGCCCAAATCAAGCGCCTGAAGTGCTGTTGGAAAGCTTGTCACAATTTGAGTTATCAAACGGTCTTCGATTTTAACGAGCTTATAGTTGAATCGAATGGCTCGACGAGACGAATCCAACGAGCCCAAGATCGCCAAAATCTGACATCACTAAGATCTTCAAATGTCTTAATTCAAAAAAATTTGAGTTATCAACGGTGCACGATCAAAGGATTCAATATCAGTCGTACATTCAGCCACTCTATATTTTCCCCTGATCTTACACCTATTTACGAGTCATGTTACTCCATAAAAACTATAAATAGACCCCTCATTTCTCATAAGGGGGGACACAAGCAAGAAAGAGAGAAGAAGAGAAGAGAAGCACAAGAGGAAATAGCTCATCCTCGACCACCGTTGGAATTCTTCCCGCCTCCCGAACAACGCCGGAGTTCGGCCAGACACTCGAGTGACATCGAAATTCTTCCCAAGCGACATAAAAGTCTTGCTCGACGCCGGAATTCAGTCCAACTTTCGAACGATACTTGAATTCTGCCCAATCTCCTCAGTGAAGCCATAACTCTGCTCAACTTTGTAATTAAATCTCAACTTAGAAGAGATTCGTTGTAATTTGATCGTCTTCACTTTGTGGACGAGTCGGCCTCTTGTAGCTCAAACAAAACACTAGTGGAACCATTTTAACTGGGCGAGGCCCCACGATTTTTTCCCTTTCCGAGTTTCCACGTAAAAATCCTGGTGTTCTTTTATCTTCTGTTTGTGTGTGCTAGATATTCGTACAACGCTCAGACGAAAATTTCTAACTCTACCGCCGCATATAATCTAACCTGCAACAATAATATAATAAAGGTACAAAATTATTTTAGATGAAAGAAAACGAATGACCAAAATTTAAGTGGAAGAAAATTATTATTTTTTAATAATAGTAATGTAGATTCATTCATAAAATATTACTTATCATCGTGAAAAATGCCTGGGAAAAAAAAAGCGCCAAACCCCCGAACGCACTTTTGGTCCCGTGGCAGACGATTAACCTTGTCTTTCTCCACACCCGCCGCCGCACCTTCAAACCCGATCGTATCCACGGTTGGTCCTTTCCTTCTTCCGATAGTATTGGCCGGAGAAATCGCGTCGCAAGAATGTCAAAAATTATCCTTCTAAAACCGTCGCATGGATTCCAAGTCCTGAGCCGCGGCAGGAAGTTCTCTACTCTCTTTCTCCAACCCCCCTCTCTTCCCGCCCTTCACATTTCCTCTCTTCCCACCCTACTCCCCGCCACTCCTCGCACCGCCCTTCGCGCTCCCAACTCCGATCGTCGCCTCCTCTTCCCAGTCCGCGCGATCGAGTCATCTCCGACCAAGGAAGGCGAGGATGAGAAGGTGCTCAGCGAGAATGGGGTTGAGGATGGAGCTCCTTCTTCTCCTCTTCTTCCGTCTTCTCCTTCTTCTGATTCAGTAAATGAAATGGCCGGCAAGGCGGGGGAGTACCCTACGGGGGAATTCGAGATGGTGGAGTTCGGTTGGTGGATGAAGGCCATGGTGAAGTTGCGGATGGTGTTTGCTCTTCCATGGGAACGGGTGAAGAAGGGCAGTGTGCTCTCAATAAAGCTCCGCGGTCGGGTTGGTTTCAATTTTTTGCTAAATAAATTAGCAATTGCTAGTGCATGAGATGAACATATTGATACTACTTTGTATAAGGCTAGCTTGCGTTTATATAAATACCCGAACAGTTTAAATATTGAACCAATTGCTCATTTGTGCTGATGAGAATGTTTATTTATTATTCAATATTGGTTAAAACTCTGTTGTGACTTAAATTTGATAAGAGGATGAATAAATACATTTGAACCGAATTTTTAAACTTAGGTTATGTTCACGCGGTACCTTCAACTCAAATAAAAAAAAATGTTGAATAAATTTGGACAAGGCAGTACTCAGCTTCACCTGATTCATTTGCAACCATAGCAATCTCTCTGTAAAGTCTTTGTAATGTGGATTTCTATGGAAAGGGAAATAACGCCATTATTTTTGGTAAAAGAATGCATAATGAGTTACTATGAGCTATCTCTTTTCTTTGGATTCTTTACACACTACCTTTCTCATGTCGAGCCATGCAGAGAAAATTCCAAGAAAATTATATTTTCATTATTCAATATGGATCTTTTATTAGTTCTACGACCTAGCTACGTAAAGAAAGCGAGGAGCATGATGGTATTTCTTTGATAGCTTGGGAATTGGGATTCTGGTGCTTTTGAAATATGAGCCTCGATTTTAATGAAATTATTGAATTTGTATTAATAATTAGTTTTTTCTCTTAGCATTTTTAATTGATTTTTGTTTGGATAAATGTAATTTGGTGCAGATAACGGATCAACTTAGCAGCCGCTTTTCCTCTGGTTTGTCCTTGCCTCAAATTTGTGAAAATTTAGTAAAAGCAGCATATGATCCTCGCATTTCTGGTATATATCTCCATATAGAACCACTTAGTTGTGGTTGGGGCAAAATAGATGAAATACGAAGGCACATACTAAACTTCAAGAAGTCAGGTAAATATGTAATAATACAACTTTATTTTCAATTATATTCCATGATATTCCATGTTTATCACATGCATCTTCTCCTTTTTCTTTGAATTTCTTGGAGCCATCTACATATTTGGAAACATCTCCTTTAAAGTTCATAATTTGTGCATTTATTCTTTATTGGAAACTATAGTTGAATATTTTTTTTCTTTAATCTCCTCCAAGGATTTGGAGAACTAAAACTAACCCCTCCTTTATTTTATTGGAATATTTAATCATTGTTTTGTATAGAGGTGTTGCATGTTATGATATAGTGTCTTTTATTTGTACGACAACGCAAACAAGTTAACTCAATGAATGGACTTGACAAGGTAATGATTTCTTGAGTGAAGAAAGTTTGATTGAATAAACATACATTTTCACTATGAATGATTTATTGGATGATTAGAATATTTGGTTGAGAACTTTTCCTGCAGGGTAATGATAAGATGTGATGTAGGACACATCCATGGATTGAGTGTGCGATGCATGCTTATGCATTTTATGAACCATTCCAATACCAATACATGCATGGAAAAAATAAATGGCGGGGAGGAAACGGTTTCCATTGTGATTTTCCCTATGTTTCAAAGGAGGTTGGTGAGGCGGAGGTGCTGTTACATGCTGTTGGCTAGATTTTAGGATAAGTAGAGGAGATTAGTGATAAAGAAGAGGAGTTAGAGGGCAATGTAAGAGGGGAAGGAGGGACTTGGCCAACATTGAGCCCTTAGTAATCCTTCCTCTTCTATTTATAGCAGAGGGACTTCTTAATGCATGTTAATGGTATGAAGACCTTAAACTAATAAAAACTAAATATAATGCTTAAAACAAAAGCACCCCGACCACTTTGATACATCACATCATGTTAGGTGTTATGATTGAATATATTATTCAATCCTAGATCCTTTTACACCATTTTCCATACCTTAAAAGAATCTTCTTCTAATGAGTTGATGGTGGCAACTATGTCATAAAAGGAAAGGGGTAGGGGGTGATTAACTTTAAGGATCTTTGGCTTAGGCTTGCGTCTTGGATGATGATTTCCTTGATGAGATTCTAATATCAGATTAAAAGGTTTTGAACTCAGGACAATATTGAAGTGCATGTGGCACAATTATCTTAGCATTGACTGATGGCAAGTGACAACTTTGGAGGTAGCATGAGCTCTATGTGGAGAAAGCTTAGGGAAAAAAATAACTGGAATGACTCGTATGGGATGGGTGGTATAGTTCAATAAAGGATATGTTGGGGAGTTTGACGTTTGGGAGGTGGCGGTGAGGGCGTTTTTGGCTATTTATAGTATTTAAGGTTTTGAAAGTGGTGTTTGAATTGGTAGGATAATTTTAGTTTGTGTGATGTAGGACTACAATGCTTGAAATGATTTTGAAAAGTGCTTGCACGATTTATTGATTAGAGTAATAACAATTAGAACAATTAGCAAATAAAAACGATAAAATAAAACGTAAGAGCAGTCACTTCCGTTTAGGCCAAGTTGCACATCAAGAGCTTTGAATCATCAAAACAACATAGGAAATCAATATTATGCAAATATAATAGCTTTCAATGAAAATCCTTCTTCTAACAATAAGATTAGAAACAAATGAAGTGCACTCAATCCCCTACGTTTATTAAGCTCGGCAGAATTAGGCGAACACGATCTTCATGACTAAAATCAAATCACAAGGAAGATGTTTAGACTTAAAGAAATATAAGAAGAGGAAGATTAGAAGACCTTTGTCAAGGATCAGATGCAATCCTCCACTGGACGGTACCAAGTTGTTCTTCAATAGCTTTGACCAAGGTGTCTTTGATACACTCTACGTATTCTTCTACGGTGTGATCGATGCGCGGATTAATGTCGAAGAAGGTCGAGTGCAAGATGCAAACAAATACGTGCTCGTCGTAAGAGAGGCCGTAATCAAGATCTGGATCGGCCATTCATGAATGCTGGATGACGGTCGCCTTCGAAGATCTCTAGTAACCTTGGAACTCTGTTAGAGAGAAAGAAGTTTCTCTTAAACTTGAAGTGGAGATGAAGAAGTATGGCTGGTCAAGGGAGGGGGGTTTGGGAAGAGGAGAAGTAGGTTAAGAGGGAAAGAACAAATTAAAAATATGAAATAAATTTTAGATTTCTAATTGAAAGGGATTTAGGAATTAAGTTTGAATTTAATTCCTAGAGGGGAAAGAGGTGTTAATATAGAGGGAAGGGATTGGCGAGAGAGAGAGAGAGGGGAGAGTGGCTTTGATTTAATTCCAATAGGAGAAGCTTTATTTTTAGGAAAGAAATTACGAGGTGGGGCATGGGGGGGGGGGGGGGGGTTCAGCTAAGTAAGATGGGAAGAGGGGTGGGGGGCGGGCGGCTTGATGAAGAGGGTGGACCGGCGGTTGTGGTGGTGGTGGGGCGTCGAGGGGAAGGAGGTGGGGACGGTGGGAAGAGGGGGGCAGAGGCTCAAGCGGTGGGTGGAGCTTTGTGCCGTGGGAGAGAGAGTGAAAGATGGAGCCGACGGTGGTTGAGGGGGGAAAAAGAAAAGATAGATAATAAAAACACGAACCCGATTCGTCAAGTTTGGTGGGCTATGCACGATTCTCCTTCTTCTAGGGATCTCACTCCAAACTCTCATGCTCCAAGAGAACTCAAACAAAGAGAAAAAAAATTTGTAATCAATCATTCATTAATCTCATAAGAAGAACACTAGGGCTATAAATAGCCTCGTACAACGACTCACAAAAATAAAAGAACGACAATGCCCCTAGGGCTTACATACGACCTCCCTTAATAAAAATGGTACAACGGGAAACTAATAAAACAAACTAATAAAATAAGTACAATATGACATCATAAATAAGAAAATACATAAAACAACTCAGAAATTCAATGACTCAATCATGGCCGTAGATCGACGGCCACGTCTCTAATAGACTCTCAACGATCTGATGTCCCCATCATTGTGCTTTGGGAAGGGTTGTACGGGGCTATCTCTTCTTCAATTGAGCACATGACTAGGACTTCTATAACATTGTTCCACATCCTTCCTAGGGAATTGCTTCCTGCATGTCATTCTGAAATGATATTTCAAGTTTCAACCAGAGAGTATGGTGCTAATGATGTCAGTAAGAATTGTGAAAGTACTCGAACAAGATGTTAAAACAATATCCAATACTGATGTTCCACTAACTATTACTTAGGAAATACCTATTATTAAATCCTCTGTTGCTAAAATTACCACTCCAGTTTCTCTCGTTAGAGAAGGCTCTAGCTAAGGTATGTGAAGTTCTTTATAATTTTAGTTGGTTCAAAGTCTGTTTTGATTCCTATAGGTTATTGTAGGTCTATATCTTCTTTTGTGATTTCTTTAGCAATGAAATATCAACAAGGGCTTTCAAAGGGTACCAAGTTATCTTCCAATGCATCAAGTCTAATTTCATTATAATCAATAAGGTGGAGATTAATCCAATCCGCTTTAATGTATTTTTTTTAGACCAATCATGGTACTAGGAAGAAAGGCATACAATGTTACTTGATGTCTTATATGGCTTCTCTCTCCTTATATAATCATGTTTCATGAAAGTTGATTAAAGGTTGTTTTAGAGTCCATGATTGAAACTATTTGTGATTTTGATTAGAGATTTTTCATTATACCATCATACACATTTTGTCACACCCTACAGTCAACTTGGAGTGTAATAGAGAAGGAAAATCTAAACAGACCTCTTCTTATTGACACCCATTATGAACTACTTATATCATATCAGAATCCGATGAGTAAAAAATAATCTATTCAGATTCTCCTAACATACCAAGCTTTACACTTAACAACTTGAAGCATGTAATATATCTAAAATATAATGCACATCTAAAAAGAAATACAAAGTTTTACTAAAATTTTTAAAATTTATTTACATTCCCCAAAAGTTTTTATACCTCTCCTTGGACCTCTATGTACAACCAAAACATATATACATAAAAAAGGATAATCATCCATTCATCCCTTTCCTTCTAGTGCCCTATAGGCTCCTTCACATTTCCTGCAGTACAACAGCTGCTAATAAGCTAGAGCTCACTGAAATACGCAAATAATATACAATAAATAATAATAACATTTTGACAATTAATTTAAAACATATTGAAATTCAATATTGTATAAGAAATGCATAACATTACATTCTATCTTGTTTACTGTTCAATACCTTTAGGCAAGTCATATGATGGCTTTAAGTTTTTTTGCATTTTTTCATCTTTCTAATTCAATGTTGGGTCTGAATTACCAACTTTTAGAATTGAAGCTACTCTCTCATTCAAGGTTGGATCCGAATTCCCAACTTTTATAATTTAGATAATTTAGTCTTATCTCGTCAGGTCTTTCATCTTTACCTGTGCGGGCCCATTCTCCATATATGATTTATTTCGCTTTTATACTCTCTTCCATTTTCATAATCATACCGTACTAATGTAATTGTTACTACTTAGTGATTCAACAATTCACATATATGAATAAAGTGGAGTAAATTGAAATAAATGTTGAAATAAACATAACAAATATGAATTTGCAAATGAATAAAATTTATAATATTTTCTAATATCTCTGTTTAAAATTGCACAACAAGAGGCGCGCCTCTGCGCAATTCTTCCCAAAGGCGCCTCGAGGCGCACGCAATTTGGACCCTGGTCGAGGCGTACACCTCACCCTGTGTGAGGCGTGCCTCAATTGCGCAGTTATGGGTGAGGCGTACGCCTCATCCAAATGGTCCCACCTACTTAAAATGAGCATTTTTTCCCTTATACCCGATCGGATCCAAGCATATCCCGATAATTCCTTGCCCGTAAGCTCCAGGTCGCGAAACCGAGAGCCTCCCGCACGGTCGACCACCCTTCCCGCCGCCTCTCACGCCGGCGCCGCCTCTCTCCGGCGAACTTGAAGTGTCCGTCCGCCTTGTAGGAGAAGTCCACAAATGATTTTAGGTATTTTTTTTTTATTTTTGGTTATATTTTTCAAGTGAAATAAATTCTAGGGTTTTTGATTTTTTGAATTATTTTGTGTGATTTTGGATTCTTTCATTAGAGATCATGGTTAGAGGCAAGGAAAAGGGGTCTTCGTCATTGCAGAGGGACTCTTCTTGGAAATATAGTGTACAAGTTGACATAGGCGGCAGAGAGAAGAGCTTTGCTTATTTGAAATACAATTTTTGCGAAAAGTGGTGAATGGAGGTGTTACCCGCATGAAGGAACACTTATCATACTCGCATAAAAACGTGGCACCGTGTGCAAATGTGCTGGAAAAGGTGGAGGAAATTATTGCTTATATGAAGAAAAGTACCACGGCAAAACACTTGCAACAGGAGCAATTTGATGATAGGGTTGAACATGGCGCTTACTTTGGGAGCGAGAGTGGAAAGGGCTCTTCCTCCACTATACATAGCAGAGATGCATGGGGTCCTATGTATCAGTATATGACTAATCCAGAAGAGGATAGAGGACAAGCACAAATGATGCTTGCGGCCGATATTAGAGAGACTCGACGGCAGGTTTGCATGGATATTGAGAGATTTTTTTTTGAAAATGCCATACCTTTTAATGTTGCTACGTCGCCTGCCTACTTCAATATGCTGCGGTCTGTAGGGTTGTATGGGAGAGGGTTGAAGACACCTTCTATGTATGACTTGCGAACATGGATTTTAAAAGAGGAGCTGCTGAACACAGATCGTAGCATTGATGAGATTAAAAGGACATGGATTGAGACTGGTGTAACCATAATGTCAGATGGATGGTCTGACATGAAGATTAGGAGCTTGATTAACATCCTTATCAACAATCCCTACGACACGGTGTTTTTACGATCGGTTGAAGCTTCAGATGAAGTGAAAAATGCTACATTCATTTTCAATTTACTTGATAGGGTTATTGAGGAGATTGGGGAGCAATTGGTTGTCCAGGTAGTGACTGATAATGCCAGTGCATACAAAGCAGTTGGTCAGATGTTGATGGAGAAGAGGACACACCTATATTATACACCCTGCGCAGCACATTGTATCGATCTCATTTTGGAGGATCTTGGTGACTTATCTCAGCACAAGAGTGCTCTTTCTACGGCGAAGAAGATTACAAAGTTCATCTACAATCACTCATGAGTCTTAAGCTTGATGAGAAAGTTTTCAAAGAAGGGAATCATTCGCCCTGCAACCACTAGGTTTGTTCTTAAATTTGTACATTGCAAATCATTCCTACTGTATGTTCTTAGTTCTTACATTTGTGCACTGTAAATCTATAGGTTTGCCACATCCTATTTGACACTGCAGAGCCTGATGGAAGTGAGGCAACCTTTGGAAGCAATGTTTATATCAACTGAATGACTTAACTCTGTTTGGGGGAAGAAAAGTGAGGAGAAGGAAATAAGAAGATTATTCTGAATGATAAATTTTGGGCTACTGTGACCTATGCCATATTGAATACGAGACCCTTAGTGCAAGTACTACGCTTAGTGGATGCAGAGAAGAACCCAGCTATGGGTTTTATTTATAATGCTATGGATGAGGCCAACGAGTTGATTGCACACAACTTGGGAGGAGAGGAGGCAAGTTATAGAGAGATTTGAGATATCATTGATGCTCGGTGGGAGGTGCAGTTACACCGTCATTTACATGCAGCGACATATTATTTAAATTCTCAATTTCAATATTCAGAGAAGAAATCTTCAAACCTGGAGGTAAAGCTTGGTCTGTATCATTGTATGGAAAGACCGGAGCAGGCAGATAGGGAGCTTGCAGATTTACAACTTGTTCTATTTCGGAATAAATAGGGTTTTTTGGGTCTGAATGCAGCAAAATCAACTATTGCCAAACGGTCTCCATGTATAGTTGTTTTGGTAAATGCAAGATCATTTATTCAGTTATGAATTATGATTATCTTTTTTCTTCTTGAAAACAGTTGAATAGTGGATCCAATTTGGTGATTCCACTCATGAGTTACAGAGTTTTGCTGTAAGAGTGTTGTGCCTCACTTGTCTTCTTCTAGGTGTGAGCGAAACTGGAGTACATATAGGCAAGTGCAAACAAAGAGAAGAAATCGGCTATCAACACTCAGAATGAACTCCCTCATATATATTATGCACAACAAGAGGTTAAGAGATAGGAGGATGATGGGACCCGTTGGTGTGTGATGATGTGTCATCTGATAATGAGTGGTTCATAGATGATGAAACATATTTGTCATTATCAGACTTACAGCTAGAACATCTAATGTTGATGTTTTGAGGGGCGTAGCAGATCAAGTGGGCACATCCACTAGTACCACACCACACACATCCACTAGCTCTGCAGCACAACAATCAAGTAAAGATATTCCACAACTTCTTATGTGCTATCACATTATATTTATATCAAGTGAGCAATTAACATGATAATGATCTTTTCTCTTATTGAACAGAGAAGAGAAAAGTGAGTCATATTGAAGATGATGATGATATGACATTCATAGATATAATTGGAGAAGAAGATTCCCTTGAAGACCCATTTAGTGATGGGATATGATTGCATTTTATATGTTTTTTTTTACTTTGAGAGTTTTGTTGAACTAATATTTGGTGATTTTGTACTTTGAGACATGATTTTATTGCATCTATTTTTTTACTTTCCACTATTTTGATATATCATTTATATGTTTTTATTGTAAGATAGAATATTGCTATTATTCTCCTACTAAAACCCTTAATTTCTCATTTACGCAATTTTGTGTCCGTGAGGCTTACGCCTCAGACCGCCTCGAGGCTTAATTACACAATTTTAAAACTTGTTTTCTATACATCGTTTGAGTATCTCACCTCGTTCTCTGAGACAGTTGGGTGATGCTCTCCAAAACCCCGGCCAATTTTTTGTTTATAAACAACCTCAAATGCACTCTTTCTCATTCAACCCAAAAAATTTCCTGTTCTCCTCCCTAATCTCTTCCTTTTCCTACTGAATTCAACAACTGGTTTCGGCATATAAGAAATTCATCCATTAGTAACATTTAGCATTCAAAAATTGCTTTATTTCAGAAATTATTTACAGAATTACTTAATTCCAGCCATTAATTTCAGCACATACTAATTCAACAACTAAAGTAGCATACAACATCACTAGTTGTTCTTACTAATTGCAGAATTCCTAATCATAAACACACTCTGCTGTCTTACCAAATTCCAGCAATCAGTTGCAGAATTCAGCTCCACACAGCAGCCCGCTTCCTTCAGCTCCCCGCTATCCCATGGCCTGCACAGTAGCTGCTTCTCACACGTGAATGGGGAGGAAAAAATGAACAAATGGCTGATATTTAATGCTTCAGCAAATATCTTAATATAATAATATCACTAGGTGCAGGGGCGGAACTGCTCATGTGTTTAGGGGGGGGGGGGGGGCAATTGCCGGCGGAACTGTTCATGGGTTAGGGGGGGCAATTGGCACCCCCTTAAAAAAAATTTATTAGAAAGGGGCAATTAAGTAACTTGACCCCATAAATTTTTTATTTTGCCCCCCTTTGCCCTAACCCGCCGAATCCACGAACATAGCACGACGGGAAGTCTTCGGTGATTTGCGTGGAAGCCTGGAAGGCTTCGGTGTCTCGATGATTCGCCGTTCGCGCAAGAGAGGAACTGGTCATCTGGAGATTGGATTTCGCCAAGTTCGTCCACTGCTTGCGGTCCGCTTAGCTGTCGGCAGGGTCCCTTCGTGGCTTCGTGAATCGCAAGGGCCTCCGGTGAGATCTAGGTCAGTTTTGATTTTTGAACACATTGCTTGATTGTTCTATTTGTTATTTATTTTGATGGATATTCATACCGAAATGATGTGTGCTTTGTGGTATTTCTCATATTTTCATGGATTCATGGTGGCTCTTCAATTTTTTTGCTATATCTATTTTCATACCGAAATGAACAATAAGAAGGAAAGAAAAGGGAAAAAGCATCTGATGATTAGAATTTAGAGTTTTCTTTCTGGAATGAGATAGCCTAACTTTTTTCTATAGAAATAGCAGTGTTTGGTGACCTGAATAGTTTTAATATATATCTATATATTGCCAGGTTGTGGAGCTTCATTTTTGCAATATATAGGTGAAAAATGTGCTATGTAGTTTCGATCACCAGCGAACTTTCTTGTATGTTTGAAAGAGGAAAAAGAACTTAGTTATCAACTTTTTTATGCGTTGATCTTCTTTCATTTTTGCAATATATAGATATTTTTATGCGTTGATCTTCTTTCTTTGAATGTTAAGATTAATTGCTAACAAATTCAAGACTAATTATATTTAATTTTTACGGTAGATGATTTATACTTAGATTTTTGAAGAAGAAGATTACCTAATTGAAGCTCTATTCATGCTTAATCTTTTACAATGAAAACATAAAGGAAATATCCTTTGTTAAATGAATTTTTTTATCAAATCGCCTGGATTTCTAATCAAAGATGGTTCAATTTCAGTTTATTAGCATTGTAGGAGTCATCCTCATCTTAAACAGTCATTTACAAAACATAATATTTATAGATATATTAGAAACTTCGTATTTTATATAATATTTTGATTGACGGTTACTCTTCTTTGGTAATAAATTTCATTTTAGGTTTTAGAGAAATGGAGCATTATTTAAAGAGGAAAGAGCGAATAGAAATTGATTTTAACAATCTCCCAGCAGATCCAGGACTCCGACTTCCTATTTGGAGTTATGATGTAAATGATAGAGATAAGATTCCGAGATCATATCTATTGAAGGGACCACATCAACCGAGAAGTCATCAATTTCTAAACAACGACTGCAACTTCTAAGGGAGAATGGATGGAATGGTTTACTAGATGAAGTGTCACGTTTTTTGTAGTGTTTTTGAAGTTGTTGTTCCAAACATGAATGAAACATATAAAACTCGTCGTCGATCAGTAAGAGGAGGTGAAGATAAAACAAATCTACATCATTATCGTGTTGATTTATTTTATACAGTAGTTGACATGCAACTTCAAGAGCTAAATAATCGCTTTTCTGAATCAAGTGCTGAGTTACTTCTGTGTATGTCATGCTTAAACCCAAATGATTCTTTTCCGTGCTGTATTGATGACGCGAGGAATTGATATGTCTAGCGAGCTACATTCAAGTGATTTTTCTATATTGAGGTTATTGCTCTTAAAAATCAATTAGCAACGTACATTACGATATGCGGACCAGTGAAGAGTTCTCCTCTCTAAGAAGCATTGCTGATCTTGCAAAGCGATTGTTAAAGTTCAAGAGAAGATGTGTTCCTTGGTTTACAAACTATTACTTTACATTAACCTTACAGTCTACGCTACGGTGGAGAGAGAGCATTTCAGCATGAAAATTATAATACATCGATTACTAGTAGGATGGGTGATGATTGGCTTCAACGATTGTCTTGTGCCTTACATTGAAAAAAGATGTATTTGATTTGATTCCCAATGAAGATGTTATAATATTATCAAAAAATGCAAAAATAGATTGAAAAAATTGTAATGATTTCAATTTCTATTATTAATGGAATACAAGATTTCATTTTGAATTAATGCCTCTTTTTTTTTATATAGTCTATTACTAAGAATTTTGCCCCCCCCTAAGATGAAAGGCTGGTTCCGCCCTGACACTATAAAAATTAAATTTTATCTATTTATTAATTATAAGTGTATAACATGAACAATTTATAGATTAAATTTAATAATGTAAATCATAATATATCTATTGGTGTAAATTTATTTAAATATATAAACAAATTAGCAATAATTTATATTAAAATTGATAACTTTATATAAAACTAAATTTATATTAATATGAAATTAAAATGAAGATTGAAGATTTTAAATTTAAAATTTATATGAAATTTGTTTATTTTTATATGTCACAATTTATCGTTGTTGCATATTTATTACATTATATTTCATTTGATCTTATTCAAAATAATTTTATATATTTATTACATCAATCTAGTCTCAACTCTCAGTCCACACCCGAGTCGAGCCATTGAACCTTTAACATCTACTTCTTTCGATTCTATGTCCGGGTCAATTTTCACAAGCTGATCTTATTGTGCTTGAATGTGAACTGTTTTGTTCTACATAAAAAGGGTCAATTAAGTGATAAGGATTCTAACGACTCCAAGAGTTATGAGGGCTAGAGTATACAAGAATCGCTATTTCTTGATCAACAGGCTGCCTTTTGAAGCCATGAATCTAGCTTGTACTTTAAGGGCAGGACTTAACTCATCACCTGCTACATACAAATGCTGTGTGTAGATATTAACGCAACGATGTCCATTTTGATGGTTGATAGGTGACTCATATGCCTAATATAACTAAGTTGTATTGCATAAATGTTGGTGGCCCTCACCATGTTTTCCTGTTGTTTTTGTTGTTTATTTTTTTCATTGTCTAGCGTTGTGTGAAGGCGGGGAATTGTTAGAATTAGAATCTTATACCATGTAATCTTGGGTTCTTTAGTTCAAGACCTTTTAAGCTATGTCTATGTTGATTTTGTTTTCTATGGTTTTGAGAAGAGTGAAGGTAATGGAGGAAGTGCTATAGGGAATTGTTTCGCAGATTTTGAGCTGTAGATTGCTTTGTCATCTTACAAGGTGTCTGTTCATCGTGATTACTAAAACCGGTAGTGTGTTTTTGCTAATTCTTATACATAGCTTTTCAAGTGTTTGATAGATTTGTTCTTACGTATGTGCTACTGGTTTATTTCACTCTAAATAGAGATCAATGGATGGCGATACTCTTCTTCACTTCTGTATCTTCTTTGTTTCTTTATGGTTAATTGATCAGCTGTGGATTGGATTTTACTTATTTGTGTCTACTATTGGTTTAATCAAGTTTTTTCTAGATTGTTTATCGTTTTTAGCATATATCGTCAAAGGCTTGTTACTTATGATAATCTATTTGTTTTGTTTAAATCTTTGCAGAACTTTCTCTTGACACTAGCTAGGGATGCAAATATGCACCATGAGATTAATGAATTTGGCTTTCAGATGTCTTATCCGACCAGGTACTAGTTTTTACAGAATGTACTTTTTATACGCTATTACTGTTGGTTATGTAGTGCACTTGGATGATTT
>NW_021318618.1:4968648-4997480 GCF_001605985.2 Dendrobium catenatum | reverse complement strand
CCGATTGGGTTCAATCAATTTAATTTCATGAAATTGAACTCGAATCGGTGCCGAATCGCGCCGAATTGAACTCGACGACGCTCGACGGGGTTTGAATTGGATTGATTTGATTTAAATTAAATTAATTTGATTTAATTTAATTAAATCGAGGTTTGATTTGAGTCAATTTCGTCTTGATGACCTTCGATCGAAGCGATACGAAAATGTGCGTCAACATGTATAAGAAATGCATAACATTACATTCTATCTTGTTTACTGTTCAATACCTTTAGACAAGTCATATGATGACTTTAAGTTTTTGCATTTTTTCATCTTTCTAATTCAATATTCGGTCTGAATTACCAACTTTTAGAATTGAAGCTGTTCTCCCATTCAAGGTTGGATCCGAATTCCCAACTTTTAGAATTTAGATAATTTAGGCTTATCTCGTCAGGTCTTTCTCCTTTACTTGTGCAGGTCTATACCCCATATATGACTTATTTTACTTTTATACTCTCTTCCATTTTCATGTCCATTTTCATAATCATACCGTACTAATGTAATTGTTACTACTTAGTGATTCAATAATTCACATATATGAATAGTGGAGTAAATTGAAATAAATATTTTAATAAACATAACAAATATGAATTTGCAAATGTATAAAATTTATAATATTTTCTATACATATTTTGAGTATCTCACCTCGTTCTCTAAGGCAGTTCGGTGATGCTCTCCGAAACCCCGGCCAATTTTTTTGTTTATAAACAACCTCAAATGCACTCTTTCTCATTCAACCCAAAATTTTTCCTATTCTCCTCCCTAATCTCTTCCTTTTCCTACTGAATTCAACAACTGGTTTCGGCATATAAGAAATTCAGCCATTAGTAACATCTAGCATTCAAAAATTGCTTTATTTCAGAAATTCTTTACAGAATTACTGAATTCCAGCCATTAATTTCAGCACATACACACTAATTCAACAACTACAGTAGCATACAACATCACTAGTTGTTCTTACTAATCGTAGAATTCCTAATCATAAACACACTCTGCTGTCTTACCAAATTCCAGCAATCAGTTGCAAAATTCAGCTCCACACAGCAGCCCGCTTCCTTCAGCTCCCCGCTATCCCATATTCCCATGGCCTGCACAGTTGCTGCTTCTCACGCATGAATAGGGAGGAAAAAAAGAACAAATGGCTGTATTTAATGCTTCAGCAATTATCTTAATATAATATTATCACTAGGTGCACTAATGCTCCAGTAATAACCTTCTATTTTCTCCCAGCTGCATGATTTAATCCATCCATTGACGTGTTAAGTGATTACAGCTACAGTGATAATAATAATATAAAATGTAACGTGGTTGTTGATTGTTAAATGTTAATTAACTTTTACTATAATTTAATAGTTATTTAATTTAGTTTAACTTAGTTTTAAAGTAGCTGTTACAAAAATTTAATAATTATGCATATATTAGATTAGTAATTTACGTATACTTATATATGTCAAAATGTTTGGAATTACAAGTAAAATTTAATGAAATTAAATGAATATTTAGAAAAAGCTTATGCGGACATTATTTTGAATATTTTTGGGTATTATATATTTTGGGGTGGAGGTATTAGTTTTTAATAGATGTCTGATTTATAGTGAATTTATTTGGATGAATTGTCAATTGTTTTGTGGCATTATCTCTATCAGAGAGAAGTTAGTATGGTTTCTTATAGGAATTTATACTATTATAGCTAGAGTTATGATCACTTTATACCCTAGTACATCATTTAAAGACCGCCGGTTTTTTTTTTTAGTTGGTTATTTTTATTGTATATGCAAACAAAAAATAGGTACAAGAATGTTTATGATTGATTGAGATACCTTTGATTTTCAAGATTTTATTCAAGGTAATGATTTTTATAATTTTAATTTTGTGGGATCTTCATTCACTTGGTGTAATAATATGGGAAGGCTTGAGACAGGTTTAGGTTAGTAGGATAAAGTTTTGGCTTTTCTGCTTGGCTTAATGCATATCCAATTTTTTTATTTTTCATCTTCAATGCATGTACTCTTAACTTTTTCTATTATTATTATCCAACCTAAACCTTAGAACACCATTTGTTAGATTACCAACAATTTGATAATAATTTTTTTTTGTTTGAGAATGTTTGGCTTTCTTTTGCTTCTTCATGTGAAGTGATCACTCAAAGCTTAGAACACCATATGTAAAGGAAATCTAGTTGAACAGCTCCCTTAAAAACTTGTTAGCACTAATTATGCTAACAAGAGATGATACATTAACCCAGACAACTCCAGTTTTAGTCTCTTGAGAATTTTTTTTCCGAATTACAGATGCTGGAGCTGAGGATGATACTTTTGCCATTTTGATATCCACAGCTCTTTCCTGCTCTTAATGTTTATGTATCAAGTTTGAGATTATGTGGATGAAGCAATTGTGTTTGAGGTGGTTGAAGGATGGGGATTACAATATTGTTTTGTTATTCGAGTGTTACAACTCATCAGTGACATAATCAAAATTTAAAAACTGTTAAGGATGCTGGAGAAAAACTCTAATTCTATCGACAAATTCAATTATTTTGAACTTCATTCAAGACAAGTGGTTTTATGATGAACCAACCAATCTTTTTCACTTATCATTTTTGCCCTAAATAATGGATGAAAGTTGGAATAATAAACTTACAATTGATGTAGGATCGTAAATTGAGTATTGTATTCGAGGTATGACTCTTGATTGGGCACCAAAACTAGATAGATTTCTGACATATTTTTTCCAACCTTATTGGCCTATTATTTATGAGGAGGTTTGAACTTTTCTTTTTTCATTCTTCTTTTTGATCCATATGCATACCAATTGACGTCATACTTATATTTTTGTCCTTCTAAAAGTGTCCAAGCCTTCAAAGAATGGACATTTTTTCCAATTAGCTTATGAAATTCCATTTATAAAGTAATGGCAATGCTTTTAGTTAACATTTTGAAGACATTTTACATTTTATGTCAGCTCTTTTTTTCCTGAGCAAGGAGCATTTGCTCCACATCGTTGTATGCCCAACAACATTCTTAAGTTCAAAGTCGGCTCATGTGTTACACTGGGCTCGACTAAGCAATGACTATATGGTGATTATCTTGACAAATGTACAGCTTATGATTGGATAAATTGGATTTCCTTCTTGAGGTCCTTCATAGGTTTGATAGATGTAGAGCTTAGATTTGATTAATGTGGTTGAACTTCATGCAACATTAGAGGGAATGATTTGGCTATTTCACTGCGACTATCATAAAATCTCGGCTAGAATGAGACTCAGTATGATGATATCTTGTAAAAATGAATGACTCGAGTTGAATACATTTAAGAGTTCAATAATTAAGGATATAAAGTTTTGCATGTCACATATCTAATGTAAGTGTTAAACCAGCTTATTGGCTCGTTGCTTCAGGTGTTCATACATGTAATTGTTTTTAATGAAAGTGATCTTTCATGGACATTACCGAATCATCGGCTCACAATCAACTTGTATCTACTACCTTAGTATCTTCTAATAAGTAGGCTTTGCTGGCCTTTCTCTAAAAAAATCCATATTTATATATTTATTGAAATAATTTGACCTGGTTAACCATTGTATTTAACAAATGTCATCACACGTAGACACCATGTACAAAAATTCTCGTGCAAATCTGTCCTTAAAAAAAAAAAGATTGATAATATTTCTGTGACTTGTGGAATAAGAAACATGGAAATAGGATATGGTACCAAATAGTCAACATCTGTTTCATTCATGTGCCCGTAGGTTGTTGACCAATGCTTTGAATAAGGTCGGACACTTGATTCTATAAAGCTGACAATAATTTCTGTAGCATTGACTTGGTGATGAATTCTCAGTCTTTCTATCATATTCATATGGTTTATAACTTCACATGGCTCTTTGCAGGTAAGTTCACGGTAAGCTACATTCCAATTTGTGGAGAGAAAGAATATTATCTTGCTTGTGCATGTGGAGAGGTGTACACGCCACCTAGTGCTTATGTCGCATTGTATGGTTTGACTGTGCAAGCTTCATTCCTTGGCGGTAAGCATAACTTTTTGATTTTTGTGCCTTATCAGTAAAAATAGTGGCGTACACTCGGAAAAAAAAATGCTCTTGATTAGCGATGTGGATCATTATGAGATTGGAGGTTGGGATGGGTGTGGTTAGGTTACTCTCAAGTCGTGAGCACTAATAACACACACAATTTCCCTATCAAGGCAGTGCTAAAACTGCCTGCATCAAGCCATCCTTAAATCTCATGCTCCTACCTATTGATTGTGATGGACTTGACACTTACCTATTTTTTAATTTCTCATTTCAATTCAAATTTTGTAAGTCTGTATGATTAGCTTAAATGAAGTAATCAAATTTTATATTATGAATCCTCATAACATGACATTATTAGAATCACCATTCACTGCAGCTAAATATATGTTGGATCATTGTTAGCGCTAGCTGTCTTGTTATTTGAGTCATTTATATCCACTGGACCTCATTCATTCATGTTATTATGTTTTTGGGTTATTTCAGCCATTTGTTGATAAGTTTTTTAGTTCTTATTAGGAACCTTACCTTATAAAATGGATCCTTAGGACATTGTGATGAGGACATCTACAGGATATTCTAGCGCGAGGAGACATCGAAGATCTACGGCTATGCTCGCATCTTTTATTTCTGTTTGATGTATTATAATTTTATTATTTTAGCGTTCTTTTCCGTTTTTACCCTCACTTGAGGGACTAGATGCATGTGACCTCAAGGGATAATTTGGTCTTTTGTTTTGTTATTGTAGGGGGCCTATTTATAGCCCTCTTTTCCTCTTATGAGGTTAATGAATGAATGACTATTAATGAAAATTCAGCTTTCTTGTTCTTGATCTTTTTGTGAGTTCTTGAGAGGAGAAACCCTCGAGAGGGCCACACATCACCCGTCAGCCGCCGGTGGATTCCAGGACTCGCGGTTAGTATTCGTAGTATTTTCTTATCGTTTCTTTCTTTTCCCTAGAGGTAGCCGGCAACCTCCCATCTTCCCTAGACCGTCGGCTCCCTGCATCCATACCATCCCACAGGTCACCCCAACCGCCAGCCTCCCCTCATCCATTCACCTCCCGCTGGCCTAGCCCATCCACCACCTCCACCCGCCAACCTCTTTCCCCTTAACCTTCCAAACCACTGGCCCCTCCCTTTTCTTATTTTGAATTTCAAAATTTAAATTCACCCATAATTACTTTCCTAATTTAATTTGCTATTAATGTGGAAAGGTGTATTTTGAATTCAATAAATATTTGAATTTCAAATACCTTCCCTATTAATAAACTCCAATTAGGAAACTCCCTCAATTAAATGAAATCTGAAATTAAAATTCAGATTTGATTTAAATCCGTAATTGAATCCTTGGGGCCCACATATATTGAACCTAGACATCTAATCCTCCTTCCCATATGGCCGGCCCATCTCCGTCCCCATCTCTCTCCAATTAACCCATTAACACCAATTAAAATTTCCTTCCTTGCCCCTTAACCGCCGGTACCATATTGGTTCCAATTTGGGGTTAGTTTGAATTTTAAATCAATTCCCTTTCTCCCTTTGAAAACCTGAAATTATTAATTTCAGGTTTTCCTATTTATGTTTTCCCTCCTCTAAGTCAAATCCCCATCTTCCTTCCCAAACCTAGCCGCCCTTGCAAACCTTTCCCCCCCATCACGCCTCCCTCTACTACCCAGGAAATTCAGGCTCTCAGTCAACAATTTTCGGCAAGGTGTCTTATTGCTCGGCACCCTTGGACATCACTAATTGCTGTCCAAAAGCTCCAAACATCCCATAGCAGCTGTCCAAGGTTTTCCTAAGCCTTATAGGTGGCTGTCCAGAATTGTTTTAAATGCTCATAGCTGCTTTCCAGTAATTTCCGTGATCTCTTATTGCTGCCCTGCCACCCATGACTTCCAGATTGTTGTCCAACAACATCATGAAGGTTTGTGGTCGCTGCCCATTTCTTTTCCAACATTCAAACGACCTTATCGAAGTTTGTATCCCTCTTGTCTTTGAGTAAACTCGACATCGGACTCGTTATCTTCATAGTTGCATTCTCGATTGTGGTTTTATTATATTCATGAAGATAATGTTAATGCTTCTCCGCTAAAACTTAGTAATTGGAAGAGTTGATTGAGGGATCATTGCATAATAACTAATCTTATCGTTAACATTGGAATTTCTTGTTGAAAACCATCCATGTATGCAACGTTAGATTAAATTGATTGTTTTACGATCTTAATTCCTACGCATGTGATTTGGCCTAAGCTTGTGTTACCGCTCTTTGTATTTTATCTCGTCCTTTAAACTCACTGAAAGATATAATTATTATGTTCTTTACATATTAAGCATGCAAATTCTTTAAGCAACAAATCTTTACATGTGTGTTCTACATCACATTGTTTAATATGTTATCGAATCATTTATAATGAAAACAATCTCTGTTACTTGGACGTGTTGTCCCATATTAAATGTAATAATAAAACTTGAATTCCTCTGAGAGCCTATGTCTTTTTCAAATGGGTGACTTGAGATGTTATCTTGCATCAGTTATTCTTGTAGTCCTTAGTGCTATATAACTCAGGATCGGGCTTGTCACAACAATTTACTTGGTCATGTCCAGACAATCTACCCTTAAAACGTAATTGGTTACTTGGTTTTAGCTGCCTTCCGGCTTATGGTTTCACAGAATCTACAACAACAATATCAAGCCTTTGTCCCACTACATGGGGTCGGCTACATGAATCTTTTTTCTCTATAGTATCATATTAAAAGTTAAATTCTCGTTTAAATCTAATAAATAAAGATCATTTCTAATATTTTCTAACCAAATCTTTTTAGGTCAACCTCTACCTTTCTTAAGATAAGTCAAATTTAATACCTCTACTTTCCTAGCCGAGTCATCGGAAGGCTGCTGTTTTAAGTGACCAAACCATCTAAGGTGAGTCTCTCTAATCTTATCTTTCACTGGAGCAACTCCAACATTTTCACATGTATGCTAATTTCATATCCTATCTCCAAGGGTAAAGCCACTCATCCACCTGAGCATCCTCATCTCTGCAACACTTAACTTAGTATTATGCTTCTCTTTTAATGGCCAACATTCGACATCATAAAGCATTGCAGGTCTCACTACCATATTATAGAGTTTTCCCTTAAGTTTGAGGGGGACTTTCCTATCACACAACAAGCCCGATGCATCCCTCCACTTCAACAATCCAACTTGAATTTTGTTGATAATATCCCCATCTATTTCACCATCACTATGAACAATAGATCCAATATATCTAAAATATGTATACTCTTATTAATGACTTGATCGCCCAAAGTCACAATCCCCTCACTAGGTCTATTACTATTAAAATTATACTCTATATATTCTGTTTTAGATCTACTCAAGCGAAAACCCTTAGACTCAAAGGTTGATCTCCATTATTCAAGTTTAGCTTCAACTCCCTCTCTAGTCTTATCAACAAGAAGAATATCATCAGCAAAAAACATACACCAAGATACCCCCTCTTGCAAATTTCTAGTGAGAACGTCTATGACTAAAGCAAAAAAATATGGGCTTAAGGTTATGTAAAACCCGAAAATGTCGAACCGTCGTGGCGCGACGCATCAAGACGAAAATAGAAGAATATACAAATTTCTCGGAATTCTACAAATTTTTTTTTTTATAAAATTCTACATAAAATTTCGAGTGATTTAGTATAAAGGACTTAGGTTTAATTTTGCTTAGATTTGAAATTAAAAAAATGACGAACTCTACTTAAAGACAAATGTCTAAATAGCCCTTCCCGATTCTTATGATACTTTTTGCATGTGAGGGCACATGCGTCCTTTCCCTTATCCAACTGCCCAAATAAGCTCAACCTTTCGGTTCCTTCATTCTTTTTGTTCGATCGAAGGAAGTAGAGGGAGAAGGTGGCGGAAGCAAGGCTAGGGTGACAACGACGACAGTTTTCCGACGGAAGTTTTTTTTTTTGGGGGGGGAATCGAAGTAGAAGGTTTAAACCTACCCCTTTGATCCCCCCCTCCCCCGCGTGCAAAACTTTTGTTGGAAAACCGACGTCGCCGCTGCTCTTTCCTTCCTTCGGCCGAAAAAAAAAGAATGAAGAGACCGAAAGTTTTGGATCTTCTTGAGCTTATTTGTGTGGTGGGGTAAGGGAAATGACGCATGTGAGGACATGTAAAAATTTTCTTAAGAATCGAGAAGGGCTATTTAGTCATTTGTCTTTAAGTAGACTTTCCTAATTTTTAATTTTAAATCTAAGTAAAATTAACCCTAAGTCTTTTGTACCAAATTGTTTGAAATTTTATGTAGAATTTTATAAAAATTATTTTGTCGAATTTCGACAACTTTGTAAATTCGCCTATTTTCGTCTCAGTGCGTCGCAACACGTTGCAACACTACGGTTCGACACTTTTGGGTTTTACAATTCTCCTCTCCAAATAAAAATTTCGTCATCGAAGTTAAAATAAGAGGGACAAAGTATACCTTAATCAAAGAGATGAGGATATCATTTCCTTATTTATGATTCTTTCTCCCATGTAGTGTCCCTCTCAGATCAGCACTTCCTTAGAATCTTAACAAAAGGTATGTCTCTCCTTCGGAGTTGCTTTACAATATACTCCAAAACACGGTCTAGCTCTTCAACATAAGTAAGATTTGGCTGTATTTCCGTATGTTCTATTATGATCTTAGAAGGATCATCTGACATAAATTTTTTTTTTAGGGAAGAAATATGAAACACGTTGTGTACAACATACATATTAGCTAGTAAGGCCAATATGTAGGCCCCATTTCTAATCCTTTCCACAATATCAGAAGGACCAATGCAACGGGGACTAAGCTTGTCAGTCTTTCTAAAGCGTTGTACACCCTTCATAGCTTAATGAAAATAAAATCTCCCATATTGAATTTCACAGAGCGGTGAAAAGCATCATAGTACTTCTTCTGTCTATCTTGTACTGCTCATAGCTTATCTCTGATAATTATGATCTTGTTGGTAGCGTCATCAACCAAATCGGAGCCAATCATTTTCCGTTCGTGTGTTCCACATTTCTTTCCATAGAGTGCTTCATATGGAGCAATTGCTATGCTGGCTTGAAAGTTGTTATTATAAGCGAACTTTATCAAAAGAATGTGAGATTCCCAACCTCCACCAAAATCAAGAACACACAATCTAAGCAAATCTTTAAGAGTTGGTATAGTACACTCAGATTGTTCATCAGTTTGAGGATGAAATGCTGCACTGAAAGTCAATCTGGTACACATAACCTCTTGAACATTACTCCAAAGTCTAGAGGTAAACCTACCATCACGATCATATTTTATGGACTTCGGTACACCATGCAGATGAATAATCTCTTCCACATACAACATTGCTAACTTCTCGACTGAGTCAGTCTGTCGAATAGGCAAAAAGTGAGCAGATTTCGTAAGTCTATCAATGATAATCCAAATAGCATCATGACCCTGTCAAGATCTCGGTAAGCCTATCACGAAATCCATAGCAATATCATCCCACTTCTATTATGGGATCGGCAATGGTTGAAGTAATCCACCTAACTTTTGATGCTCAACCTTGACTAATTGACAAGTGGCACATTTCACAACATAATCAGCCACGCTCTTCAACCCAAGCCACCAAAATAAGCCCTTCAAGTCTTGATACATCTTGTTGCTACATGGATGAATGATATAACCCGAATGATCGTCTTCATAGAGAACATCCCTCCTCAAGTCATCCACATTTGGCACACAAACTCTGCATCTTTACCACAGAAGATCATTCTCATCAATAGTAAAATCCTCATCATGGCCTGCCCTAACCATATCCATAATCTTCATAAAATCAGGATCCCTCAGCAATGTTTTAGCTATCTTACTATTCAAATCAAACTGCACTATCATTTAACTTAAACATCCCACATTCTCAGTCATAGAAAGTATTACAAACAACTCCAAGCGTTCAATTTACTCAACCAGCTTCTCATGCTGGGTCAATAAGCAATTCACCTTCATAGGCATTTTCCTGCTTAAGGCATCAATAATGGCATTTGTCCTCCCTTGATGATACTGAATATCCAGATCATAATAATTAAGTAATTCAATCCATCGCCTTTGCCTTAAATTCAGCTCCTGCATGAAGATATAGTTCAAGTTCTGGTGATCAGTAAATATTTCACAACGCACCCCATATAGGTAGTGCATCCAATTCTTCAAAGCAAAGACTACAACAACAAGCTCCAAATCATAAGTTGGATAGTTTTTCTCATGATTTTTCAATTGTTTAGAAACATAGACAACTATTTTCCCGTGCTACATCAAGACACATCATAAGTCCCTTAGTGATGCGTCACTAAAAATCTGAAAACCTTCAGTGCCTGAAGGAGTAGTGAGGATCAGTGCAGTCATCAAGCAAGTCTTCAACTCTTCAAATGCTTTTTCACATTGATTGCTTCACTCAAACCTCACTGCCTTCTGAGTCAATTTACTCAATGGTGCAGCAATATTGGAGAATCACTCAACGAATCTTCTAGTCTGCTAACCCAAGAAAACTTCGTATCTCAGTAATGATCGTCGGTCTGGGCCACTCAGCTCTAGCCTGCACCTTATGCTGATCAACTGTAATGCTTTCACCACTAATCACATGACCCAGAAATGTTACGCTCTTCAGCCAAAACTCACACTTGGTGAACTTGACATATAATTCATTGCATCTTAAAATCTGCAACACAACTTGAAGATGATTGTCATGATGTTTTTCATCACAATAATATATCAAAAAATCATCTATGAAGACGATGAAAAAATTGTCGAGCATCGGCTTAAAGACCTGATTCATCAGATAAAAGCAGCTGGAGCATTTGTCAACCCATAAGGTGACACTATGAATTCATAGTGTCCATACCTTGAGCTAAAAGCTGTCTTAGGGATATCCTCCTTTCTAATTCTTAACTGATAGTAGCTGGATCTCAAGTCAATCTTGGAAAAGATTGTGGCTCTTACAAGCTGATCAAACAAGTCATCTATCCTCAACAAAGGATACTTGTTCTTGATGGTAAGCTTGTTCAACTCTCTTTAATCAATGCAGAGCTGCATGCTACCATCCTTCTTCTTAACAAAAAGAACGGGTGCTCCCCATGGTGAGGTACTTGGGCGAATAAACCCCTTCTATAACAGCTCCTGTAATTGGCCCTTGAGCTCTTGCAGTTCCTTAATTGCCATGCGATATGGTGGTTTCGAAACAGGCGCAGCACCAGGCAAAAGATCAATAGAGAAGTCAATTTCTCTAATAGGGAAGTTGACCCATTAATTGCAAAGTTAACTTTATCTTTTCACTTTCCAAAAACAATTTTTCCATTTTCCAATCTCACTCTCTCCCATTCCACTAAGCCCCACCTCTCTAATTAATCTCATATCATTCCTAATCTCCCCCAAATAGCAAAAATTGTCGCTTCCCTCATTCCAAATTTCGGCCAACATCTCTTCTTCTCCACTGTTAAGCAAGACATAAGGAAGGCACTATGGAGCAACCCTTTGAGGATCAACCGGCTGAGACCACACCCCATCTAAAGGAAGCTTCCATGCGACGCAAATACCTAAGTCTTTCTACTCTTACTTCATACATTTAAGTAGATAGTTTTGAAGTCCAATTCTCTGTGGCATCACTACTTTCATGTTAATTTAAACATGCTAGCTTCTTAAATCATTGAGTGCATAGTTCTCGTAGTGACTGATCTATGTTAAATATTGGATTTTTTTGCCAACCCATGTTAGCTAAGTTGTTGACTTGATTTATCCTTCTTGAATTCTAGAATTTTGGTTGTGGTTAATTGCTATTTATGGATTGTGTTTCTTACTTGTTTGAAGCTTGTTTTACACATCCCCATGATTAATAGCTTGCTGATTTTAAATTTAACTTATATTTAATTTCATAATGCAAGTCTTCAGATGCTAGTCCTAAATCAGAGATACTCTTGGTTTTCATTAAACATTTATTTAACTGCCCTAGCTTCATACTCATAAATTTTGACTCGTTATATATCACTGTTATTTAACCGTTGACTTGCCTACAGGTGTTCTTGAAAAAGTTGGAGTTGAGCCACAGATTCAGCGAATTGGCAAATATAAAAGTGCTGGGGATCAGTTGGCACGAAAAAGCATGTCAAAAGAAAATTGTGAGATGCTGACATCACTGCTTGATGATATCTATGGAAATTGGCTAGAAATAATTTCATCAACTCAAGGTTTTATCACTCTTTTGAAAGTATTGATAAGTTTGAATTTTCCACGCCCTGATTCTTTTTTAACTTCGTTTCTGAATTTTGTGTCAGGAAAGACTAAGGAGGAGGTTGAGGAATTTATCAATTCAGGAGTTTATCAAGTTGAAAGGCTAAAAGAAAATGGATGGATAACAAATACTCTATATGATGATGAGGTGCGGTACATTAGTTGCGTAATTAAATATAATGTAATGCTTATGGAAAAATGATGTTGATACGTGTTATCTTATAACAACTTAGCTAATACTTCTTTGGAATTATCATTACATTTGCGAGTAAAGCCTATCAGCTTTCCTTTTAAAAAGAGGTATGATGGTTTGCCAGAATTATGCCGTAGAATCCTACTATTAAAGTGTGATGAAGTGTAGAAATATTAGTATATTAAAGTTTATTATTCATTGTCACGGAAACAAGTTTTCTGAAAGCTTGGAGTTAATGCTGCAATTAACCTCTCCTGAGATCTTTCATTAATGGGAGCTCATGCACTGGGTACAGAGAAGTTTATTTTTAATTTTTTTTAATTGTAGACTATTAAAAATTAATTTTATCTTTTTATTAATTGTAAATGATTTATAATTGTAAGTTTATAATATGAATTTAGTATATAGTTTGTAGTTGTAAATTTTATTTAAATATGTAATATAAATTAATAATAATTAATATAAAAAATTTAAGTTTATATGTGAATCATATTTATTTTTGAATCACAAATTTATATGATCACATAATTATTATATTATTGATTTTTATTTAAATATATTTAATATTTATTATGTCATCTAGTTCAACCCTGATCGAACCATTGAACTTTGAATATTTCATTTTTTCAATTTGATGTTTGATCCGATTTTCACAACCTTGAATGAGACTTGTTGCGGACTAGAATATACCCGGCGATAGAGTTAGAATACTACGTCTTAGCGTTGCACGAATATCCAGTTCACACACACAGAACACAGGATTTTTTACGTGGAAAATCCTAAAAAGGGGAAAAACCATGGGGCCTAGCCCAGTTGAAAAGGTTTCACTAGAACTTGAGTGGTTATAATGTGCTGACTCGCTTATGTGAGCGATCAGATTACAAGTAACAATTGTACAATAGAAGTCAGGATGTCAGGTAATGGTTTGGCAGGACTTCGAGCCTTAGATGATGATCTGGAAGAACTTCGGGCCTTAAATGAAGGTCTGGCAAAGGTGAGAGTCTTCAACGATGGCCTAGCAAAGATGAGAGCTTCAAGTGAAAGACTGGCGGAGCGTAGAGCATCAGGTAGCAGGTGGTGGTCCGGCGGAACTCCGGCGGAACTCCGGCGGTGGTCCGGCGAAACTCCGGCGGTGGTCGAGGAGGCTAGGAAGCAAGAGCGATCTCCGATCTCTCTCTTTTTTCCTTAGGCTCAGGGGTCCTTTTTCAAGAGGAGAGGGGGCTCTATTTATAGATTTTGAGAATGACATGGCCCGTAAATAGGTGGAGGATCAAGGGTTAGTTGGGAGTGGTTGAATGGACGGTCGATCTTGAATCCCTTGATCATGAACCGTTCGATGGACTTTTGAGTGTTGTAGTGATGTCGGAATTCAGTGATCTTGGGCCCGTTGGATTCGTCTCGTCGAGCCGCTCGATTCGACTATAAGTTTGTTATGTTTGGAAGCCGTTTGGTAGTCCGAATTGTGGTTTGAACTTTCCATCAGTGCTTCAGATCCTTGATTTGGATCCATTTGGGGTCGGATTGGGTCGAATTTGGTGTCATTGGGTTCATATTTTCGAGACGCTCAGTTCGACTGTAAGTTTGCTGAAATCGGAGTTCAGATGCTCCTGATTTTGATTTCGAAAGTTTCCAACTTGATTTTGCTTTGAGATTAGTGCCCGATCAAGATAATTTTTGTACGATTGCCCCCTATTTTCGGATGTCGAATCTCTAGGAGTCCGAAAATATGCATTGTAGCCGGCGAAAATTTTTTCACGTGACTTGAATGTAGTCCGATCGTGGGTGTAGAGGTCCCGAAACACTTTAAAAGTGTCAAAATTGAGTCAGGAACGTCAAAAAACGGTTTCGGGGACCCCAAAAACTTTCGATTTGACCTTTTCGGGACCAAAATTGGGTCAAAATATATTCTGTAACTTATAGTTTAAATAATAAAATAGGTATAATAATATCAACTCTTCTTTAGTGGATGAGTGGTAAAACTTTTGCCATTCATGCCCAAGGTTTTGGGTTCGAATCCAGGGGAATGCATGGATTTTTTGAGGTGATGACGTGGCAGCGACATGCGGATTGATGACGTGGCAGTGACATGCGGATCGATGACGTGACACCCATAACCTGTTGGGTCATGGCTAACGTGGCCACGACATAGATCGTGGTTGATGTGGCACCCATGACCTGTTGGGTCATGGCTGACGTGGCCACGACATGCAGGATCGTGGGTGACATGGCCACGACACGCAGATCGTGGCTGACGTGTCATAAATGATATGTTGGGTCATGGATGATGTGGCAGTGCCATACAGGACAGATCGATGACGTGGCAATGACACATATGACGGATCAGTGGCATGGCGCCCATTTGCAGGGTGGATTGATGACGTGGCGCTGACGTGGCACCCGATTTTTTTAACTCCTCTCTTCCTATAAATAGACCCCCCATGGGCCTTATTCCTTGGACCTTCTCCTTCTCCTCTCTTCTCTCAGTAGAGGCCTTCTCTGCCGCTTGGATAATTGGTATCCATTGTCTAACAGCAGAGCACCTCTTTGTGAGAAAGAGTTTTCTCCCTCTCATCTCCTCTTAGTAGAGGCCTTCTCGGCCCCTTGGACAATTGGTATCCATTGTTTAACAACAGGACCCCTCTTTGCGAGAAAGAGTCTTCTCCCTCTCCCTTCGGCGCTCTTGCTATACGGAGGCTTTCCCTCACCCTTGGTCAATCAGTATCCATTGTCCAACATAAGGGCCCCTCCCTATACTGGAGTAATGTCGGGCGACCACTTTCCTTTGAGAGATTATGCGGTTAGGGAAAATCTTGCCGTTCCGCTGACGGCGGGCGGAGGCCTGATAAATGAGCGAGGGCAGATGATCTGGCATCCACCGTCACTAGTGATACTCTGACTATTTTTCACAAGAAGTTCCACTTTCCAAATGAATTGGTGGCGGTGGTCCCTAAGAGGTCTGATCGGGCTGGCGCTCCTCCGTCCGGGTACTTGACCATTTGTGAGACCCGTTTGCGATCAGGGCTGCGCTTTCCTCCTCCTGCTGAGTTGATCGAGATTCTGATGCATTGTGGGATGTCTCTATCCCAATTTACGTACAGAGGCATGTCGGTGACGATCGGGTTGATAACATTTTTCAGAGATCGAGGGGCCGTTCTGACACCTTAACGTCTTTCCCGGATGGGCCGATTTACCAGCGACGCACAGGGGCGTGTTACTTTCAGATCCAAATGGTTGGACATGCGTACTCGGGATCCTGCGGAGAGTTGGTCCAGTGCATTTTTCTTCGTGAAAAATGATTGGGGCCTGACGGAGAATTGGGGGAGATTGAGGGACATGTCTGTCCCTTTGCATGTCGGAGAGAAAGATATCAAGAGGATTCTTAAGGTCCCTTACGTCGAGCATCTTCTATATGAGGTTCGTTATTTGAATAAATACATAGAAGAAGAGTTTCTGTTCAGGATTGGGCTGTCATTCCACGCTGAGAGATCAGATGCAAGGATGCTAAAACCGACTTCCAAGATCCCCCGCAGTTCCAAAGGCGGCCACCAAGAGACAGGCGAGAGGTGAAGATCCCTAGGCTTTGTTGAAGAAGAAAAAGTTGGAGGGGGTTGCTACGAGCAAGGCTGCACCTGTCTCTTCTCCTACCAAGATTCGTATTCTTGAGGATGTTTTGAGTCATCAATGCATTGAGCGTCGCAAAGCTAATGACTTGGTACACAACCTTCCCCTGATACTTTTTCTTTCATTTTCTTTTAAACTGACCTCTAATATGTTTTTCTTTCTTATTTCAGTTGTCGCGACGTACGGAACTTACTGAAGCTTTGAACCATTGGAACGACGAATTTGTGAGGGTCAAGTACCTTCATGGAGAGTTCAAGCGGAAGTATAATATGAAGGCCAAAGAGATGAAGGTGTTGGAGGAAGAATTGTGCGAGTGCAGGACTGAGTTGGCAAATATGGTGCACTCTGCTTCCCTTCAGAATCATCAGACAGATCGGCTTCAGATCGACCTAGTGGAGGCACAATCGATGATCACTCAGCTCTCGAAAGATCATAAATCCTCTGCAGAGAAGATAGCAGTGCTTGAAGCTGAGAATAAGAGGTCCCAGACTCTTATTGCTGGGAAGGAGGCCGTTCTGACCGGCCTTGAATCTTCGAGAGTCATTGAAGATTTCAAGAAGTTTGTAGCCTTCAAGATCGTCATCCAGGATCACGTTCAGGAGGCCCGTGATCACATTTATGAATTAGAGGTGAAGGCTTTAGAGAAGCAGTGCATTGAGGAAGGATTCATTCGAGGCTTCTTGAAGGGGGTTCATCTGGTGCAGTGGAAGACCGGAGTTGAGGTTGAGGGGCTGACACCTAGTCAGGCCTCAGATGACTTTCCCTCAGACTCTGATGGCGACGAGATAGAGAGCGAGCTGCAGAAGGCCTTTGCCTTAGAGGTTGATGATGAGATAGTGGAGATAGAGTAGATCTTTGTCAGCTGTACTACTTTATCTTTCTTAGTACCTTTTTTATTTTCATTTGTATTAGGCGTTTGTGTTGACATGTGTGATGTCTACTTTAATTTAGTAATGGATTGCTGATGTATTTATTAGTGAAGATTATTTCAATTTTCTTATTTCAACTTGAGTGAAAATTTTTCTTTATGCTCTTTTAAGGTACTCGACCTGTTTGAGGCTTTTAATAAATGCACTCCAACTTGTGTGAATGATTTTTGAAGAATCCTTTAAGGATATAAGGTCTATCCGAGGCTGTTTTGTCAGAGCCTTGCTTGATGACGTTAATCTTTGTGAAAGAGATTGAGAGAAAACACACAATACTAAAGACATAACACATAAAACAAGTAGTACTACTGTGCTCTACTGATAGTACTTGCGGAGATTGTCAACATTCCAGGTCCAAGGGAGCATCTTTCCTTCAGCATCCTTCAATTTGAAAGTATCAGGCTTCACCATAGCTGCTACCAAGTATGGACCCTCCCAAAGGGGGGAGAGTTTATCGCGTTGAGGGCCTTTTCCTGCTACCTCGATGCTGCGTAGAACAAGATTTCCAATCGATATACGCCGTGGTTTCATTCTTCTGTTATAGTGTCGGGCAACTCTCTGGTGGTAGGCATCAACCTTAAGCATTGCCTCATCTCTTGCATCTGGAAGGAGGTTTAGGTTGTGCCTGAGCTTTTCGTCGTTGGCGTTGAAGTCAAAAATTTGAACTCTATGACTTGGGACTCCAATGTCGACGAGAATGACAGTCTCCGTGCCAAAGCAGAGGTTATATGACTTTTCTTATGTTGGAGTCCTTGCCGTAGTACGATAGGCCCAAAGGACATTTGAGAGTTCGTCAGCCCATTGCCCCCCAGCCTTATCCAGCCGTGTCTTCAATCCTCTCAGAATGGCTCGATTAGTGACCTCCGTTTGTCCATTAGTCTGAGTATGGGCCACAGCCGTGTGCACTAGTTGAATGTGGAGATCTTTACAAAATGTGGTGAAGACCCTTCTGGTGAACTGTGTTCCATTATCGGTGATAACTTTCGCTGGAATGCCAAAGCGACATATTATGTTCTTCCATAGGAACTGTTTGACATTTGCTTCAGTGATCTTCGCCAGAGGTTCTGCTTCTACCCACTTTGTGAAATAGTCCACAACCAAGATGATGAACTTCCGCTGTCCCGTGGCTATAGGAAAGGGTCCTAATATGTCAATTCCACACTGGGCGAAAGGCCAGAGACTCTGTAATGTTGAGATCTCTATGACAGGTAGATGGGTGAGGTTGGCATGTAACTGGCAACTGTTACATTTTCGCACGAGCTCTAGCGCGTCCTGCTTCATCGTTGGCTAGTAAAATCCTTTCCTCAGGATTTTATGGGATAATGCTCTTCCACCCAGGTGTTCTCCGCAAATGCCTGAATGTACTTCTCGGAGTGCATAATTTGACTCTGAAGGAGGAAGGAACTTGAGATAGGGTCCCGAGAAGGCTCGTTTGTATAACTCTCCATTGATAATGGTAAAGTTTGCTGTCTGCCTTTGAAGTCGTGTTGCTATTGTCGAGTCTTCAGGAAGAACACCTTGTAAGAAAGCTAGAATGGGATCGATCCAGGATGTCTCCCTCAACTCATCGATCGATTGTATTATCCATGAACCTGGAATACTCAGGAAGTGAATTTCTTCGATATATTTTTTTTGAAAGTGTCACCGGTTGTGGAGGTAGCTTGCTTGGAAAGGGCGTCTGCTCGTGCGTTTTGCTCTCGTAGAATATGGACGATCTCATATTTGTTTATACTGGCTAGGAGTAGTTTTACTTCGTTGCAATATAGGGCCAGTTGAGGGTTGTGGATGTCAAACTCTCCTTCGACCTGTAAGGCGATTAACTGTGAATCAGTGTAGATCACCAGGTTTTGCACTTCACAGTCGATTGCCAGTCTTAAACCAGCAGCAAGATCTTCGTATTCTGCTACGTTGTTTGTTGCAGGGAATTTGAATCGGAGTCCGTATTCGAGAGCAACTTGTTGTGGAGAGATTAGCAGAACTCCTGCCTTGGCGCCAGAAACTCCAAAGGCTCCATCAACATACAACGTTCAGCCTGGTGGAGAGGGAGAAGCACTTGGTTGATTTTCAGACATCGAGATGGTGCATTCAACTACAAAATCTGCAAGTGCTTGTGATTTGATATCGGGCCTAGGCAGATAGTGAATGTCGAACTCTCCTAGTTCTACAGACCACTTGATGAGTCTGCCAGAGGCTTCTGACTTTTGTAGAATGTTTTTTAGCTGCAAATCCTTGTAAACTCTGATTGTATGTGCTTGAAAGTAAAGGCGTAGTTTTTTGGCTGAGTATACTAACGCCAAAGCTGTCTTATCTGCTGAGGGATAACGTCCTTCTGTTTCGGATAATATCTTACTGATATAATAGATAAGACGTTGTATAATGTTCTGCTCCTGAACCAAGACTGAACTGATTGCTTGGGTGGAGATAGCCAAGTACAAATATAATCTTTCTCCCGGAACTGGTTTTGAGAGTAGCGGAGGTGAGGCTAGATAGGTTCTAAGCTGCTCGAAGGCCTCTTGACATTCATCAGTCCATTGAAATCCTGAGCTACGTGCAACTCTAAGGATTTTGAAGAAGGGTAGATATCTATCTCCAGAGCGAGCTAAGAAGCGAGAGAGTGCTGCACTTCTTCCATTTAATCTCTGGACATCTTTGATGTTTCTGGGAGGCACCATATCCCTTAGAGCTTTGATCTTCTCATTATTGGCCTCAATCCCTATGTGGGTGACCATAAAACCCAAAATGTTTTTTGAGGGCACTCCAAATGCACATTTGGAGGGGTTGAGACGCATGTTGTAAGATCGAAGGAGACAGAAGCATTGCTCAAAATCAGAAATATGCTGAGATTTTTCAAGGCTTTTTACTAGCATATCGTCTATATAAACCTCCATCGTATGCCCTATAAGGTCTTTAAACACCTTATTCATGAGGCGCTAATATGTGGCTCCTGCATTCTTTAATCCAAAGGGCATAACATGATAGCAGTACATTCCTCTGTCTGTTTGAAAGGCGGTTGCCTCCTCGTCTACGGAATTCATTCTTATTTGATTGTAGCCTGAGTAGGCATCCATGAAGCTCAGCATTTGATGTCCGGAAGTGGCATCAACAAGTTGGTCGATACGAGGGAGCGGAAAGCAGTCTTTCGGACAGGCTTTATTGAGATCTGTGTAATCTACACACATCCTCCAAGCTCCATTAGTCTTTTTTACCATTACTACATTTGCCAGCCAGGTGGGATAGTGCACTTCTCGTATGAATCCAGCCTCTAGGAGCTTGTCGACTCCTTTCTCAATAGCTTGTTGGCGCTTCGGTGCAAAACCTCGCTTTTTTTTTTTTTGAATAACCGGTTTGCATGTTGGGTTTGCATTGAGGGAGTGTACAATTACTTCAAGGTTGATTCCGGGCATGTCTGCCGGACTCCAGACAAAGATGTCTTCATTTCTTCGTAAGAATTCTATATATTGTCTTCTCTTCCTCCAAGAGTAATGATCCGATCTGTATTGTCCTTGAAGGATGTTCATCGAACAGGGAGACACATGCAAGATCTTCAATGGGGGAGGCCTTCTGAGGAATGTCCTCGTTTCGTAGATCAAAGTTTTCGATGCTTAAGGTAATTGATGGGCGTGGTTGAGCCTGTCAAAGATAGCAGGATTATGCCTCTTGTTGATCTCCTCGTACTACATCAGTTCCTGATGGGGTGAGAAATTTCAGTCTGAAATGTGGGATTGAAGCAACGATCCCGAAAATTGACTGTAATGGCCTTCCAAAGATAACATTATATGCTGACTCCGACTTCACGACAATAAACTGGATGGAATGTGTGGCTTGTCCGGGGAATTCTCCCAGCACAATGGGAAGACTTATCATACCTTCCACTCGTACATGTCGATTATCAAATCCATATAGCGGGCCTGCAGCGGGTTGGAGCTTCTCTCGAGCGAGGCCCATGTTGAGAAATATGGAGTAGAATAGAACATCTACGGAGCTCCTGTTGTTGATTAAGATCCTTTTGACTTTGTAGCACGGGTCACCGATCCCTGCGCTTATTACAAGTGGGTCTTAATGAGGGGTATTTATTCCCTCTTAGTATGCCCACGGCTTCGGTATTTACGAGAGATACAATAATTTCTTCCTCGAGCTGTCTACATGCTTCAGTAGTATGCCCACGGCTTCGGCGGAAGTGGCAATATTACTCCTGATTTTCGACATTGGGCTTCAAAGGTTGTGGCCACTTTACGCTCTCATGGTCTCGGATGGCCGTCAATACATTTGCTCGGGATACATTAAGCGGTGTGTACTCCTTCTCTTGGCGAGGCTCTCGTCGTGGCTGTGAGGGCCTAGGGGGAAGATTATAGTTCCCTTGTTTCTTCTGCTGTGAGGCTGGATTCTCCGTTCCTGGTGTATTTTTTCACTTCCCGGTTGTTTGTTCAAACTGCTTCCTGTGAGCGTTAATGTCTTTGTCGACAGAGATTTGGGCTTCTACACGATGGATCAGGTCCGCATATGAATGGATCGTATCTCGCATGAGTGCTGAGTAGAAGGGACCAGGACGAAGCCCTCCGAGGAATATGCCTCTAAGTAATTCAGGATATACCCCTGGAATTTGCCAGGCCTCAGTACAAAATCTTTGAAAGTACTCCTTGAGGGACTCATTTTCATTCTAGCAAATTCCTGAGAGGTGGGAAGAGTCTTTGACCATCCTCCGATTGGCAACAAAATGTTCGACAAATATTTTGGCTAATTTGATGAACATTGGGATAGATCCGGCGGGGAGTGAGTAGAACCATGTTCGAGCTTGCCCTTTAAGGGTAGTTGGGAAGACTTGGCATAAAAGCGCATCAGAGGCTTGTTGGATGTGCATTATGGTTCTATAGTGATCAATATGTTCGTACGGGTCAGATGTCCCATCGTATGAATCGATGTTCGGCAGTTTGAACCTTGCTGGGATAGGGTGTTGAAGGATGGCTTCAGTCAAGGGTGATGACTCCTGAAAATCTCTCTAACGAAGAGATTGTCTTATATTTCCAATGGGGAACTCCTCTCGGACTAGTCTTCGTAATTCATGTCGTAGGGCATTACGGGGGATTTCATCGATGTGCCGCCGAGCTAAGTCTTTGGGGGCATCCGGAGGAATGTGATTCCGGCGGCCTGTCCGCGAAGGATGTGTAGAGCTTGTTGTGTCAGCAAGCTCATTTTTTGGATGTATTGGAGGGCGCATTCTTGGCGGTTGGAAGGGGAACTTCGTCATGAAGAACATCTTCAAATTCCGGTGGGTCTCGAGGAAGAAGTATATCTTCTTGAGGTGCTAGTGCCGGTCCTCGAGTCTCTCGTAGGAGTTGAAGAATCTCATTTTGCGAGTCCTTCATCTTTCTGATACGATCTTCCAGGGATGGTCTTGAAGTTCCTTCTCCGGCAGGGTTTCAACCGCCTGGGTGAAAAGAGACAGATGCATGGCGTCCTTGATTCAGGGACTGATTTCGAGATTGATGTGAATTGGAGCGGGAGGCTCCTAGAATGCGATTAATACGTCTGTTGACCATGGCGGTGATGCTTTTAATATAGTGGGATTATCGTTTCCCACAGACGACGCCAAACTGTTGCGGACTAGAATATACGCGGCGATAGAGTTAGAATATTACGTCTTAGCGTTGCACGAATATCCAGTTCACACACAGAGAACACATGATTTTTTACGTGGAAAATCCTAAAAAGGGGAAAAACCATGGGGCCTAGCCCAGTTGAAAAGGTTTCACTAGAACTTGAGTGGTTATAATGGGCTGACTCACTTATGTGAGCGATCAGATTACAAGTAACAATTGTACAATAGAAGTCAGGATGTCAGGTAATGGTTTGGCAGGACTTCGAGCCTTAGATGATGATCTGGAAGAACTTCGGGCCTTAAATGAAGGTCTGGCAAATGTGAGAGTCTTCAACGGTGGCCTGACAAAGATGAGAGCTTCAAGTGAAGGACTGGCGGAGCGTAGAGCGTCAGTTAGTGATTCAATTGAACGACGGTGTTAGGCGGTAGTCCGGTGGAGCACAGGGCGTCGGGTGGTGGTCCGGCGGAGTGACGGCGTTAGGTCCGATGGAGCACAGGGCTTCAAGTGGTGGTCCGGCGGAGTGATGGCGTTAGGTCCGATGGAGCACAGGGCTTCAAGTGGTGGTCCGGCAGAGTGACGATGTTAAACGGTGGTTCGGTGGAGCACAGGGCTTCAGGTGGTGGTCCGGCGGAGTGACGGCGTTAGACGGTGGTCCGGTGGAGCACAGGGCGTCAGGTGGTGGTCCGGCGGAACTCCAGCGGTAGTCCGACGAAACTCCGGCGGTGGTCGAGAAGGCTAGGAAGCAAGAGCGATCTCCGATCTCTCTCTTTTTTCCTTAGGCTCAGGGGTCCTTTTTCAAGAGGAGAGGGGGCTTTATTTATAGATTTTGAGAATGGCATGGCCCGTAAATAGGTGGAGGATCAAGGGTTAGTCGGGAGTGGTTTGACGGTCGATCTTGAATCCCTTGATCATGAACCATTCAATGGACTTTTGAATGTCGTAGTGATGTCGGAATTCAGTGATCTTGGGCTCGTTGGATTCGTCTTGTCGAGCCGCTCGATTCGACTATAAGTTTGTTATGTTTGGAAGCCGTTTGGTAGTCCGAATTGTGGTTTGAACTTTCCAACAGCGCTTCGGATCCTTGATTTGGATCCATTTGGGCTTGGATTGGGTCGAATTTGGTGTCGTTGGGTTCGTATTTTCGAGATGCTCAGTTCGACTGTAAGTTTGCTGAAATCGGAGTTCAGATGCTCCTGATTTTGATTTCGGAAGTTTCCAACTTGATTTTGCTTTGAGATTAGTGCCCTATCAAGATAATTTTTGTACAATGTATCAAGACTTATGTTTTGTTTATGCAATTCTAAATGCAACCAGAGGATTTGTTTAGGTGCATGGGTGATATATATATATATATATAAGTTTTTTTTTGCCTATTTCTTACGAATTTGTGTTTAACTCTCTTTGTTAGTTTCGAATTTGATTGGGTTTTCTTGGGGATGGCATATGGAGGTAAGCAAATGCCCCAAACAAGTATGATGCACACATGGAGTGGTCCATGCTTGTTGTTCCCTTATTGACATCGATTTTCATGTTGGATGTTTTGTTTTTGCAAATTTTCAGGAATATTCCTGGATGTCAATTAAAATGCTGAATTAAAATTATAAAGTAGTGGTATATCATTGGACATCAATAACAACAACATAAAGCTTTTATCCTACTATGTGAGGTCAACTACATGAATCATTTTTCTCCATTGTGTTTGTAGGATCAATCCTTTATATCAATGGACATTTATCTTAAATTGAATTTGTCTTTAGCTTCACGATTTCATCAAAGTTTTGCAATTAGAGGCAAGTCTAATCTTAGGTAGATGGAAGATTGATCCTATGGTTAGTATCATATTTATAATTCTTTTGATCAGCAATGACAGCTTGTCGAGTTAATAGAGGTTTTTATCAACTTGAAATTTTATGCATGATCGACTTGATGATGACCAGTGTAGTAACGATGGCTCTTAAAAAATGAATGTAGGATTCCTTCTGTCTTGTGTTTTGTATTTTGTGCTTTGATGAACTGAACAAAGGATTGACTTTATTTGTCTTTGTTTAACAATGGGGAGGGATTGACATGCCTTTCTGTTCTATGCTTTCTACTTTGGGTGTCCATATGAATATTTAGGTGTCGTTCTAACAGGTGTCCATATGAATATTTTTGGTTTTGTCAATGTTTTCCTACTGAGGTGTTTCTGCTCACCTCCAAACAATTACTGTGACAGTGCAATGGTATATTTTTTAATTGTTTTTATGTTCGAACTTGAATCCAAGTATGATTTCTTGTTGCTGAATTTCTTTATCATCTGATGAAATTAATTTTCTTCATTTTTTAGAGCTATTTGTCTTTTTACATCAGAATCAGTAATGCAGGTTATGTCAATGCTGAAGGACAGATTGGAGCAAAAGAAGAGGAAAAATCTTCTTATGGTTGATTATGGGTAATCAATTCTCCCTGGAATTCACTCAAAATATTATGGTTAACATTGTTAAAGCTATACTTTTAATATATATTTTATATATGGTCTGATCATCGTTGTTTGTTTGACATGATTAATCAATGTTTAAATTATTATGAATAATTATGAAGTTTGATCCATTTATAAATCTCATGTTGTATGCCATAATCAAATGTGTGATTTATGTTTCAAGGCTAAAGTTATGGATGAAAGATTAAAAATATGAGAATGATCTTCTCTTATGAGGAGAAGGATCCATCTCTCTCTTGATATCTATAATATAGAGTTAGGATATAGTCCAAGTAATAGTAAAAAAATTATTGTCTTTATCATTTTTCATGTTTAGAAAATTTTATCTTGTAGACGTGAAATTAAAGTTAAGATCTTTTTATTCATCTTGTTAGGAAAAAAAAAACGCTATGCGTCAAATTCATTTTATTCTGTCAAACGAGTTTTCACAAATGGTTCGTGAATACCAATTGTTACAGGATTGCATATTCTTTTTTATTATGCTGTAATTTTTTATTTTTTACTCATTTACTTTATTTTACATAATCATGAAATAAAGAAATGTTTATCAATTATATTGTGCTATTTTATTTACGGATGTGTTTGCTCTTGTTCTATAAAAAGCTTGTTAGATTAAAATCAACGATGATGATTGCATGAATTGCTTTGAATTATTCTCTCCCTCTCTTTGCCATCTTGGTTAGCTACTCTATCTTGTATTTTTATTATAACTCTTTAGTAATTTTTAGAGAAATGGATCAAAATATTTTTTATAAAAGACCAAAATGATCCCCAACTATATAAACCCTAATCTTATTTAACCGCCTCAAGCCTCTCTTCCTCATCTGCTGTTGAATCTTAGCCATCACTTCTTAACTTTTTCGAACTAGTACATGATAGATTCCTTCTCCTCTCTCAGGGACACCCAATGTATTTTATCATAACTCTTTAGTAATCTTTAGGGAAAAGGATCAAAATGTCCCATTGACTATTAATGAAAGATAAAAATGATCCCAACTCTATAAACCCTAATCTTACTTAACCGCCTCAAGTCTCTCTTCCTCATCTGCTGTTGAATCTTAGCCGTCACTTCTTAACTTTTTCAAACTAGTACATGATAGATGCCGTCTCCTCTCTCAAGGACACCCAATGTTGGAAAAATCTTGGCCAATTGCTCGCAAGAGATGTATCATGAAAATTGCATGCATTTGGTATAGTGTACACTCGCTACACTTCTATAATTTATATTCATCAATAATGCTGAATTATGTACTCTAGTTTAAACATTTTAGTCAAAATGGCATGCCATTTTGCTCATACATTTGTAGATTCAAATATCTCTAATTAATTGGAATTGCAAAATTTTATTGGAAACTACTGTGTTTAATGAATTTGAAGTATATGTAAATTTGATGTGCCTTCTTTCCTTCTACAGAAAGTATTCTAGAGTTAGAAAATGGACACTTGGGCTGGAAAGTGGAGGTGATCAAGTTGCTATAATTAGAGCTTCTGGAAGCATTAGCCGCACTAGGAGCCCGTTAAGTTCACCTGGAAGCAGCATCATTGGGGAACAGCTGATTGAGAAGATCCGAAGTGTTAGAGGTAGTTCTACTATGTGGTAATCCTAATTCATCAATAGTATTAAATGCTAAAGTGAGCTCTCGTCATTGTCAATTTATTATTTTAGATTATCCACAAGTTTGCTGTTTACCTTACACATCAATAGTATTAAATCTGTTGACCTCCACACGATTTCAAAATAATAATTAATAATTATTAATGTATTTAGTTGGTTTTTGTGTGAGCAACTATATACATTAAGGAAATTAGTACCTCTGCCACAATCTGCTCAAATCTTGCTCTAATCCCGCCGCTAGCTATGATACTCATGCACTGTACATTCGGTATTGAATGATCTCTTCACGCTCGCCTCGATTGCACTCATGTTTGATTGATAAAAGAGAAGGTGAGAGGGAGCCTTCGGCTGGTTCCCGCACACGAGAGCTCCAATCCTCAGCTTCCCGTCAACTGTCAAAGCTGCACAGTCGAAGCCGGACCAACTTCCACACCTTGTCTGTCGATCATACCCATTATGTCATGCAACATACTATCCGCAAAAAAAAATACAAAAGACCATCATCCAATGCAGACACCTACGAGTCATTGTAGGAGACTCGTTGTGTACTCAAAATGCCATCTACGGGCAAATGCAAGACTACAACAAATGCAAGCTCTTACGAGCTGTTGCAGTGGTAGTATATTCATTAGTGCATGACAGTTTACCTGCATAAAACAACAAATGACCTATACCATCACGCTACAATTCACCTGTAAGGAAAAGTAGGGATTTCGTAGTAAAAATTGCGGGCCACTGATAAATTGAGGCAGCAGATTTGCGACGCCAGGCTCCTGATGCGTTGTACAACGTATTTGCAGATTGAAGTACACTCATAAATTGAGTACCGAAGAAAATAATAGCTTGCAGAAGGAGAAATGAAGCGCGGCGCCACGCCACTTGATTCACAACACTCATACAAGCAGACATAATGCATTTATAGACCCTTAAGGCTTAAATACAAAACTTGTACATTTTCCAAATGACCATCACCTGAAAAATTAGTCATAGTTGAATATTGTAGAACCCCCTGTGGGCTCCGAAAATTCGGCCCCGGCCTCCACTCGCTTTTTTTATTCGGCGTGGGAGTTTTAACTGACTAAGTTCCGAGGTAAATTTTGGAAGGCAGATGGGTTTGTAGATAAGACACAACCCAGAGATTTCGCCCTCATTTTGCGAGGACTTTATGATCTGAGTTCTGGTTTCCTATAGGCGCAAGCCCCTATAGTTAATTACCCCTCCCGATCACGAGAGAGAACTTTCGATTAAGGTTAGTTGTCGATCAGATACGTAGAAAATACGTGTATCTGGCATATAGTAGCAGCATAGGTTTGGGTATTTGAGAACTGGATTTGGATTTGGGAATTTGGAGAATTTGATATTTGGAAAGATTTAATATTTAAAATAGAAATTTCACCATCTAGCACTTAAAGCGGATGGTGGGGGAATGGATGATAGACCCGATCAAGATCCCATGGTTCCGTCATCCCGGGCCATTGTGGTCCCTGGTCTACTTAGTCAGAGGAGGTAGTTGACCCAACCTGATAGAAGGATCCTTGTCGACAGCCATGGGTTGCTTCGTCCAAGGGGACCTTGTAGACCAGGGTTGAATGTTTGTCTAAGGGGACAAATTTGAATCAACCTTAGCTAACAGAGGGCTTTGTGCCCTATCGATCATATCCTATTGATTCATATCTCAAGGATTTAACGCCATTAAGGAGCGTACTGGCTCTGGCCATAACCGCTATCTGTGGTGCCATTTGGCGGCAAAACCACTCGATTCAGAGGGCCCCGGGTCATAACCGTTTACCTGCAGTGCCATTTGGCGGCGAAACTGCCGGTTAGAGGACACGTACCACGTCCTTACTGGCAATAGATTGTTTGAGAATGGATCCTAGTGATATTTTCGACTAGGCATTCGGCTCTTTGTGAGCTAGAGTTTATTTGAATTTGTCCGCCTCGACAAACTGTTGCGGAGGGCGGATGGATTTTGCTTTAACTGCGTTGATGGATTTATTTCAATTTTAAATATTTTTGGAATTTTGAATATTTTTGGGATTTTGGGTTTTT
>NW_021318618.1:4959796-4965926 GCF_001605985.2 Dendrobium catenatum | reverse complement strand
TATAATTAAAAATAAATAATAATAATAAAATGCCCCAAAAGTGGCTGTTTGGGACGGGATTTGGCCGCAAGAAGCACGCATAAGGGAGAAAGTTAACCTTCACAGCCAGTGAGCTCCCCTTGTTATTCCCGATCCAACAAAGAAGGGAACGTCGGAGCAGGGTCGGGATCGGAGCGTCGAGAGGCGGTTTCGGCTGGGCGTCAGCTTCAGGTAAGAGGAATTCTCTCTCTCTCTCTCTCTCTCTCTCTCTCTCTCTCTCTCTGTATGGATCGAACAGCTCAAGCAAGAGCTAGGGTCGGGTTTCAGGCGTTGGAGAAGCAGCGGCTTCATTTGGAGTCAGAGAGAGATTGGGGAAGGTGGAGTTTGGAGTAAGTTCGGCTACAGCAGAGGAAAGGAGATGAGGTCGGGAGGTGTTCGAACGAGAGAGGAGCTCGTGGATTTCAGGAGGAGAAGCAACGACGCGAATAAGAAGGGGTTCGATCGTGTTTTATAGAAGCGAATGGGGTAACGATCGAGGCCGTCGTCGCAGGTTTCTTGGAGAAGCGACGCGAACGGCGTCGAAGGAACAGTGCTTCGGCGAAATTTGAGCCAGATTTTGCGGAGGAATTCTTGGATCCGACGGGTGTTAGGTATGTACGTTGGATTCATGGCCCTTTTTTTTTTTCTCGTTTTGTTTATACAGAGGTTAACACCCCCTCCTATGCATTAAAATATGATTACTCGTATGGCCTCGACTAGCAGATTGTATGCGGATTGAAAGTTCTATCTCTATATCGGGAGGGGTAATTAACTATAGAGGCTTGCGCCTATAGGAAATCTGAAGTCAGATCATAAAGTCCTCGTAAAATGAGGGCAAAATCTTTGGGTGATGTCTTATTCACAACCCAATTTGCCCTATAAAAATTTACCTCGGAACATACTCGTTAAAACTCTTATCGACGACCCAAAGAAAAGAAAGGGGGCCGTGGAGATCCCAGGGATTGAATTTTCGGAGCCCACAAAATCCTATCCATTAACGTCTAGATAAATGCAAATCATACTTCTTAGATTCTTGGTATAGCATTTTAACATAAAAGCATTGTCTTTTTAACAAGCAATACCATATTAGCATTAAAATTGATGCATTGAACAGCTCAGAACATGTTATTGCATATTGAAACTCCTCGTCCTTTTGTATGGTCTTCCATAAGCCAAGCATGGAATAGTGTGCATCGATGAGAGTTCCTGCGGTGTTTGTTTCCTAGGATAGCGGTCATAATTTTGAGTCTGGTTTGTGCCCCTTTTGATGTTGAATACTCTCTTCATAAAATTTTGAGTCTGCGGTGTCATACTCCCTTCATAAAATTATCTATGCATCAGGCCTTGTGCCATCCTAATTTATATAATTGGCGGCCTGCTTAGTTATAAGTGATATTGTGTCTTACTTTCAATTCGTAAAATATCTTGGATATATTTCTATCCTAAAAAAAACCCTGTAGTATTGTCCAGCGAAAATTTATGACATATGGTTCTGTATGACCAAATTGTGAATTGTTTATAAGTTATATTTTCTTCAAGAGCTTGACATGTGATATCAACTTATTGAAGATTTAAACAGCATCATTCTCCTTATTCAGTATACATTTTTCCTAAGAGTAGGCATATTAATGCAATCAGGATTTTATTTTATAGATTAGAGAACTCCTTACGCTACATCAATCTTATTCATTCTTGTTTATTTTTTGCTTCAATTTTGTTGAGACCAAATCTAGATTGCAGAATTTGACTAAATGCAGGCACCATTACGATAGCTAGTCGTATGACTTGATCATTTTGTCGTGTATCTCGTTTTCTTCTTTATACAACTTGATTATAATTGATATTATATGTTTTTTTAATTTTTATAATGGAAACAATAATGGATTGTTGACATAATTTTCTTGTTGAGTTGACTTGACTCGCTTTGAATTAAATTAAATCGAATTGATTTGAGTCTAATTACATCGATCGAACTTAATCAAATTCAAATTGAGTCTAAATAAACTCATCCGGTCAAATCCAGTTCGAAGTGACACAATTTTAAATTCAATTGAGGCCAATCTAACTTAAGTCAAGCTCAAGATGATTCATTTAGCTCAACCAGCTTCTGTTTTGGCATTCCAGTGACTTTCCAAATCTAGTATAGTCTAATAAAATGGCTGAAATTGGAACAACAGCTGGCTATAGGTCTTTTCCCCCGATTTCTGCTATTTTCAGCGGCTAGAGCACTCGTAGGAAGGTGGAGTTTTGATCTCAGCCCTTAGATATACTTAGATATAAAGAGTATGTTAGGTATTTCACTTCATTGACGTTACCTGCCAGCTAACTGGCAAATCGAGAGGGCCGTGAGGTCTCTTTCCTTCGGCTGGGCAAACCGAGAAGAGCAGAGGTAGCAGGAAGCTTCTTCATCCTAGGGGAACCAAGCGGCGAGAGTGGGGATTGAGCATCCATCCTTCTCCTGCATGCGAGGGAGTGACGAGTGGCCCGCTTTCTTCGTTTCCTGGTGCGGGCGTCATGGGAGGCCGAGTGAGAGAGTTTGAGAGCAGAAGTGGAGACCTACGTGCAGGGTGGGGTGTTCGTCATGTGTGTGCAAATCTGGGGCATCAACCCCCAAAGTTGAGAGCAGGAGCGGGAGGTTGGTTCGTGCGGCGCCCATAGAGAAGGATCGAGCGGCTATCTTGTTCGTCTCTTCCCAGGCCATGAACTTCAACAGCTGCGGCTAAGGGGCCTTTCATGTGCGTGATCTGAATCGAGTAAAGGGTACTGCTGCTTATTTGATCTGTTTAAACAAAAAAAGGGTTTACTGTTTGCTTCCTTTTCAAAAGGCTCAACAGAGGTCAAGTGAAGGCAAATGGCTTCTTTCTCCTCAAATATTAACTTTGGCGAGTTGGTAGCACCTGGAGCAATTTAGATAGCGAACCAGTTCCATTTTTCAGTGACCTTTAACTCTTCAAGGTAGTACTAATATGCCGATAAAAATAATTATTTTTATTTAGGGTGCTAAGACTACTAAAGTTAATAATATTCTCACAATCTTCATTGAACAGCTTAGCAAATTATCTTATTCACATATATTGAAAATCCTCTTCTAATAAAGCACTTTTTGATGTTCATCCTTAATGCACTTTACTTGAAATAAATATTTACTACTTCTATCTCTTTGTTTGACTAACTTATACATATATTTTTTATCCTCCTTTGTATCTAATCTATTATATCAGTCATTAAAAACTAAAATATTTGTATCGTATATTTCTTTCTTAGACTCCTTCCGGGTATTCTTATATCTTTCCCAATTATCAGAGTTTTTACATATAAACCAATTTTTTTTAAAAAAAAAAGCTTCTTTTTTGCACAATTTGATTTTACCATCAATTATTTTTACTATAAGAGCTTTTCCCTTTGATACTCCAAACGCATTGTTTACAATATTCTTAACGTCACTAGCTTCTTTTTCCACGTAACATTAACTTCTTCATATATATAGACAAAATCTTAAAATCTAAAATTTTACTCTAAAAAATATTTTTGTTAGTATTCTTTAAATGTTAAATCTAATCATAAAATAATGTTTTACTTTATTTTTCATATTATCATCTTAAAGTTTAAAATTAATATAGGATGTTGAGTATATGAAATTTCCCTCGAAATAATTTTACAATATTTGCAATCTAAATGATCTATTTTTCTTATAAGAAAATAATCAATTTGAGTTTTTCTATATTTATTCTTATAAGTGATGAGATGTTCATCTCTTTTCTTATATAAGATATTAACAATTACAAAATCATAAGTTATATCAAAATCTAATATGATCTTTCCACTTTTATTAGTCGCTCCAAACTTATAGTCATCATGAATGCTTTTAAAATTTTCTAACTCTCTACCAACATGTCCATTTAAATTACTCTTATAAAAACTCTTTTTTTAATAGGTATCTTTTATATTAATTATTTTAAGTTATTTCAAAATTTTAATTTTGAACACATCCAAATTTATTTGTGGAGCATAAGCACTTATAATATTAATATTTTTAGAATTAACAACAATATTTAAAGCTATATTTTATCTCCAATTCTTTTAATTTTTACAACATATCCTTCAAACTCTTATCTATAATCACACTTACATCATTTCTAGTATAACTTCTATCAGAATACCATAGTGATGTAGGACTATGTAAATGAAATGCACTTTAACTCACATGGATTTTGTACAACTTATGATTAAAATAATTCTAGAACAAAATTACTAGCGAATTCAAACAATGAATCAAAACGATTAGTGGTTATCCGCTTAGGCTTAAATCACATGTTGAGAGCTTTGAAAAACTTCCAAAATAATTAGAAAACAACACAATGAATAGTAGTAGCTTTCAAAATAATCCCTAGTCTAACAATGATAATCGGAAAGCATATAGCTGCACTCAAATCCTACGATCACTAAGCTTAAGCAAGAGCAATGTGGAAGAGTCCGCCGTGACTGCAATCAAACCAAGAGAATTTAGACTAAAAGATATAAGATGCACGGGAGAAGAAACAACCTTCGTCAAGGATTGGTGGAGATCCTCCACTCGACGCCTTCAAAGTGCTCGTCAATGGCTTCCACCAAGGTATCTAAGATCCGCTCCAAGCAGTCTTCAACGGTGTGGTCAATCCTCGGATTCACGTCGAAGAAAGTTGATCGTAGGATGTCGGTGAAGCCATCGTTGTCCCAAGTTATTCCATATTCAGTTTTTGGATCCATCATTCATGGATGATTGAAAGTAGAATCCTCTTAGTACTTGATACGCCTCTCGAGGGGTGGCAAGGAGAAAGAAGTTTCCCTTACACTTGGAGAGGAAGTAAACTCAAAACCTCTGTCAATGAAATCTGAAAGCAATTTCAGATATTCTATTTCCAATATCTGATGAGAAAATTCGGACTCTTATGCATAGGAGTTAGAGACTTGGGGGAGAACTTAAGGCTCCAAATCAACTTCTGTAATAGAATAGGAAAGAAGAGATGGGCAGGAGAGAAGTGAGGCGGTGGGAGGAGTGAGGAGCCGGCGGGATATTGAGGAGTTGGGGAAGTTTTATTATTTCCTAAATGTTGACCTCTGCATAATATCCAAAGAACCAAAAAAATAAAATCATATCTTAGCACCGTCGAATCCCCGAAATCCCGCTTAGATACCTCGTATATGTCGAAAGCATCCGCGAATCCCGCCTGAAATCCTGTTGAAGCCGCTGGACTCGCATCTCGTCCCGAGATTTATGCTTGAAACCTGCGACATCAACCCCGATCAAGCTCCTATTCGCGACTTTAAAAGGAGAACGAAGTTGAGCTTTGTTCATTGGATGTTCACGAGCATAACACCGACTGAAGCTCTGTTCTTCCCATTTCTCCTCTCCATTTGGCCCGATCTCCACACACGGCTGCTCTCGACTCTCCTAGCTGCTTCCGACCTCCTCAGCCCCCATCCGGTCTCCCAAGGTCGGAATCCCATCCTCAACCCCGAGCCACCGCCTGTAGCCTTACCCGACCCTGTCGACCTCCTGTCTGTGCCGACTCCACACACGAACAGAATCTACCTCATTCACAGACGAGCTCCCTCCTTCGATCAAGCTCCATCCACAAGTCTCCCATATCCTCCTCCGACCTCGCCACTGTGCCGAGCCCAGAATCCCAAGTCGCCTCTCGTCCGACCTCCCTCCCTCGACGACATCCCCTTACTGTCGGATTGAGGGTTACGCCATTTTGATCAGAAGCAACAACACGAGCTCGCTGGCTTTGAAGGTGGCTCTCCCTCACGCGTGCTTCTTCGGCCAAATCTCTTAAACAGAGAGTTTAAGAGAGTTAAACTCTCTGTTTAATAAGATTAGGCTTAATCTTATTTTGATTTATAATTAAGATAAATTAATTATAATATTAATTATAATTAGTTTATTAGAAATTATAAATTAAAATGATTTATTTATAATTAATTTAAATTAATATAATTAATTGTATATTAAAATATAATTAATTATAATTAGTTTTTGATTAATCATAAATTAAATCTAATTAAGTTATGATTAATTTTAAATTAAAAATAATTAATTATAGACAAAATATAATTAATTATTTTTTTA
>NW_021318618.1:4951324-4959751 GCF_001605985.2 Dendrobium catenatum | reverse complement strand
AAAAAAATGCTTTTTAAAACCACGAGCACGCCTTTAGTGCGCGTGGTGGGAGAAAAACAAATACAACCGCCGCGGTGTCTCACCAACACCAACCGTGCACGTCTTTAGTGACGTGGCGGGTAGGCGACCTCTTGGTTTTTTCCCTAAACAGGGGAGACGCCGGGAGGATGCCGAAATTTTGTCTGAAATACAGATAAGGACTTGGAACAATTTTGAACATGGACTTGATTGAACTCAGAAGGACTACGAAGGACTTGTACTTGGACTCATTTGAACTCAAACGACATTAATAAAAGGCTTAATTCAAACTCAAATGAAATTGAAAAGAACAAAAACTTGGACTTGAACTCAAGCAAGAATTGAACAAGACTCAATCTTGAACTTACAAGGACTAGGGGACTTGAACAAACTGCAAAGGACATGATTCATATCAAATGATAATGGACTTTGATTCAAACTTGAGCCAAACTTGCATATGACTTGAACGAAACGTTGGACATAGAAAGCTTGGACTTTAACGAACTGCACAAAATCAAGCCTAAACTAAGGTGCAACGAGCTAAGCCTAGCTCAAATAAAAGGCACTTATCATACGCAAGCGATAATATCTCCTATATGCATATGTAAAGAAAGAGAGTGGTAGTGCAAAGGAGAAATGTTTAAAGGTTGCATACTAAGTTCAAGCCAAAATTTGACTCTCCTACAACCAACACAATCTGACATATAAACTCTCAATGACATCAAAAGGTCATATACAAGAAACATAGTATCCTACAAATAATCAAAGGAGTGTACTTGCTTATAGATGAGTACAACAGTCTGCTATGAATATGGAGCTAGTTTGCAAATGAGTACAGTAGTTCTCTATAAATATCGGATGACTACAACAAATGTAGATGCCTACGAATTATGAAAAAAAGGCTTGTCGTACATATGGCGTGCTATCTACAGATAAATACAAAAGATCTATAATGATTATTCTGTAGTATAGACACATTAACATATCTGCAAATCAAAGTGGATGATAACACATTATGTGCTAATGATCATAAGTTGGTACCAAAGATCCATTCTACATTCAATATGTCAGAATTCAATAATGCAGTGAAAATGACAAGTTATTGATTCAAGATACTGGTAACTGATTTCGAAGTGTAAGGCATTGGTAAGGATACAATCATTCAAGGTAGAAGTGATTAGTTCTGCAAGCTAATGACAGAAAATAAGGAAGACGGCATAATTGATGAATCACTTATTGATTTCTATATGAGTTCTGGAAAGAGAAAGCCAGATCAAATCAAAACTGAGTGAATCTCAATTCAACTAAATTTTGAACATTTAGTTGGATAAGATTATAGAGGATTGCATTTTCTTGATGAACAGTAGTCGTGCATCCAACATATTGTCTGCAAGCAAATATAAAATAATTATAACGAATGCAAGCACATATGATCCAAGCAGCAAACAACTCTATTCAGAAGCTTCTATGCCATGCCACCGGATCCGCAACATTCATGCAAGCGGACAGAAGGCGTCTACAAGCACTTTCAAAGTACCCCCTCACGTGACGTCTAGGGATGCTGCGCGGGTTGACAAGTGAATTCATGTTCGAAACTGATCCTTCTATACGGGTCAATAGAAGTCGACAGGGTTCGAACCAACAAATAAATATACGGTTGCGGTGACCATCATATTTGTCTTAATACATTCATATTAGGCCTTCAAGGCCTATAATAATAAGAATTCACTATCAATGACATAAAGCCTACGAAACCCGATCATCGATCAATAGTCTGGTCGAGTTGACATGGTTCAATCAACAAAAGAGAAATGACTCCAAACATCCCGATGATGGCCTTGTTGAATGAAAATCTCAAACGGAGGGGTCCATTCCAAATATTTTCATAATGCCACCCAAATGCCCATAAAAAATACCAAAATCCAAAACTCCACAAAAATCCCAAAATCCCAAAAATATTTAAAATTTGAAATAAATCCATCAAAATACTTAAAGCAAAATCCATCCACCCTCTGCAACAGTTTGCCGGGTGGACAAATTAAAGTTTACTTCAGCTTACAAAGAGCCAAATGTGTAGTCGAAAATATCACTAGGATCCATTCTCAAACAGTCTCCTGCCAGTAAGGACGTGGTACGTGTCCTCTAACCGGCGGTTTGCCGCCAAATGGCACCGCAGGATAAACGGTTATGACCCGGGGCCCTCTGAACCGAGTGGTTTTGCCGCCAAATGGCACCACGAAATACCGGTTATGGCCAGAGCCGTTACGTTCCTTATTGGCATCAAATCCTTGAGATATGAATCAATATGATATGATTGATAGGGCATAAAGCCCTCTGTTAGCTAAGGTGGATTTAAATTTGTCCCCTTAGGCAAATACCCATCCCAGGTCTACAAGGTACCCTTGGACGAAGCAACCCATGGCTGCTGACAAGGATCCTTCTGTCAAGTTGGGTCGACTACCTCCTCTGACTAAGTAGACCAGGGACCACGATGGCCTGGGACGACAGAACCATGGGATCTTGATCGGCTCTATTATCCATTCCCCCACCATCCGCTGTAAGTGCAAAATGATGCAATTTCAAGTTTTAAATATCAAACCCTTCAAATTTTCAAATATCTAGACTTTTCAAATCCCAAACCCATTGCTTCTACTATAGCCAGATAACATGTATTCTACGCATCTGATTGATGACTAGCCTTAGTCGAAAGTTCTCTCTCATGATTAAGAGGGGTAATTAACTTTAGGGGCTTGCGCCTATAAGAAACCAGAACTCAGATCATAAAGTCCTCACAAAATGAGGGCGAAATCTCTGGGTAGTGTCTTATCTACAAATCCATCTGCTTTCTAAAATTTACATCGGAACTTATATTCAATTAAAACTCCCTCGCCGAATAAAAGAAAAGCTAGCGGAGGCCGGGGTCGAATTTTCGGAGCCCACACTAAACCAGGGATTTGATTTAGGAATAAAATTAGGAAATATATCTTAGGAAAATTCGGCCAGGGAGTTGGAATTTGAAAATATTTCCACAAGTAAGGAAAGGGAAATAGGAAAGAAATCCCAATCCCAACTCAATGGAAGGAGGCCGGCGGTATGGGTGATTATGGGAGCACTTAATGAGGGAAATGAAGGGTTTCCTAATTGGGTTTAGTAAAGAGGAAAATTTTAATTAAATCCTATTCAAATAAAATTCAAATAGGTCTAATTTAGGAATTTTCCTAAAATAAGTTTGATATTTTAGGAAAGATTTTAAATCCCAATTGGACACATTTGAATTCAAAAATCTGTCCCAAACTATTCAATCCCAAATAGGCAATGGAATTTAATGGGGAAAGAGGAAGTGGAGGGAGCTGGCCGTCGGCTATGGGGTTGTGGCCGGCGGTATGGGGGAGGCCGGGTGTTGGCTTAGGCCGTGAGGTTGAGTGTGGTGCTTGGGTGAGGTGGGAAAAACCGTCGGCTTGGGGAGGAAGATGACGAGGAAAAAGATATAGAATAAAACCACGAACCCGACAGCCTCCAAGGTTGGTGGGTGGTGCGCAAATCTCCCTCTTCTAGGGATCTCTCTTCATTAGAGCTCACAAGTTCTCACAAAGCTCATGCAAGAGGAAAATTTCTAATCAATCATTCATTAACCAAGAAATAATAAGCAAAGGGCTATATATAGCCAAGTACAATGGACTCAAAGAAATAAAAGACTAAATTGCCCTTAGGGCTCACACATGACACTTTCCACTAACGGGGTACAAACGGAAATACCAAAATAACACTAAACAAATAAAAATACATAAATAATGAAATAACACAAATGACTCAAAAATACAAATACTCAATCGTGGCCGTAGATCGGCGGTTACGTCTTTGATAAACCTTCCACGATCTGATGTCCCCATCACATAGTTTAAATCCTATACTAATAATTTCCTTAGCCTTCTCTCCAACTCATTTAGTTTTCTGAATGCATAGAACATACATCTTAGAATTTATTTTAGATGGGTTTCATGCTGTTGTTGGATGTATAGATTAGGAGTTCTTAAGGCTGTTAATTTCCCAAGATCACGATTATTCAGTTAAATGCTACTTTAAAGTGTACTCTGATTAGTAGTGCATACACCTAATTCTCTCCTAAACAAAATTCATTTTCAAGTAGAAGTATAATCATTCCAAAGTAAATATCTCCCTTGTAGAGCCACATTTGTGATATATGTTTTCTCTTCTTCAATTAATTATCATGCTATTTATTAAATAATGAGAGTGACTTATAGTGTGAATATATCATATTTCTAAATTATAATGACATAATGAAATACTGAAAAAATATTCATGCTTGTCCTAATAGAAGAAACAATACTAAATTATTTGATAGCTCTTATTTAATGATGATATTGTAAGAAATTTTGAAATTTAACAGTATAACAATAGTATGAGGAAGAAAAATCATATCTTAGCTTATTCTTTATATTCCGTAAATAATACAAGTCATAAGAATCTTTGTCTAAATATACCTATTATTCTATGGTACTTTTTTTTTTAATTTTTCAAAATCTTTTTTAATTTACGTGTGCAGCCACATTATAATACCTAAAGTTTCAAAAATATACAATTATAAATTCTCATAAAAATTATACTGAAAAGTCATCAAAGTTATTTTTATGGAATTCTATATTTAATTTCGATTATTTTGATATTCATTTATATATATATATATATAGAAGTATATATAAATACATAAGTTTATTAGCATTTAATAATTAAGTTCTTAATTGAATTATTTTGCCTATACATTTTAGGGGATTTAGATACATACCATTTTATTTTACGCTTTTTATATGTCTAATACCTAGAAATTTAATATTCATTTAACCATTCTACTGTAGCAAAATAGTTTCCTCCACTTTCCAGCAACATGTATCGGCAAATTTAAGAAGAATATTAAATTAACCTAAATAGCTAAACTTAATTATTAATAATAACCTTAGCTATAAAATAATAATAATAATAATAATAATAATAATAATAACCTGAGCTATAAACTTATTTATCTCTATCATCCTTCTATTTTTTAATCTCTACATCCTTACCTGTTCCTGTAACAGAGAGCTGCAGGCGGAACAATAAAAAGAGGGCTCGGGTATAAGCTGAAGCAAAGCTGAAGCAGAGTTAATGCCAACTTTAAAAGATTTTTGGAGTTTGGTTTCATTTTGTTCAAATCTTTTTTTCGTCAAGATGCAGTGTCCTTTCGAGCGTGTCTTTCGGTACCTCTCTGATGATATATAGTTCTCTGATGATATATGGTGGTCCTGTCCATGCAGTTTTTTTTCAAGAAAGTTATATTAGTTGCACTATCTCGCTATAAAGCTAATTTTAATTGTGGTATCAGAAAGTGTAAGATAGTCTCCTAGGTCGGTTAAGCTTCAGTGCTAGGCCATTTTCACACCTTCGTTGCATGTAATATGCTAAAAGAGAAATTAAAGGAAGAAAGCAGTGGCGGAGGGAGGGGGGGCACACCTCCAAAATTTTACTTTAAAGAAGCTGTTGGAGAGTTAAAGCTTTTACTGTTACCTATTCTTTTAATACTACCTATTATTTAATCAACCAAAAAGTTAAGGCTTCAGTTTGCAATTCCAATACTGAGTCCGCCATCCCTCTCCTACATTTGATTTGCGTTCTATTTTCTTCTCTTAGCTTATTTTGCTAGTGCAGTTTTTATTTGCACATGAATTTTAGTGTATTTTATTTTACCCATTTTCTGGAGGTCTTTCCCTTCATAGTTTTGCTCCCTTCCCCCTACATATGTAACTAATTTCTTTCTCTTTTAATAGAAATGGGCTATGGCCTTAATTTGTCCCCAAAAAAAAAACCAAAAGATTTACCTTTTACCATCACTTAACATACATCAAATTATGATTTTAAGCAGTTATTAATCTTTTCAGTCTTGTTCGGCAACTATATATATATACATATGTATGTGGAAACAAGGTTGAAGTTGGCCCCCTCTAAAAAAAATTTCTAGCTCGACCACTGGAAGAAAGTGCAAGCCTTCTTGAAATCACTAAATTACCAACCTTCTGGATGTCAAAAGGCATTGTAGCTTCATGAACATCTCGGCTTGTTTTGAAAAAAGGTTATTTAGATGCTTATGGCTCTTAAATAGGGCAAATGTTTCTAATATAGTTAACTTTTCCAAGTTATCAGAATATGTGACTGTCCAATACTAGAAAATTTTGAACGGAGCCTTACGTTTGTAGCAGCTTAAAGCATTTATTTGCTTTATTTTTAAATTCTTTGCAGGTTTCAGTAGTCGCATTTTCCCTCTTTAATCGTTAGCAATCTTTTGTTGCAGAGTCAGAAAAGTATAAAGCTGTTATCTTGCGTATTGACAGCCCTGGAGGGGATGCTCTGGCTTCTGATCTGTAAGTGACACATATTTTCGTATTTATATTGATACATCAATTTATGAGCAACTTTTACTGCTATTTTTTGTTTTATACTATTGAAGGTTTGTGAACCTATAAAATCTGAAAACGTTCATTCATGTGAAGTATTCACTTGCATGATGCGCTTGGCACTGCATGACCTTTCTAAGACATATCTTCCATTTTCTAGTTACAATGCACTGGTTATCATGCAAATGCTGAATCTTTGGTGCACATTTTTCATTTTTTGCATCTTTTGGGTATTTAATAGTCTATAATAATGAATATGATCGAGGACTGATAGGGAGGGATGGGGTTGAAGGGATTTACAGATGCAGAGAGGAACATTAGTGACTAATTCCTACACAATAAACTAAACCTTAATTCTAAAGTAATAAAAGAGACCTTTCTATGTTTTGTTTAAGTTCCAAAACAAACCCTTCCCATTTTTTCATGAAATCTCTCAACCCATTTCCTCTCATTAAAAGTTTAGGCCAAAACTTTAGATTCTAAACATATAACACCCTTCCTTACCTTCAAAACATCCTTAAAATAAATTAAATTTTCGGAATTAAATAAATCAAAAATTAGGAAATCTTGTATTTCAAATAAAATCTATAAATTAGTCTCTAAAATCCTCCCAAATACTAACAAAAACCATAGGGATCAAAAATTCCTTAATTAGGGAGAAACCCTAAATTCCTAAACTCAAAAATTTCGTCGTTCATTCAATATTTTTCAATTAGAGGCTTTCTTAGGTTAATAGGAACCTCATTTGCAAAGACATTTCCAAAGAAACAAATTTTAAGCAAAACCCTAATTTTCAAAACTCATATTTTGATGAAAGAAAATGCACATTAGGGTTTATAAACATCCTTTAATCATTCTCTAAACTTTTCTCAAAAGAATATCAAAGAAAACTTAAGTTCTTCTCAAACCCTAGAAATCTTCTCATCCAAAAATTTTGAGAATGAGAGGGAAAACCCTAGTTCTATTGCATACCTTTCACTTCCCTTAGTCTCCCCTATGATTTTCTCCAAGTTTGGCCGCCGGAAACCGCCGCCGGAGAGGAACCCGTCGCCCTTGCCGCTTCGCCTATGCCGCCGCTCCCTCTCGGTTTCTTTCGCTCAAACCGTGCGAATGGGGAGAGAGGGAAAACCCTAGTTCTATTGCATACCTTTCACTTCCCTTAGTGTCCCCTACGATTTTCTCCAAGTTTGGCCGCGGAAACCGCCGCCGGAGAGGAACCCGTCGCCCTTGCCGCTTCGCCTATGCCGCCGCTCCCTCTCGGTTTCTTTCGCTCAAACCGTGCGAATGGGGAAGAATGAGGGCCCGATTGGCTCATAATAGGAAGATGGGGGAAAGCCAAAAGACATACATGCCCTTACTTAAACAACCCATGCTTGAACAAACCTTAAGGGTAGAAATGGCATTTAGAAACTTCCAAAAATTCATAATTCTCAAAATACTCATAATTAAATATAGGTTTTATATATGAAAACTATCAGAATTTTACGCTCTATTTTCTAAAATTATTCCCGTAAAAAACCGACAACCTCGAATTTTTTACTTAAACCTCGTCGCGGCGCTTTGAAAAGCGTGCGAGGTCTTAGACGACATTTTCGGGTTTTACAATTCTCAATTTGAATTCAATTTGGATCTCTTTCCTTGATTAATTTTCCCCAAATTTTAATTAAAACTTTCCCGATTATCTCTCCCTCTATTTCTCCTCCTTATATGTGGGATTAAATCTTTTATCGGCCACACAAGGGGGGCCGAACTCCCCTCCCAGTTTCGTGTTGGGTTCATTCCCTTTCAACTAGGAGCACTACAGGAAAATCACCCATTTCCGGCGGCTTTTTCCGGCGGAATTTGAGCCTTTTCCGGCGGAATTTGAACCTTTTCCAGCGGTTTTTTAATTTAGCGGCGGTTTTCGCATTTTTTCTGCCGGTAAAAATGGCTTAGGAAAATTATTTCCCGCTCCACCCCTACAGAC
>NW_021318618.1:4944567-4951154 GCF_001605985.2 Dendrobium catenatum | reverse complement strand
GATCCTGCCATGGTAAGTTCATTTGTGATTATTTGTTCTACTTATGATGATATTTGAGCTGGTGTTAGACTATGTGTTAGCTATTAGAATGGACATAAGCCCAAATTTTAGGGTTGAAGTGATTGTCAATAGATATACTTGCAAGAAATACATTAAGCTTGAATGCGCCTCAATATGACACCATATCTTTATTATTGAAAGATGAATTGATTTCATGCTGGAAGGTAAATAAATAACATATGCATTAGATCTAAGCTTTTATAAGATTTCAGTAGTCAAACATTAAAATGAATTTCCCAAGCGTCTACTCATGGCTTCTGCCTTCTGTTTGATCATCTTTTTATGGTTAAAAGCATATGATAATTTTATATCTGCAAAAAATATTTTTCCTAAGATTTTGCAATTACCAAATCTCACAATAATTAGATATAATAATTGTTGGGGTCGATGTAAATGTGTTCATTCTTTATTGAATCATGCCCCGTATTTGTATTGTATCGTATTTATATACATGTATTTGTATCGATTCATCATACTCTATGATTATATTTCTGCTATTACATGTATAATTTCATTGTTGTCACACGGACATTGTTTAAAGCATATTAAACAGCATCCTTTGAATGTTCGGCAGTTAATTCCCGAAATTGCACTTGCATCTTCAAATGAATTAACTGCATCAATCTTCCTTTAAATGTTTGGCGGCTTATTCATGAAATGAAACTTCACTTGTGTATTTCCTAATTGCCGTATCTGGAAATTTGTAGCTTCACAATGACAAATATCTTTTTCTCTTAATGCTTTCGTGGTTTTCACTGTTCTTACGTTATTTCTTTTTGTATTTAGAATGTGGAGGGAGATCAGACTCCTTGCTGCTGCAAAGCCAGTTATTGCGTCAATGTCTGACGTTGCTGCAAGTGGAGGATACTACATGGCAATGGCAGCAAATGCTGTGATTGCGGAGAATCTTACCTTGACTGGTTCAATTGGTGTTGTCACAGGTACATTTAGCTTCCAATTGTCTGAATCTTAGGGCTGCAAACGAACCGAGCCGAGCCGAGTATGTGAGTGTTTATGTTTGTGTTTGTTTAACATTAGCTTGTTCATGTTTGGTTCGTGTTTGATTCGAGCTTTATTATTTGTGTTCATGTTTGGTTCGTTTAATTTAAGGGTGTTCATGTTTGGTTCATGTTCGTTTGTTTAGTGCTTATCGAGCTTTAAACGAGCTATGTTCGTGAACATATCTCGCAAACAATCTATTGAACAAGCAAACATTAAATTTGTTCATGAACATTCTAAACAAACAATCTAACAAACATGGACAAATATGAAATATTTCTTATTCATGAAATGAAATTTCTAAAATAAAAGCAGTTGTATATTTAAAATGAAAATATGATTAATTTATATGAACATATGTTATAATATTTTATTACTTTTAAATTTATTAATAAAAAATAATTATATTATATTATAGTATAATTAAAGTTTTTATATTTAATCGAACTCGAATCGAGCTTTTTATTGAGCTTGTTCATGAACATCAACTGATATTGTTCGCGAACATAAACGAGCTGAACGCATTAGTGTTCAAGCTTGTTTATTTAAGAATCGAGTATTTAAAATATTGTTCAAGTTCGTTTGTTAGTTAATTAAACGATCACGAACGAGCTTTAATCGAACCGAACAACGAGCAGTTCGTCGAACGTTTGGTTCGCTTGCAGCCCTATGTCTGATAATGTTGAATTATTTTTGGTTTGTTGATGTTTATTCAATGTTGCAAAGAACTGTGTACCTTAACACTTTCTTAAAATTTATAGAAGCATGATAGTGATATCCAAACACATTCCATGGTTCCTAGGTATTGGAATAGAGATTTTAAAAAAGATAAAATGACCGAATTAGTCCTTTAATAACATTTTTTTCAAGGATCAAAATAGTCCATGACTATATAAAAATATCAATTTGGTCCATTGACTTTTTAAATAGGGACCAAATTAGCCTTCCTTGGGATCACTTAGGTCCCTATTTAAAAAGTTAAGGGATTAAAATGATATTTTTAAATAATCAGGGATCGTTTTGGTCCTTAAAGAGCCAGGGATTCATTTTGTCCTTATCTCTTTAAAAAAATGTGTTCCTGCCTCTTTTTCTCCTTAGTAATTATATTGAAAGAAGAAAATCTCATATATAGCAAATGGAGAATCACCAATTGTTCCCAGTGTTTATTTTCTGATTTGAAAGATAAAGTTATTTTCTGTTTGTGTTTGTTTACTAGTTTAGCATTATCATAGCTCTCCCAACAGATACATGTAACAATGTATTCAGTTTCTCCCTGACGGGATGCTATGCTTGTTCAAGTGCTGATTAACAGAATGTTTTTTTTTTAAGAAAAGACCAATGCAAGGTTCTCTAATATATGCATGTGAAATACAGATCAATTATATACTCTTTGTACAAGCTAAGCTCTTCTTTCTACAGCATCCTACATTTGGGTGATAACATTATGTTTATTAATTATTGAACATTTGCAGTAAAAATTTCAACAGAAAAAATCAGTTGGCTAAAAAACAATATGCGCTTGTGATGATGTGAAGAAAAGTTTCACATTAATTTTAATGAATTGGCATGGACATTTGCAAAGAAGATGGAATGTTTTGGCAAGGCTATATGGTTCTGTTAATGACAATATTAAATGGTTTTCGAGGATTGCTAAATCTGATACCAAATAGTGAAGTCGTAAATATATGGCATCTAGTGATGAAAAAACAAATAGTTTGTTCTAAGACAGATTGGTGGATGGTGCTCTTCTAAACTTTAACTGCAGTGCATCGCAGCAGCAAATTTGTTGTTTTCCTTGCTTTATTTTCCCACGCTAGCTTCTGAATTGAGTTACTTCCCCATATGATAACTTCATGATGCTTTTTTTTCCTACATACTGTAGTAGCTTCAGATATTGACTTTGGTCTGCATAATGTGAAAATTCAATGTACCTGTTTATGTTCAGCTCGATTCAGAGTTTGATGAAATAAAATATTAGGTCAAATGCCTCAACCAACCATATTGTTTGAATTTCTTTCTGTTTGCATGCTTTAGTCTAATGTTGCGTTGCAAACCGGATGAAGTGTTCCCATAAGTTCATTATTTCTGCCAGCTAAAATAGTTCTGACATTTTTTTTTTCCAGGTAAGTTTAATCTAAGTAGGTTGTATGAAAGGATTGGCTTCAATAAGGAGATAATTTCAAGGGGTAAATATGCTGAGCTTTTGGCTGCTGAGCAACGCCCTTTTAGGTGTGGTTACTTTGTAAATACATGAATTATAATAGTACTTTGAAAAAATAAATTGAACGTTAAACTTACAATTCCCTAATTTTTTTTTCTAACTTTGAGTTTGCAAAAGTATAATTTCTGTTTTAATTTTTTTTCCCCCTTAAACCAATGCCAAGGTCAAGTGAAATCTATTTACAAGTGTTAATATCCTATGGCCTATACTACATGTTATATTTTATGCAACTGTTACGTTATTTGTGTGTCACATTGCAATCTTTATTTTGATAAGCATGCTTATGGTTTAAACTAGTTATTTCTTACATATAGTGTACTATTATATGCTCGAGAAGAGCTTGAGAATTGCTTTAAATCTTTTCCAAATAACTTTGTTTTGATTGTATCATTAATTTCTACATTGTTTCGGTCCCTTCCTAGGCAAGTTGGTTAAAGTTTTGGCCGTCTCTAATGGGTTTAGGTTTGTGGGGTGTGTGATTTGTGCTTAGTTCTCAACTTTCCTCATTAATAATAAAAATAATCTCTACATTATTTTATAATGTTTCTTTCAAGATTATTTTTTGTGTTTTCGCTTAAGAAAAGCTACTCCATCGCTCTAGCCTCCTAAATGTGTAAGAAAAAACTCTAGAGTAGTTTTCCTCGAGTTAGATTAGATTTTGTATTAACTAGATTTACCTTAATGTTTAGACTAGGATTTTTCTAGATTTAAAGTTGAGAATTTTTATGGTTTTCTAGGGCTAAATTTTAGTCTCAAGTTCAATATTTAGGCTTGATATGTATTTCAATAATTGGAGAATGATTGATGTGATGGAAGTAGAACCAATTTATATCTCATTGTTTTATCATCCTATACCAAATGATCCAACGTACTTGAGGTCGAGAGCTTTAAGATGTTAGATTCAAAGAGCCTGATTAACAATTATTGGTTGATTCTTCTTAAATATCTCGAGTAGATTAGAATGGATGAATGTTTTGAAGATGTGATTTTAAGTTTGATGGCAACTCGTTCAATATTGTAGTAAATCTTTTTATCTATCCATAGAATCACTAAATACCACAACTGCAAGATTATCTTTTTTTGCTAATTATTGTGTATTCAGTTTCTCACTATAGGGAAGAAAATTGGGCATGGTAGAAAAAAAGGATGGGCTATCTTCTTGAAAATCAAAATCACTTATCATGTTTTTTTCTCTTGTACACTCAATACAGAAGTCTTATGAAAACATCATTATGGCTTAGGGTATTCTTCTTTCAAAACCCTACAACGTATGTTTCTTTCTCATTTTCATTTTATGAATGAAACTAGAAAAAATTTCATTATGAGACTTGTAAAATTATAAACATCATCCTATTGTTTTTTTTTTTTTAAAACAATGATTTTAGATCCTTTTGCTCTTTTTATAATTGTTTGCTATGACATTTAGGGACCTTCCAAAAATCCCCATCATTTGTGCAGTTATAGGATTTTTCATTTTATTTATGATTGTACTCGCATCACATGGGTACATCTTATCATGGTCCCTAAACCCATGTAATAAAATTGAATTTTGTATCATGGTAATAAAATTGAGAAAATAATGCTGACATCAATACTTCGAAATGCTCATGATTATTTTAATCACATTTTATCATTTTTTTTCATAAGATTGTATCGTCTATCAATCCTCCTACTTCGCCTGTTTTGACACTCCCCTACAGTCATTTATGTTCTTCATTTACTGCTACTATGTATGACTTTGTCCCACTTAGTTTAATCCTTCTCTAATAATACTTCGAAATCACAGCCCTGATGAAGAAGAAATTTTTGAAAAATCTGCAAAGAATGCTTACGAGCAATTCAGGGATAAAGCAGCTTTTTCTAGATCTATGACGGTAAATACCGCCCCTTGTTTAACATTCAGGGCATAAATGTATGCACTCTGATATGACCAATCTTGTCCTATTTGTGCTCAGGTAGATGAGATGGAACAGGTTGCTCAGGGCAGAGTATGGACCGGCAAACTTGCTACTTCTCTTGGGTTGGTTGATGCTATTGGCGGCTTCTCTCGGGCTGTTGCAATTGCAAAACAAAAGGCTAATATACCACAAGATAGACAGGTAAATTTTATTGAATGGTCTTACTTCTCTACAGTTATCTTTGCATTATTGTGCAGCTTAAGACAAAATAGGATGCCAATAACTTAGTGCTCTTTTGTTTGCTTGAAGTTGTGGAAAACATGTTTTAAAAAAATGAGAAATTTATTTTTACTCAATCCTATTCGAAATGAGCATATACGGGAAAAGGTTGGAGTAGCTCCAATAGAAGATAAGATTAGAGAGAGTCGCCTTAGATGGTTTGGTCACATAAAACGGCGGCCTTTCGATGACCCGGTTAGAAAAATAGATGTATTATATTCGACTTATGTTAAGAAAGGTAGATGCAGACCTAAAAAAACTTGGTTAGAAAATATTATGAATGATTTTTCTTATTAGATTTAAATGAGAATTTAACTTTTAATAGGACACAATGGAGAAAAAGTATTCATGTAGCTGACCTCACATAGTGGGGTAAAGACTTGATGATGTTGTTGTTGTTGCCTATTTGAAAATAAAATTCATCACTTTCGAGGAAATTTTAGTATATTTTTAGAGTGCAAAATCAATATTGATTTGTAAGTATATCCAACCACATGGAGTCAGTAAAATCTTCATTTTTCATGTTTACCCACTTCAAGCAACTGAATGAGTTCCTGATTGCGAGCTTCTAACTGAAGACCTGTTGGTTGATAGCCAAAATTTTCAACCAATAAATCAAAATGAGCTGCAATCATGAGTATTTTAGTGCTAAAATTTAATATTAATTTTTGAATCCCAGGTTAGGTTAGTTGAGATATCAAGACCCTCGCCATCGCTACCTGAACTTGTCAGTAGCATTGGAAGCTCAATATTTGGCTTGGAGAGAACAATGAAGGAGATGTTGCAGGATGTGGCTTCATTTGGGTCTGTTCAAGCAAGGATGGAAGGCATACTGTTCGAGAGACTGGAAAAGCCCGACTATGCTAATCCAATTTTCTCTCTCTTAAAGGACTATTTCAGCTCTTTCTAACCAAATTGATCTCAAGATCAGGTCAGTGAAATAGAAATAGTTAAAGAAATAGTGGTGCTCATTGTAAAAGTTGTATAGCATCTCATAATAGTCAGAATTTCTGGCAACTTCTTTTGTGAGGTTGCATTCACAATATATTAATTCATACACATTCAAAAATGAAAGGAGAATAATGTCATCATATGATAAGTTAAGTTACCAAGATGAATAAAATAATTAA
>NW_021318618.1:4939028-4944493 GCF_001605985.2 Dendrobium catenatum | reverse complement strand
TATATATGAAGAATATAGCAGCACTATACTTTTTTTATACTCTAAACTATTGGTTTGAACAATATACCCCTCTGTAGGGCTCATTTGATAATTAGTAGTTAGAAAATATATCATATCAATGAAATTTACTCATAAATTATAGTAAGCTCGAAATAAACGTTAAATATTTTAAAATTACAGAGTGAGGGCAATTTGGAAGATGATTGAATATCGTTTAATATGTTTTAAGCATTGAATAGGAATCAAGAGGAACCAAATTTTAGTTTTACTTTTTAAAGTTGGAAAAATTCTCTCAACTCCAAAATCATTGAGAAAATCTTGTTAGTGAACCAAATTTAAGCTTTACTTTTTGAATTTCAAAAAATAATTCCAGTCCTTGTTTGACCAATCTCTTACCATTAGCCATAACAGACAGCACATTAACCCATCATCAAAGTTCAATAGATGGAATTGCAAGAACAATGGTGAGAAAGTTGCATCTCTTGAATGAATTTAAAAGAAATGAACAACAATATCACACAATTTTTATATGATTCGACTCTCACAACAAGGAGAAATTATTTCGTGCGGAATTTGGACGGGAAGAACCGCCCGGACATATAAGTGTACACATTGTGTATAAATTTGTACACTGTCCATACACTCACACTCCAGACGGTTCTTCGAACTCCACACAGAATAATTTCTCCACCACAAGAGTCTCGTAGCAACAGATCAGAGAAGTTTGGATCTTGCGTGGAGTGTGTTGTGTATTAACGAGGTCGTGTTAACAAAAACATAGGTTGTTGACATTGTTGCATAGATTTGGGGTTATAATGCCATTTGGAGCTCACATCAACAGTTGATCAACTCAAACTTAGGCTTTATTTGGAATAGATTTCTTAATGCTTTCAAATATAACTTTTTAATAATAAAAGTTTTTGAATAATTTTTTTTTACTAAACAATAATAATAATCTTTTTTTATTAAATTTAAACGAGAATTTTACTTTTGTCAAATTGTGCTGACCTCACGTAGTGGGATAAAGTCGTGATGTTGTTGTTGTTGTAAACAATTATTTTAAAAAGCAATGATGAAAAAGCTGTTCCAAATGAAGCTTTCATCAAATTGTGCTCCAATTCAATCCTTCAAGATTATCACAAAATTCATGTTCCATGCCAAAAGTTTTGCATAATAAAATATGGAGTTCTCGAATCCCAACAAAGATCATAACATCTCTAATGAAGTGATTAATATTTTTGCAAAAATATGACCTTCATGAAGAACTATAAAAGATCTTACATCTAAACTTTATTAATCTCAGACTGTATAGTAGCTGCTTTGGAACTCTTGAAATAATTGAAAGAATTTTTTATTGTTGCAATCTACCTTTACAAAGTTATCAAAAGTAGTACAAGAAAATTCATCCATATGAGAAGCATTTCCTAAACCCATTGTATAGATCCTTATATTGATTTATTATTCTTTGCTTGGAACCATGTCAATAGGTGATCTAAGTTTTGCATGATTTCAGAACATACATTATATCATAGAATAATCATTAAATCGAGTTGTTTAGGATCAGCAACCTTTACTAATTATTATGTGCGGACGCCAAACTTCGTCCAGAGACCAACCAAAATGTGCCACATCACTCCTTCGCTCGGTACCACGGCTTGGTACTATTCAGTACCGCTCGGTACCGCTGACGTGGTTGCACCTAATTCGCCTCCGGATTTAGAGCTGCGTCCGGCCTCCGCACAGAATAATTTCTCCTATTTTTTACAATTTTCCAAGTTTCTTCTTAGGCTTCATTTGGGACAACTTTCTTACTGTTTTTTAAAGCAGCTTTTTAGTAAAAAATTTAAAATTTTTTAACTAAAATTTTCTATAAGAAGCAGTAAGAAAGTCATCCATAATGAAGCCTTAATTTCAATAACATGGGAGGTTAGGACTAAGGATGGCATTAGGATTTGCATTGGGATGCAATAACTTAGCTCCCAAGTTTAGAATCTAATTCATCAAGACACTCATGAACAGATATTCCTTGCCTAAAGTTACATACAGCCATTCAAAAAGTGGGAGTGGCAATAGAGTCTGATGTTGGAACTAACAAACTGGATATCAAAGTCACCCATAAGCAAATAATTTACCCTTCTAAACATCTTAAAAATGTACATCTATTAGCATGGAGACACAGTACATAACAAATTTAAAAGGAAGAAAAGTAAGAAATCGAACATCCTACAAAAGTGGGATATGTATCAGTTCATCAGTTATCTTGCAAGACTTCCCATGAAGCACAAATCCTTGACTGAAAATGGATAACAAAGCAGCAGTCTTTACAGATTCAGAACAGAATTTACAAGTTTTGGTGGTAGTAAGCTTACTTTGAAGAGAAGTATGGACCTTTCACTATGACAAAATCAAAATGTTTTCGGATTCAGACTTTGTTTGGGATAGCTTTCGTATTGCTTTATAAAGCAATTTTTTTAGTAAAAAAGGTTTTGAAAAATAAAATTTTGTATTAAAAAGCTGCTTTAGAAAGGAGTAAGAAAAATACAAATGCCAGAGAAACTGAGGCCACTGCTTTAGTCCACAAGAGGCTGCATTATGGAAAAAGAAAAGAGATCCATGATTTACAAGTGTTTCTCCTCAGTGTAGACAATTTAGGAGAATGAAGCAGATATGAATAACTGTTTCTAAAGCAAAATAGGTGGGAGAGGGAGAGGACATTTTTCAACCGTAACCGCTCTACCTCGGGCTATCTCCAAAAGACTAAACAATATAAGAGCCCTGTAAAAAGGCTTTTCAATAGCTATGTTTGGATTAGGTTAACTAGATTGGGATCTGATTGATCAAAATAATAATAATAATTGAATTGGATCAAATTGAGTCAAGTCAACTGAAGTACCTGAAATCTCACATTAAAGAAAAAATACAGTTGGTATTAGAATATGATATTATAACAGAAACATAAAAATAGAAACCAGAGAAAATATAGAAGTTTAATTAGAAGATGATTGGATTCAAATGTGTGTGGGGAAAGATAATCTGATATTAGTAGAAACTGCAATTACAATGTGCAATGAGAAATTCTACATCGCTATGGTACCTAAGAGTCCGAGACTTGCTTCTCTATGATTCTATGCATGGGGGGGTTTCGGATATATCTACAAAAGCATTCATATGAATGGGTTTGCCATGAAAACAAACAAGAAAGTAAGAAGTCCTCAAATCAAGGAATGTAATTAGAATCATTAAACTTGATTGTCGTAACAACAACATCATCAAGCTTTTATCCCACTAAGTGGGGTCGGTTACATGAATCAATTTTTTCCATTTTGTTTTGTTAAAGGTCAAATTCTCATTTAAATCTAATAAAAAAAGATCATTTATAATACTTTATAACCAAGTCTTTATAGATCTATCTCTACATTTCATAACATAGGCCAAATATAATACATCTCCTCTCTTAAGAGGGTCATCAGAAGGCCGACGTTTTATATGATCAAACCATCTAAGGCAACTCTCTCTAAACTTATCTGCCCTTAGAGCTGCTTCAACCTTTTCACGTATGTACTCATTTCGCATTTTACCTCTAAGAGTAAAGCCACTCATCCACCTGAGCATCCTCATCTCTGCAACACTTAAATTTATGCTTCTCTTTTAATGCCCAACATTCTGTGTCATAAAACATCAAGTCTCACCACCATCTCATAAAATTTTCCCTTAAGGTTAAGGAGTACTTTTCTATCACACAACAGGCCTGATGCATTCTCCCACTTTCAACCATTCAACTTGAATTCTACTAATAATATTCCCATCTATTTCATCATCACTTTGAACAATAGATCTGAGATATCTAAAACATGATTTTCGTAACAACAAAGAAAAAATATTTTTAATCAAGAAGAGAAAACATAGAGATCATGATGCCATAGAGAAATCAAAGATGTTAGGACTTGAACCATTTCATGTAGTACTATCATGGAGAGGAGAAGTGAGAGGTCTTGTAAGTTGGAGGTTGAAGGTGACAGCTCTACTAAATGAATAGTCATTAGTCGTTCAACATCACAAGGAGGTGCACAACAAAAGGGCTTGTGCGATGTAGAGGTGGGCCTTATCAAGTGCACACAAGTAATTATAGAGTGACATTAAGTGAACCTACAAAAAAATGGGAACTATTGATGAGACTAACATGCATGTGAACAACGGGATAAAATACATGGGAATCCTTAGCAACGAAATAGGAGTGTGCGGGTGTTGAGGATAAAATTGACGTAGCATACTCTATTTATTCTTTTTTTAGCTTGATATGCTACAATCATTTTCTTATATGTCTCATAATATAAAAACCTATTTATACTTTCATCATTTTTTGTTCTCTTTTTGAACTCTTAGTAATTGTGCATGCTTTGCATATTCTTAGACTCAAAATTATCTTGGCATTCAACAAAAATAACATCTATTTTTTTTAATATTTTATATCTTGTTCTTCAATTGTCACTTAAATAAAATGCTTCGCTCAATACAAAGTAAGTCAATAGAATGCTTCATGCTTGGGCAAATTATCTTTATTTTTTAGAAAATTATTTATTTTTTAGCATTTGAAGCCTTCATACAATTGAATATATCGAATTTAACGTGTTTGAAACTTAGATCGACTTAAGAAGTAATAATATTTTTCTTTCAAAAAATTAAATGGTGAACTTCTTTCAGGTAATAATTAAATGACATACATAGATGGATCATGGATGGTAAGTGTATTTCAATATTCGCACATATCCCAATATTAAGGTGGCAATCTTGATACCAATCTTCATGTTACAAGATAAGTGTTCTTGATGAAACCACCATCTTGCAAGGGCACATTAAGAAAAGATAGCTAATTCCTCATCGCCTCCGCATAAGTTTGGTGATCAATACAGAAGCATTGAATGATAACAACTTATCTTACTACATATTGTTCCTACCATGTAATTAATGAAGAACAATATACGATATTCATTCCAGAAATGCTGTAAGATTCATGTTTTAATAGTTTCCTTATTTTCAATATTCTCGGCTGTCTATGTATATTACCTGAATCCAATGAAAACATGATTGGGAACGTTTCTTCTTTGCTTCTGTTAATCAGTTTTGGCAATTCCTTTATCTTCCATTATAACAAAGTAAAAAAAGGGTTTCGAATTCAATGCCCCAAATGGGAAATAAGAACACCAGATTCTGTCCCATTCACCTAAATCCGCACTAAACAACAAGAATTCAGACTTTAACACCAAAACAAGAGTAGATGGGATTTCACAGAAGAAAAGAAACATCAATCAATAACTCAAAACTAGCAAGCAACGAGGTAAGTAAGTAACATTCAATTCAAAGGAACCAATTATCCATATTGGATTAACACTATAAATTATACAAACAAAAAGAGAAAATAAATTTTACGACAAAGAAGAAAAGAAATTTAAACATAATAACCTAAG
>NW_021318618.1:4902658-4936214 GCF_001605985.2 Dendrobium catenatum | reverse complement strand
AATATATTTTAAATTATAAAATATGGTTTAATTTAAATTATTTATATAATATATTTTTTAAATTAAATTTATTATTCTTTTATGCAAGTGAGTTGGTCTAGTTTTAAGCCGACTGGTCTAGCCGGTCTGAACCTATCTCATTGGATAATGATGAGAGTTTTTGCACCCAATACCAATCTCTCCCCTTCAATGGCCTTTCTAGCAACCACGGGGTTGGCCCGTGCTCATTCAAGTCAGATACTACATTAAGGCTTTGTTTGGGACGGCTTTTTTTCCTTGTTACTTAAAACGTCTTTCTAGTAAAAAATTTAAATTTTTTTACTAAAAAATTGTTTTAAGAAGCAGCAAAAAAGTAGCCCTAAACGAAGCCTAAATAATGGATGATTTTTTGCAATTTTTTAGTCATATTTTTTGTTTTTTAATATTCTTGCATTGTTCTTAATAGGTCTATTATTTTTCATTTGTAACCTTTTTACAGTTCTTTGTGTTTCACCCCATTTGATGTAATTATCCATTTTATTTAATGGAATTGGGCTCGGCCTCTAAATTTCCCCAAAAAAATAAAAGTTAGAAGATAAAATATAGTAGTTAACAAAATATGTAAAAAAAATTAAGACACAATAAAATTTAAATTTTATATTGAGATAAATACAATAATAATTATTTCTATATTGCACACTCATGACTCATCTTAATGAACTTTTTTTTTTTTAAATATCTGTGGTATTATTATTTTTAGGTTTTAAAGTGAAAAAAATAATTTTAATATCCATATAAATTCCCAGAAAAAGCTGAAGTAGTGTATTATGGCTCTATGAGGGCAAATTATTGCATCCGGTCATCGGACGCGGAGATAGGTCCGGATATTAATAAAATATTATTTTAAATTAAGCGCGTCAAAGGCACAGGTAAAGTGCAGGTCAAAGCGCAAGTAAAGCACAACTAAAACGCAATTAAAGCGCAACTCAAAAGCGCATGTGACGTGGCAAATTTTTATTGGATGTCCGAACCTATTCTCCGCGTCCGGTGATCAGACGCAATAATTAGGGGCAGCTTAAGCTTTTTGCTTTTTTAATTTCTGAAGCTCGTTTCTTAGAGTTTGGGCCATCTATAATTTTTTGTAAATGTGGTGGTTCATTTGAGACGGCTTCTTTATTATTTTTTAAAACTATTTTTTAGTATAAAAATTTTTTTGAACTTGAAATTTTTTTATTGGAAAGTTACTTTAGGGAACAGTAAGAAAGTTGTCCTAAACGAAACTGAAAAAAGCAACTTTTTGAAAAGCAATTATGCAAAGCAGCTTCTTAACACCAAAACTTTTTGAAATTGTGAAAAAATAGCTACCAAATATAAACTATGGCTGCAATTTGAAAACCAAGTAGCAATCATATTGCCCCAAATGAAATCTATTTGGAATAGTTGTAGCGTTTCATAAAGTTGATTGTGCAGTTATTATGAATTCAAAAAACAACTTTGCTATTACAGTTACATAAAGTAAATTTTTACTACATAACTTTCTGAAAACAATAAGAAAAAGCAGTAAGAAAGTATTAGCCAAATGAAATAATGATAGTTGTCTAAAAATTAAAACAGCAAGAAAATTGTCCCAAATAGACCCCTAGTCATAGGGGTGCAAACGAGTCGAGTCAAGCTCGAGTCAGCGGTTGTTCGAGCCTAGCTTGTCTGACAAATGCCGAGCTTGAGCTCGAGGTCGAACTCGAGTCTCGAGCTTGACTCGACAGAATAAAAAAAAAAAAACTCGTCGAGCTCTCGAGCAGTAGTTCGAGCTCGGACGTGCCCGCGTCGTCGCCAGTTCTGCGTCGTCACCAATGCCACTTCGTCGCTAGTTCCGCGTCGTCGCTAGCTCTGCTTGTCGCCAATGTCGCGTCTTCGCTAGTTCTGCCTTCCGCGTCATCACCAGCTCCGCTCGTCGCCGCTTGCGTCTGCGTTTAAGGTCAATGCCCCGTCCGTCGCCAACATTCGCATTTGCCGCCGGCGTCCACGTATGCTTCCGGTGCCAGCGTCCGCGTCCGCTTCCAAGTCGCGAGTCGAGCGCCTTGTCGCTAGCTTCTGCGTCGCCAAGCTCGCAAGTCGAGCACCTGATTTCATATTCCCGCCGCAATTTCATTTTTCCCACTGGCTCGACTAGCTCTTGAGTCGATCAACCGGCTGTTCGAGCTCGACTCGCGATATCGATAAGCTCGGCTCATCGAGCTCGAGCCGGCTTGACTCTGTTGCACCCCTCTAGTCATAGTCTCAAAAGTAATTTAAAAATAATAATTCTTTAAAAATTAAAATTGAAAAACATTATGAAAAAACTGTCTTCCAAATACACAAATTTGACTGACTGTACTCGTAAAAATGCTCTAAACAAAATCTATGCCTTCATTGCATCATTGTCATATTGTATTTTAATTTTATTAGTTTATTTACTTTTGGAAATGATGGCCAACAATCACAAAATAATAAATTATATATGTTTATCTTATTAAATTCAGACTGCATGATTTCCAAAAAAAAAAAAACCAGATTAATGAATGTCAGCCACGTGCGGCACGTGTGGATGTTGGGTGCAGGTCCATTATGAAATTCTGCATATTTGTATTTTTTAATTTAATAAGAAGGTTTCTTGGAATGTTCTCTTATGACTCAATCGAAGACTTGCACAAATTTTATTTTCCATATTGGCTTACAAACGAATCGAGCCGAGTCGAATATGTGAGTGTTCATGTTTGTGTTCATTTAATATCAACTTGTTCAAGTTTGGTTCATGTTTGTTCGAGCTTTATTGTTTGTGTTCATGTTTGGTTCATTTAAATTAATGAGTGTTCATGTTTGACTCATATTCAGTTCATGTTCGGTTCGTTTAGTGTTTATCGTGCTTTAAACAAGCAAGCATGAACGAGTTATAAAAGAGCTCTATTTTTAGATATTCATTAACTTAACAAACAAGCTTCATCAAGCTTTCTAACAAATGATTACATCGAGCTTGTTCGTGAACATATTTAACGATTTTTTTAAACTATCAAACAAACACATTCATGAACATATATATCAACAAACACATTTATATTAAAAGCAATTGTCTATGTAAAATGAAAATAATATTAATCAATATGATATATTTTTAAATGAAGCTTACCTGTTGCATATTTTATAACCAAATATTAATTAGTTTTATTGAGCTTATTCACGAGTTCAAAATCAAACATGAATCGAGCTTTTATCGAGATTCTTATCGAGCTTAATGTCGAGCTTGTTCACAAGCTTCAAATGATGTTGTTCGCGAACATAAATGAGCCAAACACATTAGTGTTCAAGTTTGTTTATTTAAGAAATAAATATTTAAAATATTGTTCAAGTTTGTTTGTTTAATTAATTAAACGGTCACAAATGAGCTTTAATCGAACCGAACAACGAGTAGCTCGTCGAATGCTTGATTCGCTTGCAGCCCTAGAAGGAGTTACATTAACTGCAATAATCGGATTTGGGCTTTATTTGCGATGACTTTCTTATTATTTTGTTTTTCAAATCACAATCATAATTTTTATTTCGCTAATACTTTTTCATTACTCTCAATAAATTTTTTTGTTAGGAAGCTGGTTTATACAATAGCTTTCCAAAAAGTTATTTTCTACATAGCAGTTTTACTATCACGTTTATAAAAAGCTACAGTCGTCCTATACTGATCCTTAAAAATGCAGAATAATCTGAATTTTCTTCGAAATGATAAAGCTTTTAAGCATAAGTTTTTTCCATAATTTGTATATGATTTGAGTGAATAATCAATATTAAGCTATTACAATGTATAATACACTCAAAATTATCATTCACTTACACTCTCTCACATGTATGTAAAACTTGATGAATCTTATGAAAAAATCTATTAACTTTTTTTTTTTTATAAAAGCAATGACTATAACTAATTCATAATTAGCACATAAAATCATATTTAGTAAATTTATTGGATTAGATAAAAAGTTTCAGCCAAAAAAATTGTGATCAATTACATAATTATCAGTAACTTAAGCATATAAACATTAATCATATAATTAATAAATATTTTTTGTATGAAATAAGAAAAAAATTATATATACTGATACGTCATCAAAAATTTGCTTTGATCAAGCACGAATCTCGAGGCATATTCGAGTTGGAAATTTTCAAAATTAAATTTGAGATCATCTGAATTCCAATTTCAGCAAACTTATAGTCAAATTGAACATCTCAAAGAGACGAACCAAACAACACCAAAATTGGTCCAATCCAAGCCCAAATGGATCCGAATCAGGAGCCCGGACCACGTTTTGAAGGGTTAAAGTATTATTTGGACAATAAAATGATTTCTAAATATGTCATGCTTATAGTCAAATCGAGTGTCTCGGTGAGACGAATCCAACGAGCCCAAGATCTCTGAATTCCGACATCGTTAAGGTACTTAAACAGTTGAAAAACTTTCTACGATCGGGGGAATCAATACGAGCCATCCGATGGAGCACTCCGAACCAACCTCTGATCTTCTCTAAATTTACGGGGAGTGCCACTCATGAAAATCTATAAATAGACCCTCACTCTCTACATGAAGAGGACCTTTAGCTAGAGAATGGAGAGAGCTCTGAAGCTTCAAGAGCTATAGCATCACCGCCCAGCCGCTGGACTTCAACCCGCCTTCGTCGAACCACTGCCCGGCCAGCGACCTCCGCCGGACTTCAGCCCGACCTTCGTCGAACCACCGCCCGGCCGGCGACCGCCGCCGGACTTCAACCCGACCTTCATTGGTCCACCGCCCGGCTGTCGACCATCGCCGGACCATCGCCCGGCCGTCGGACTTCAGCCCGACCTTCATCGGACCACCGCCCAACCGCCGACCATCGCCGAACCACCGTCCGGTCGCCGACCACCGTTGGACTTCAGCCCGGTCATCGATGGACCACCGCCTGGCTGCCGACCGCCGCCGGACTTCAGCCCGACCTTTGTCGAACCACCGCCCGGCGGCCGACCATCACCGGACCACCACCGACTGCCGTCAGACTTCAGCCCGACCTTCGTTGGATAACCTTTGGCCGTCGACCATCTCTGGACTTTAGCCCGACCTTTTGTCGGACCACCGCTAGGCCACTGACCATCGCCGGATCCCCGCCTGACCGTCGTTCACCGCTAGACCTTCGTCGGATCTTTCCTTGTCGTCCAAACTTCTGCACAAAAGCCGTCGGATTTTCGTTCGACCATCTTTGGACCTTTGACTAACTCTTCAAATTACTATAATCTGACCACCTCTAAATCGAGGGACAGGTCAACCCTTGTAATTCACTCAAGTTTAGTGGAACCTTTTCACCTGGGCCCCTGTGGTTTTTCCCTCTTCTGATTTTCCACGTAAAAAAGATCGGATGTTTTGCTTCTCTCTTTCTGCTTGAGTGTTGGATCTTCGTACAACGCTAAGTCGCTTAACTTTATTTTTCTCCACCGTCGCGAATATTCCTGGACGCAACAAGATGAATTAAAAAAATAATAAGGGGAATCCTTATGGGAGTATGACTGATTAGCTCTACTAAGTTATTAGATTAATTTTGGATGATTAAGATTTAATATTCACATTTCAAAAGTCACTGTGTTTTTTATTAGATTTAATCTCAAATATTAAAAATAGGGAAAACAATTGAATTGGTCCCCTTATTTTTTATGAATGATCAAAATAATCTCTCAAAATATAAAAATACTAATTTGATTCATTAATTCTAAAGGATCCAATTAATTATTCAGTGTGATCATTTAATTTTCTATTTAAAAATCAAGTTATTGAAGTAGGAATTTAAATAGTAAAAAATTAATTTAATCATTTTTAAATATTAATTTAAGATATCAAATATATATTTTATTTAATATCACACCATAACTAAAATAAATAAAATATTTCTAAAATGCCCTTTAACAATTTAGAGTAAGCTTTGTCTCTTTCATCCACCCCACATTATGGTAACCATTGTACCAACCATGATGGTTGAGTGTTCAACAATCCAATACATCAAATTATTTTAGAAAAATACCCTCAATATCTCTCCCATAAATACAATATTCAATTGTCATTATTTGATTACAAAGATTTTTTTTAATTAAATTAATTGCAAGGCATGCTTTCTTTAATATATTTAATTATTTGTTTATTTGTTTGTTTTATATTCAATATGAAAAATATGAAATTTACAAATGAAACCATAAATAAATCTTGGGGTAGAAAGTGCAAAGTTTTTAAACTTCTCCAAAAAAATATGCAATTTATTAAAAAAAAAAAACACTAAGAGATTGGATAAGAACTTTATACTATTTAAAAATAGTGTGGCCCAAACCATCAGAACCAAATCAATGAACCCCTAACCTAACAGGCCGAACCAATTCATTAATTACATATATCCCCTTACAACCTCTAACTACTTTCATTCATTTAGCTATTAATTGCAGCATACAAAACAACCACTCATTCCTTTTTTATTTTTTTATTTTTTATTATTTATTATATGGTTTTTTTTTCTTTGTAAATTAGAATGATGATGCCACACTAATGCATTATCATGGGGTGCAATGAGTCAAGTCGGCTCATGAGTCAGCTCTGGTGGGTTCGATAGATGGCTCATGATTTAAGCTTGACGAGCTATCAAGTCGAGTTTGAGCTAATATTGGCTGGACTCGTTATTTCGTGATCCGATCTGTTAAAAATATTACTTTAAACTACACTTATAACACATTAATTTTTTTTTAAAAAAAAGTTTTGGAGCAAAATTGAAAAGAATATTTAAAAATTATATCTCATTTCCTTATATTAAGTCATTACTTATTATTTCTCTTATAACATCCTTATATTTTTGTCATTTTATTACAATAATTCTTTAAATCAAAGTCAATTTTCTCTTTCATTTTATCATAATAAATGGGTCAACTCGAGCTCTTAAAATAGAGCTTGATCTAAAACTCAAACTCGATCACTTGATCAAGCTCGACTTCAAAAACAAGGGTGGCTAGAGCTATGCTCGATTCCACTCTTTACACTTCTGACATCATTATATCACTTTCCTCTTTTTTTTTTTTTTTGAGCGGAGTATCTATCTGGTGCTACCCTAGAAGAATGAGATAGTTGACAGAGTAACTAATCCCTCGACAACCAGCCTTCATAAACATCATATCTCAAGAAAATAGAGTAAAAAAAAAACTCTAAAAGAAGTCTCTAAAACTTTGATCAAATGACATAACAAATGTCATCTCTTCAATAACTCAGCATTCTTTATTTGAAATTGGACATTATTTCAAACAAAATTTAGATAGATGACATTTATTAGCAAGAGAGAAATTTGATAGAGAGAAAATGGATAGATGTCACTATCATGCTCTCTTTCTCTTTGTCTCTCTCAATTCAATTGTAGTATTACATGTGATACCTATTTCATATTTATTTGAGAAAAAAATCTATGGTTGTAATTCAAAGAAGCTAATTCTTCTTGATAGCATTCCATCACATGGATTTTCTAATTATACATTCACATTGTCAAAAGATCTCCATGTCGAGTCTCATATGTGATTTTGATGATTCCCAGTATTATTGATTATTTTTGCTATACTAACATTTTAGAAAAAAATATTTTTTGCAGCGTCTGGATGCGCCCGGAGGCGAATCCGGATAAGCCATGTCACTGGGGGCCCAATGCATTCTGTGACGTGGCCCCACCGAATTCGCCTCCACACGCGTTCGAACGCTGCACAAAATAATCTCTCAACATTTCAGGTACATCATATAAGGAGCAAGGCCAAAGAAGAGAACTTAAGAATTGCAACATTAAGTTCAATCAAAACTATAATGATAAGAGTCTTTATTTATTTAGGTATTTTCTTAAAAAAAAGCCTCATAATTTATTTGGAATAAATTGTAAGAGTGGAAATAAAGGAAGATTATAAAAGATTGGACTGAAATTAATTTTCAGATATTTATTTGAACATGGTGAAATTGAGTGATCAATAGTTTTTAATTATTGTTTAGTTGATTTGAAGTTAAAATTCATATTTTCTGAGTTTGTTTATGTATTAATTACACTCAAATCAATTACTCAAAATAGAAGTATGAAATTAAATTAAATTATATTCTTTCAATTTCTTCCAAACTATACATAGCCTAAATATTAAATATAAATTTTAAAATTGCATAAAAATAGCACCCCAACTATTCGAATATGACAATTTTTTTCTGATAGTATAATCTTTTTTCAATTTAGTCCATCGGCTATACAAAATTGATCCAAATAGTCCTTTGGGACTAAATTATGATCAAATTTGTAAAGCTGAATGACTAAATTTAGATCAATTTTATATCACAATTACAACATTAGAGATTATTTTAGATCAATTTTATATAGTTATAAAATTAATTTGAGCAACGTGATAAAACTAAATTGGTCATTACACAATTAGTCTCAAGACTATTTTGATTTTTTTGTTAAAATTTTAGGTTTTTTTTTTTTAATTTGGACATTTAGGTCAGTTTGGACAAACTTATATATACAACACATACGTAAGTATCGAATCCAATGTCTCTTAGCTTATAGTCAAAGCTCTTAACCAAACAGATCAAGATGACCTGCGTCATACCCAATTACCCATCATATATAAATTTAGTAGTTTTGATATTATCGTGCTCAAATTCTAGTGAAATTATTCTGTGTGGATACGAATATTATTCGAAGGCAAATCAAAGTGCGTCACGTCATCTCTTTGCTGTGTACCATGATTATGTATCCACTGTGTACCAGGTAACGTTGTGTGTTCTAATACGCCCCTCGAGACTCCGAACGGTCCGCAAAGAATAATTTCTCTAAATTCTAAAGATAATATTCTCATCCAAAAAATCTCATTTATACAAATCTTATAAGCAATATCATAAAGGAACGCAAAAAAATATCATAAATTCAAATATTTTCGAAGTCCTATTTATCGTTCTCTGTTGCTGAAGTCTGATTCTCCGGTTAATATTTCTGTAAAAGCTTCGTCTTACATATACAGCGGTGGGTTCCCGCCATTAATGCTCTGACCTCGACCACCCTCCAACTCCCCCATATATCTACAGCTAGCCCTCACAGGTAGAGCAATGAGCTCGAAGAGATGGGCGAAATGGCTGGAGAAGGTGAAGCGCCACAGCAGCCTGGGGCTATCTTGGTCTGGGAAGACTTGACGGCGGTTGTGGCCAATCCCGGAGCCCGGAAGCCGGTGAGGAAGCTGCTTCAGGGGCTTAGCGGCTATGCCTTGCCTGGTCGCTTGTTGGCAATCATGGGTCCATCTGGCTCAGGGAAATCTACTCTTCTGGACTCCTTGGCAGGTACTGCTCCTTTTTTTGTCTGGGGAATTTGGTGACCTAGAATGGAGAATTAATGGTATGCGTTGGTTTTGGTTGTAGGGAGATTGGGGAGAAATGTTGTGCTGTCGGGAAGTGTGCTGCTCAATGGGAAGAAACGGAGGACCGATTACGGTGTTGTTGTACGCTTCTGTTCTTTCTTTTTTTATGCTGTTTTGTTATTTCTTGAATTTATATTCTTTTGTGAAATCTCCCTTGATTTTCTTTTTAATACTATTAAATTGATCAGTTTATTATTGTCTCGAAACCTAGTTAGCTTGGTCGCTTGTAGGATGTTTGTTAGTTTGCTGGAAGACAAGAAAAGAGGTTGTTAGCCTACAAGTAGGATTCAACTCAGGTAGGATTTAGTAAAACCCGGTAATTTTATATTTAGAAAATCTTGAGCGGATCAAAATCTGAAAAATATTTTGCTTTTTTTTTTTTTAAAGGATTTGAGATATTTAGCTATTCTTGAATCCTGTGAATGATGAAATTCAACAAATCATTAATTTAATTAATAGTGGTGCCGACATTTAGGGTTAATCAAAATAAAAGGATTTAATGTCCCAAAAATAGTGTTTAGCAGGATTTATAAAATCGATAAACTTGTGGATGTTTCACATGACGCGTGCAGATTGAGATCCCAAAAAAAAAAAGCTTTTGTGGCACTCTGAAAACCATAAAAAAATGACATTTTGGAGCTATTTTGAACACCTTGCATCCCGAGGGACCAAAAAAAAAAAAACGCGATGTTTGTTGAAGTGTTATTAGTGGTTTCAGACACTGCATGTTAATTGAATCTGATTCATGTTACATCAACTGTATAAAACTATAAATGCCTCTGAATAATAACTTTAGTACTTAAGTTCCTTCCGTAGGTGAAGTAGATTGAATGGGCCTGAACCGACCTATGTCAGCTCAGCCAGGTCGTGGCTGGCTGGTCACTTCCTTGCATGTAACAATTGTTGCTGCTGTCTCCCATTGGAATCGATGAGATGACCACACTACTACTGCTCCCTTCTTGTCAATTGGGGAAGATCAATCCCCTCAAACGGTGACTAAGAAACCTGGAAAAGGATCAAAATGATCCCCTGACTAAAAAGTATTAAAATAGTCCTCAACTATATTAAAAGATCATTTTGGTCTCTCAAGTCTTTAAAAAATAAAAAAATATTATCACTGTGAGACTATATTTGTTCCTTTTTAAAGAGTTTAGAGATAAAAATGGTCTTTTAATATAATTGGGGACTATTTTTGTCTTTCATAACGAGTGAAGGGACCATTTTAATATTTTTCTCCTAAGAAATCAATGAAGTGAAGTTGCCAAAATTAGTGTGAATTGTTAAAGTTCTGATATGTATCAGAACAATATTTAGACTAAATAAGCTCTGTTCCATTTACTGCGTATGCACGTTGATCATCATATCTCGGTTGTATTGATCCCAAAGATTTGCGCTTGCAACATGTTAGCTCTTTGATTCAAGCAAGGCTAGATCAGTCATTAGCAGTCATTGCATGATTCTTGAAGGCCACGTGTTACTCTCTCCCATCAACCAATAAGGCTTTTCGAATTACACAAAAATGCTGGCAGAAACAATTTGTTGATAGCCTCCTTGCATGCTTATTATAGATGGCATGTCAGAGCACTGTCATTGGATTTTCATCTCCAATTATATTCAGAAATGCCAAGACCCACCTTGTTCTATTCTAAGGTCGTCAGTCAAATTTCATTGATTACTTCATTTTTCATCTCATACCTAATGGCGGTGGCAATGCCGATTTAGTTTTAGAAGGTGCAGATGAGAGTATTTAGGTTGGATATGGAATAGGAGGGAAAAAATTGATGAACAACGCTCGAGAGTTGAGAAAGGCTTTTTTTACTTTTGTTGCATGTTAGAAGTTGTGTTAGTAGAGAGAGATAATATCATCTTAATTATGAATTGAGAAACACAATCAGAAAAGTAAATAAAGCGAGTAGATGTTACATGATTTTTTATTGAAAATATGAAATTATTGAACTTATCCTAAATAAAAAAAAAACTTCTACTAAAAGTAGATATGAATTACAAAATGTCGCTATTTCTCAAACTCAATGAAAACATCAATAAAAAGCAATGTAAGTAGGCTTACATTTGTGTCATCTATTTAACAACACAATGAGGTTGAGCACTGATGAGTGATGATAGCCAATTTTTTAGGGAGTTGAGGATGGCATGACTTTAAAGTGACAAAATAAGAGGCATTGAAAGATTGAGGAGGCCTTTGAGGATGGTCGGTTTGGTTCTCCCCTAGGGGCAAAGTTGAAAATGTGAGGACTATAGATAAAGTTACAATGAAAGGCTAGGGAGGCGATTATTGGAAGTTAGAATATCCTATTTTTAGAGTTAGAGAAGACACGACTTGTAGGTTGTGGGCAAGGAAGCATTTTGAGGTCATGGAGGTGACTGAGGATGGATAAAATACCCCTATGTTTGGAGGTATGAGCAACCCATCCTGAATTTAGGGGACAAGAAGGTCTAGGAAGATTACCAAGGTAATTAAGGATAGTTGGGTTCTTCTTCTTAGAAGTGAAGGTAGCACGAGCTTTGAATGATCGATGAGGTGGTGTTGGAATGTCATTGCTTAGCCAAGCCATTCTAGGATATTCCTTTATAGAGGACCATAGACACCCTTAGGCTAGGTTAGCCCTAATTTGCCTTAGGTGGTATCCATAACCCTTAGAATGAATACTCTAGATCTCCTAAACCTATTTGGAAGCATGACCCTTCACAAGGCCCCATTTGTGAAAGTTTAAAGTTAATCAAAAGCCAAAAACTCAAAAGTACCTTTAGATGGGCCCCTAAGTTGATTGGACCAATCATGGCCCAATCAACCCTGTATTGAATTAGAAGCTTCTTAGGGATCCTAGGACACTCCCAGATCATCTTGGATAAGCAGTGGAACCAAATGGTCTTCCCTAGATGAAAACCTAAAATAACTAAAATTCCCCAAATCACCCCAACTTTAGGATTTACCACAGCTGATCTTTGACCTAAGGACTAATCCTAATGACCTTGATCTACTTTTGGACCCACTTCATGAGTCAAGGACTTAGTCATACCCTTTGACCAGAAGTCAAGGGAGATTTGACAAAGGTCAACCGTTAACCTTAATCTGAACCCAAAACTCTCATCTAAGTCATTTAACCTGGGAATTAAATCTAAATGGTCCTAATAATTATTAGGAACACTTGGACTTATGGTAACCCTCTTTGATCATGGTCAACCCAGATTTGACCTAAAGCATAAAAGAACCCTATATCAAATCTAAATATTGAAAATTCATCAATTGGGATTTATTTTAGTCTAAGTTATCTTAATTCATTTTGAGATCACTTGAATTGATGGTTGACCCATGGTCAAACTCCTTTGTCCATGGTCAACCCAAATTTGACACAAGCTTTAAATAACACTCCTAAATTGAACCTAGGAGTCAAATTCAAACTAAATAGTCTCCTTGGCTTTGAGTCCAAATGTTTATAATCTATCTTAGGATCACTTGGACTCATGGTTGACCTATAGTTAAGCCCCTTTGACTATGGTCAACTTATATTTGACCCAAGACCCTGAAACCCTAAACAAACTCAAAATTTACTATTTGACCTTTGGCTTTAAATGACTCTAATCCATCTTAGAGTCACTTGAGGTCATGCCTAACCCATGGTCAAGCCACATGTGTTGAAATTATTGAAAACCCTTAAGCAAACTATTTTTGGTCAAACCCAACCTATGGGTCTTAGTTTTGATCCTAAATGATCCTAACCCATTCTAGGATCACTTTGGGTCATGCCTAACCCATGTTCAAGGATATTTGATCATGAGTAGTCAAAATTACTAAAAGACTCCTAAGGATACCTATCCTTGATTTTTTAGGATAAAGCCTAGTAAACTAAGCCCAAATCCAATCAAACTTGGTTTGACCTTTTCGTAGTCCCTGGGCTTTTTGCCCGGGTTAAAACCAATCCAATTGGGCTAGCTCAAAGGGTGAAACAACCCAAGACAAGCCAAATTCATCAACCTAAAAGTCTAAACCCAAAATTGAGCTACCCTTCCCCTTTGCTTGGCCAGCTATCCCCAACTGCCTTGTGTGGATCTCCACCATCTTCACACCTATGAATTTTCTCATGACAACTTGAGTTCAGATTAAACCCTTACGAAATTTTCAGTCTAGGATCTTTAGATAACTCTGAACTTAAAATAATTATGATAAATTACCCTTGATTTAAAAAAAAAAAACATGAGATTAAAATCAGATCCTCCCTCAATCTTATGAATTAGAGGGAAAATTTGATGAACCCTAAGGACCATGGTTTGCTCCTTCAAAAATTCATTAAAGGTTAAGCCCCATAAATCAACTCTAAATGACCCTAAATTTTTAGGGATTGATTAAGCTTTACAATAACTTTTGATTTTTCATAAGAATTTAAGATCATTTACTTAGAAAATTCTCAAACATTAGTTATAAGGTTAGAGTTGTGGACCTAGTAAACTTGCATACTTCACTAATAATTTAACAAATATCGTTAAAATATGAAATCATTTGCAATAGAATCTAAATTATTTGTAGAATTCAGAAAATAATATTTCAAACCATTTTGAGGTTAAAAAATAAAATTTCTTAATTTTTGAGTAATAATTTAATTTTAAATCAATAAATCCTTAGAAATCATGGTTAATTCCAAATGAGTTGAAAATTTTATGGAACGATCCTCATCTCCATAGTGACTTGTAATTCAAATTTCATAAAATTTAACTTATTTGATAGGCCAAATCTTAAACTTAATTCCAATATCAATGAAACCCTAATTTATGTATTATTAATTATAAATTTATTAAAAAATAAAAGACCTTAATTATTATTTTTGAGCCAAAACTAATATTTGAAATTTAGTTGGGCAAAATTAGGCTAAAGCTCAAATCCTAATCGACATTCAGAACATTAAATTTACAATATTGACATATTGATTTACAATGATAGTCAAAACAGGTGTGATGCATAGAACAATAATGCTTGATTTTTTCAGAACCTAGTTCCTTCTAACATTAGGTTTTTTTTTTCTAAGATGAAAACTCTATAAAATAAGGAATCAAGTAAAATTGATTAGGAATTAAAACTTAAAAACTAAAAAGCCCCTTAAGACAACAAAATAATTAAAAGGAAATATTGCATTATCTAGAACCATTTGTGCACCCTTCATATTTGATATGTTTAGCTTCGGTAGCTAAGTTGGAAGTCTGATTCCTAAAAATAACGCTAGCCTAGCCTATTGTATTATATATAGACTTAAACATTATAGTTTTGAAGCTATTAGATTGATTTAGCTAATAGTTCTCTCTAGGGGATTGTAACTTTAGTAAAGTCGGGCTTTCTTCAACCCTTGATAGAGTAGTTATTGTAAAATCCTAGCCATTCCTTGTCATTTTGAACCACGACTAGGATGGGAATCCGTGAGAGGCTCACCTATTAAATCCCAGTCGTCCCTTGACATTTTGATCCCATGGTTTGGATGGGAATTAGTGGGAGGCTCACCTGGATCACACCAATCTCCTCCATATTTAGTTGGTTGGTTTAGAAAGGATTATATTTGAGCAATTATGCATGATTTTATAATTATTTGTTTCCTTATTAAGTTGTCTTGTATAGATCTATATATATGGATAGCTTTGTGCAATAAAATTAATCATTTTCCCTCTCTAATTCTCTGAATTTAACATGGTATCAAAGCCGTCATTGCCATTGCTGAAATTTTGAATTTTTTTGTACTGTCGTGCCTTCATTGTTGACATTCCTTTGTTGTTGTCCTATCTATAACCAACTTAGCCTTCATTGCTGCCTTGCTTAATATAGCCTTCATCGCAACCATTTTCAACCACAATGTCTGAAGCAAATTCCTCCCAAAGTTTTGACCAAATGGAGGACTCTATGATGCACCAAGGTAGAGATCTCCAAAATATGCAGCCTTCCTATCGCTTAAATGGGAAGAATTATTTGAATTGGTCTCAATTTGTGAAGACCTACTTGAAAGGGAAATGAAAGTTGAATCTCCTCCTTGGGGTAGGACCAAAAGAAGGTGATCCTAATTTTTGGGCATTGGATGAAGCGGACTCCATGATTATGTCATGGTTGTGGAATTCCATGACTCCAGAAATTAGTGATACTTTGATGTTTCTATCTACTGCAAAGGACATATGGGATGCCGCCAGACAAACCTTCTCAAAGGCTCGAGATGCTGCCCTGATCTTTAAAATTAAGGTCAAGATGGGAAGCACAAAACAATGAATCAAAACTGTAACGGATTATGACACTTTTCTTTAAAACTTGTGGCAAGAACTTGATCACTAAAGATGCATAGAGACGAAGTGTCCAAAAGATGTTGTTATCCTAAAAAATTTTATTGAGAAAGATACCATGTATGACTTTCTTGCAGGATTAAATGCGGAGTTTGATCATGTTGGAGTTCAGATTCTTGGAAAAGAGGAGACACCCTCTTTAAACAAGACAATTTCTCTCATTCATACTGAGGAAAGCTGACGAGGGGTAATGCTAGAGCCAAAAGTAGTTGAAGGTTCAACAATGGCGTCAACCAAAGAGGTACCATGAAAGGAAAAAGTCAAAAAGGTAAGGATTCCTCAAAATCTAAAGACAAAGACTCCCTTTGGAGCAGTTATTGCAAGAAATCAAGACACACAAAGAAGACATGCTAGAAAATACATGAAAAGCCCTCAAGTAAGAAGTGGAATGAAAGAAGTGGACAAAATGGCACATCACAAGCCAAAACTACAATAAATCATCCTAACCCAGAAATGTAGTCTAGCTTTAGAGATATCAATAAAGAAGAAATTGATAAACTAAAACAATTTCTAGTATCCCTTGAAAAAAACCTGCATCTTCTTCTCTTGCACTTTTTGGTAAGTTTTCTATATCCATTGGATTAACTGCCTCTAAAAATCAATTGAAAGGATTATAGATCATTGACTCAAGAGTCACAGATCACATGACACCCTTCACTATCCATTTCATCAACTATACTCCTTGTCCAAGTGACAAGAAAATCATCACTGCTGATGGTTCTCTTACCACAGTAGCAGGCCAAGGAGACATACCCTTATCTTCCTCCTTCACTCTAAAAAATGTGCTCCACGTACCTCAATTATCCACAAATCTAATGTCTATACAAAAACTTATCAGTGATCGTAATTGTCAGTCTTATTTAACCCTACTTGTTGCTTATTTCAGGACCAAAGATCGGGGTAGAAGATTGGACTTGCTAACGAGTGTGATGGATTGTACTACTTAGAAGAGCTGAACAAATCTAATATTATCAATAATTGCTATTCTATGTTATCCCTATTTGATAAAAAATATACTATTTTGCTTCATCATTTTAGATTAGTTCATCCATCTTTTGATATCTTAAGAAATATGTAACAAAAACTTTTTTATTAGTTGAAAAATGAATCTTTTCATTGTGAAACCTATGAGTTAGTCAAGCATAAACGAATTTCTTTTTCAAACAAACATGAGAGATGTAATACTTCATTTTACCTTATTCATAGTGATATTTGGGGACCCTAAAAAATTCCTAATGTCTTAGGAGTCCGATGGTTTGTATTCTTCATTGATGACTATACTAAAGTCTCTTGGATCTTTCTCCTAAAAAATAAATCCAATGTTAGCACTATCCTCCCAATTTTTCATACCATGATCCAGAACCAATTCGGGATAAAATTAAAAAAATTTCATTCAGAAAATGCTAAAGATTACTTTAATCAATCCCTGTCCTCCTCCTTCCAAAAAGAAGGTATCATTCATGAGTTTTCCTGCATTCATACCCCACAATAAAATTGGGTTGCAGAAAGAAAAAATGATCATCTTCTAGCCTCCATCTGTGTGCTTTTATTCCAACACAATGCACCCAAATTCTAAGGGGGGAAGCCCTCTAACTATCATATCTCATAAATTGACTACCTTAAAAAAACTTGAAACTTTAAACACCAATGAATATTCTATCTTCTTTTTCCCCCGAATTCTGAACTCATAATAACCTTACACCCATAATCTTTGGGTGTACTACCTATGTTCATATGCATAGCCAAAATAAAAAAAAATTTAAATTAAAGAGCACTCAAATGTATCTTTGTTAGATATTCATTCACTCAAAAATGTTATAAGTGTTATTATCCCCGCACCGAAAAAACTCTTATATTTTTTGACATTACCTTTGATGAATAAAAATCCTATTTCACCAAACCTCATCTTCAGAGGGGAGACTGTAATTAAGAAAGATGAGGAAAGTGAGTTTTCCCCTCTTGACCTTCTAGCTCCACCTCAAATCAATCCACAAAAATCAAAATCAAAACCAGGGAAACTGAGAATAAAGTTGTTATAGATAACAGTAGGTTTGGGCAAGTGTATTCCAGGCGTACAAATCTAAATTATGCTCCAGAGCAGATTTAAGAATCTAAACCGTCTTATGAAATTGAGGTAAACACAAGTTCACCAAAAACAACTCCCTTGTATCTTTTAACCAACTTTGTATCCTTCCATAACTTCTCACTGTCACACAAAAATTTTTAGGTATACTAAATGATATTTATATTCCTAACAATATTTCTTAGGCCTTATCTAATGAAAATTGGAAAAGTGCCATGAAAGATTGAATGCATGCCTTGGAGAAGAACAATACATTGGAGATCACCGACCTACCAATAGGAAAAAAATCAATTGGCTGCAAATGGGTGTTCTTTGTGAAATACAAAGCTGATGGTATATTGGAAAGGTATAACACAAGAATGGTGGCGAAAGGGTACACTCTGACGTACGACATTAACTACAAGGAAACTTTTGCACCGATGGTCTAGATGAACACCGTGAGGATCCTGCTCTCTCTAGCTACTAATTACAACTGGCATCTGGAACAGTTAAATGTCAAAAATGCATTCCTACACAAGAACTTGGAGAAAAAAATATTTATGGAGATTCCACCATGATTTAAGGAGAAATCTGGGGGTAACAAAGAGTGCAGGTTAAAAAAGGCTCTATATGGGCTCTATATGATTTTAAATTGCATGGATCGAGTATCATAAGAATTGATTTAATTGACATTAAAAAGGAAAAGCTAAAGTAAAATGTAGCTTGAAGATAAATATGTATGATGGAGCATTGACTATTATATTATGAGTGGTTGGGAGGCTTCCAATCATAGTACCGTTAAACTAAAGGTCACCACCATGATTTTAACATGTTGATTTTACTACGAATGCTTTTAATAAAAGAGATTTAAATAAGTTACTCTATTTTATGTTCTTTTTAGATGACATTATTGATAGATGCGAGATCTCTTGCAAGGAAGATTTTTTTTAAGAGACAAATTTAGGTTTGGTAGGACACTAATCATTTTGTGATATCCTACTCTAGTGAACGTGAAATCAATAATTTATCAATTAATATTGTTGGAAGGTCAACTGATATATAGATGTGATGATTTTAAGTGTCTTAAAGTTTTTAGGTAAAAGAATGTAGATATAAATAAGTATATATCTTCTACATTTAAAATTGGGTGGTTAAAAAAGGGAAGTAACCTAGGAATACTTTATTAAAAAATCATGATATAAAAGATGGGTTTATAAACTACAGTTATATTGGTTATATTGCATGGATCTAATTATCAATAAATAAAGAAGTTGATGACTTTTAAATTGAGTGTTATAGAAAATATAATCTTAGGATGGATTTGTTGGTAAACAAGGAAGTATTTAGTGATATGATTTTAAAATAGTTAATAGAATAATAGTGGAAATTATTTTAGGTGGCTTTGGGTATAATAAATGGCAAAAGATGCACAAATATAATGGGATTTAACAAATTGGAAAGAATTGAAGGTAGATTATGTCGATTTTGAATTTGTCTGTGGATGATACTCGACCTTCATGGTAAGGCCTGACTGGGTAAGTGCAAGTGAGTAAGAATTTGGGTGAGGATGGAGAGTAAGGAATGGAATTGGAGAATAGAAAAGAATCTAAAAATTGATCAATGACTTAGAGCTTTTGAATTGACAGAGTTTCCACTATCAGAAGAAGGAAAAAATGTTCCCCTTGACCATTCCTCTTGACCCCTTACTTATAAGGTTAAGGGAGTTACATGAAAGACTACAAAAAGAAAAAGTAAAAAAGGTACAATGCTACATATTCCACAAATACAATGCTACAAAACACTCTAGAGACGTGTCACCCCCTGATCGGATGAGGGATAACCTGGGTTGAGGACTGATCTTTGGGTGAGTGAGATGGTGTTGAGTATGCGCTGAGCGAATTTAGAAGAGGGTGAACTCCGTGGCTTCAAGCAAGTCTGCAAGTTGATGCAGAGCAGGACGAGCCCGAAGATATGATGCTGACTAGAAGTCGCTGGGATCTGTAACAAGCCTTGAATCATTTTGATGGAATGGGTGAGTCAGCTGAGGTAGCTGAGAAATTGATTTGTGGTAGGCGCTTATAAGGCGAGTTGGGAACCCTAGGTAGGCACTTTCCTGTAAATGAGTTGGATGGAGGGGTGGTTGCTTTGAGAGAGAGCGAGTGATTGATAGTGGAATCAGGGCATCTAGCGGATAACTGACTTGGCAGGGAACTTCTTAGTCACCTCGTGTGGGGTGAGCTTTCTGGTGACCTTGACAAGTGACACATGTTGATTTGGTCGGATGAATCCTCCTATGAGCTCTAGGCGAACGTTACCCCCTTTAAGATCATTTAGGTGAGTTCCTCTATGGGCCCCCTTGAAAGGCAAGTCCCCCTTTCATGACATGCTGGATTCCTGTTAAATGTATGTGAAGGCATATATAGATTACTAGTAAATTTTCTATAAACTATTTTAAAAGGACTTGTGAAAAATTGAGTTAATGCCTAACAAAAAACTCAACAAGAATGAGCTGAAGAGAATCCATAAGGCTCAACCCAAAAGTAGGGATAAACAAATAAAGCTGATTATTACAACCCGCAACATGGAAAAATAACATCCTCCAACCATTGTGCCAGGATCCTTTCACAATCATATACTTTATTCATTTGAATTTGATCAAGGTTGCTATGAAAACTAAAGCTGAGATGAAAAACTGTCACATCTGATCGGCTAGTTTTGGACTGTGGCACTGATTATTATTATTATTATTATTGGGTAAATTTTGTTAATATGGGCTTGAATTTCTTGTGATATACATAACTTTTTTTCCCTTCTCATGGTGAAACTTCAGCATTAATGATGGTTCAGGGCATGACAAATCACATTGATTCTCGTACTTGTGAATGTTAAAGTGGCTATAGCTGTCTTTTATTCCATGTGTAGCAATCAGAAATCAGTAATACTGTGCTAATTATTATATGATTCCTTAACTTCTTTAAAACTGAATCTGGCAATGTTTGAGAAAAACGACTCGAGTTGTTTAATTCATTTTTAAACTTTCAAACAGGATCAACAAGCAGGTGAAATTCTCCTTGAATTTCAGAAATGTTATTTAATTATTAGTTTGTCATCTGAATGCTGTCTGTTAGGATCTTCATCGTCGAGCATTTAGTAACCAGTAAGTGCAGGAAGTTTCCGTGCATTAGGATTCTCCAATGTTTAGTTTGGCAAAAGCTGCTAATGTCTTCACATCACTGATGAAATTATTATGATTAACGATGCCCCCCCCCCATATGATGTTAACAGCTCACAACTAAATCACAACATTTTCACCAAATTACTAAGGCGATCTCTGTGTCGTCACTTCGAATATTAGTCTTTGAATTTTTATATTGCCTCATCAAATAATCTTTCTTTGGGAAATCTTTAAATTTTTTTTTTTGGGAAATCAAATAATCTTTCTTGTACTCAACAGTTCATATCACATCTTATCACAACAGTTTTTTCATGGTAAAACAATAAAAGGTGCAGCATTAATTTACTATTTCATTTTGGAAGTTTGTCATCATTCTTGTTTATATGGACTATGGAGGAATTAATGATTTTCTTAATTCGAGGTTGATCACTAACTATGTAGCATTTCAGTAATACTTAGATTCATTCTGTCATGTAACTTTTTGTTCTCTCTATAACTTACTGGAATGTTGCTTTCATATTCAATTATTCTCTTGAAAAATATGTTCATTTCCAATGTTCTTTTTATGTGTCAATCTTTATCTGCATGAATCTCAGTCCTTTGATATTTTGTAGGCCTACGTGACGCAAGAAAATGTTCTTCTGGGAACACTGACTGTTAAAGAAACCATAACATACTCGGCACATTTAAGGCTTCCTTGTAGCATGACCAAGAAGGAGATAGAAAAAGTTGTGGAAACAACAATCGAGGAGATGGGCCTGGAAGATTGTGCAGATGGACTAGTAGGGAACTGGCATATGAGGGGTATTAGCGGGGGAGAGAAGAAGAGGCTCTGCATATCACTGGAACTTCTTACAAAACCTCCTATTCTCTTCTTGGATGAACCCACTAGTGGACTTGATAGCGCAGCAGCTTTTTTTATCATCCAGGCGCTTAGGCAGATGACTCGTGATGGAAACAAAACCATCATTTCCTCCATTCACCAACCAAGCAGTGAAGTTTTCGCACTCTTTGATGATTTGTACCTTTTGTCAGGTGGAGAAACTGTGTACTTTGGAGATGCAAAGCTGGCTACTAAGGTATAGCCCAACTCATTATTTAATCTTAGGCTTTGTTTGGGATGACTTTTTTACTGCTTCTTAAAGCTGCTTTCTAATACAAAAATAAATATTTTTGTATTAGAAAGCAGCTTTAAGCAACAGTAAAAAAACTGTCCCAAATGAAGCCTTAATCCATTCACTAAACGACCTTTTTCCTTTGGACAGTTTTTTTCAGAGGCGGGCTTTCCCTGTCCTGTCAGAAGGAACCCATCAGATCATTTTCTTCGATGTATTAACTCTGATTTTGACCGTGTGAATGCTACGCTAAAAGGATCAATGAAGCGTATTACAGTATGTGTGGCACTACGTCCATATTAATTTCTCTTCATACTTGAAATCTCTACTCCCCCTTACTCCCTTCTTTCCCTAGTTTGATTTGAAAATTCTTTATGAGTTTATGTAAATGTCATATTTACAATTTATGCTATCTATTATGTAGGAGGATGAATCTTCTTCGGATCCCCTGTTGAGATTAGGAACGATGGAGATCAAAGCATTGCTTATCGATAAATACAAAAGCTCAGAGTATGCTATGATGGCTAAAAGGAAGATTGCAGAGATATCCAAGATTGTATACTTCTGTCATTTTCAACAAGAATTTAATTTTAATCCATCAAATGCAAGCAAAATTTAAATTTTTTTCAGATTGGGTAACATTGTTAGTGATGATTAAATAGTGTTTAACTCTTAAGTGTGTTACTTATCCTATATTTCTCTAAGTAATTGATATGATTAAGTCTGTTTAATTCAGGAAGGCTTCACGGTGGAATTTCTTAAGGGCAGTCTGGCTAGCTGGTGGAAGCAGCTCAGAACATTGACAAGTAGATCTTTTATCAACATGCGCAGAGACATTGGCTACTATTGGTTGAGGATCATAATCTATATAGTTGTATCTCTCTGTGTTGGTAGTATATACTTTGATGTGGGGACAAGCTACACTGCTATACTGGCCCGGGCCTCTTGTGGATCATTTATTTCTGGCTTCATGACCTTCATGTCCATTGGTGGTTTTCCATCCTTCCTGGAAGAAATGGTGGTTTTTTATCATGAAAGGAAAAATGGACACTATGGTGTAGCTGTATATACCCTATCAAATTTCCTATCAGCTTTTCCTTTCTTGGTTGCAGTTTCCATTGCTACAGCAAGTATCACCTTCTTCATGGTGAAAGCCCACAATGATTTCCCTCACTATGCTTACTTCGCCATCAGTATCTATACTGGCATTGCCATAGTCGAAAGTATAATGATGGTTGTGGCATCTGTTGTTCCCAATTTTCTGATGGGCATTGTTGCTGGAGCTGGAATCATGGTAAGTAGTTATAGTTTATAAAGGTTTCGTTTGGGTCAATTTTCTTACTGCTTCCTAAAGCAGCTTTTTAGTACAAAAATTTTAATTTTTTTTAGAAAACTATTTTAAAAAGCAATAAGAAAGCCGTCCCAAACAAAGCCAAAATCATAGAAAAAGCAGTTATTTTGTAAGTATTTTCTCCCTTCCCACTCTTATATGTAACATTGCAGGGAATTGTCATGATGACCGCTGGATTCTTCCGTTTGCTTAGAGATCTTCCCAAGCCCATATGGCGATATCCAATTTCTTACATGAACTATGGTGCATGGTTGCTTCAGGTAATGTTTCTATTCAACATTACTGCTGCTCTCAATCTCGTTTGGTTGGCCGCAAGTTCTCCATTCCGATTTCAATCGGTGAAAAAACTATTATTTTACTTTTTGTTTACGCGACTTTTTCAAAATAACTTTTCCTACACCTCCGTAATTCGCCAATCTGAGAAGAAAAAAAATATGCTTCTTCGTTGTAATACCTCCGTTTAACAACGCAAAAAACGTCGGGAGCAACCAAACGAGACCCTCAGCTAAAAAGAAAGCTTCCTAAAGTGTCAATAGGATTGGCATCGTTAGAAAAATACTGAACTTATATTTTCTCAGGGAAATTACAAGAATGACTTCATTGGCGCAACCTTTGATCCTCTGGTGCCTGGTGATCCAAAATTGTCAGGAGAATTTATTCTATATGATACCTTTGGGCTTACCTTGGACCAATCAAAGTGGATAGACTTGTTGATAGCCGTTATAATGCTCATAGTCTATAGGATTCTCTTCTTTCTCATTATCAAATTCAAGGAGAGCACCACTCCTTTCTTCAGAGAGCTCAATGCCAAAGTTACAAGTCTAAGGAAACCTTCCTTCAACCTGAGGAAAAATTCCTTCTCATTATCAAATGGTACTCAGCATCCAATGGCTCTACAAGAAGGTCTGAGCTCTCCACTTCCATGACAATTTTACTACACTGCCAAACCTTCCATACCTTAAAAAAGGAGAAAAAAAAGGAGAGATAAATAAATCTTGTGATTTAAGAAGCATTAGGGTTATATCATATTGTGATTGTATAAACTGTGTAATGTTAAATCCGTGTACTTTTTAAATCCATTCTTGCTCCTGTATTTTATGCGGAGGTCGGACCCAGCTCACATTCAGAGGCAAATCAGGTGCAGCCATGTCAGCAGTATCGAGTAGTATCAAACCGCGGTACACCGCAAAGGGGTGATGTGGCGCATTCTGGTTGGTCTTCGGACGACATTCGGCGTCCGACATTCGGCGTCCGCACATAATAATTAATCTTATTTTAGAGGAGCATTACTGATAAATTTACCTCTCTTTTTTTCATTGATTGGTTTATGATATCTTAGAATATTCATAGGCTTGATGTTTGAAAGGGTCTTTGAATATGGCCATATGGGCGATTTGTTTATGCTGATGAGAGAAGATTCATTAGGGTTTCTATTCCCTTCCTCTGTGCAATTAAATAGCTTGTGGAAATATTGAAAAAGGATTTCCAAACATTTACTAATCATCTTAAGCCTTAATATTTTATCAAGATAGCTTTGAATCTTATATGAATGGTCAATGGTGTCTTAATACAATCATCAACTTGTCAATATCTTTATATTAAAAGGGATGAGAAAAATAATCGAAGTAGATTAAATTATTAGCTGTAGTATAAGAAGTTTAATTAAATAAAGTAATTTAAATTTTAAAATCAAATTTGTATTATGTGTTAAATTCAAATTGATTTAATGGTTCAATTTTAAATATACTTAAATTTATATTTATCATAAAATCCACAATTGCCAACTCATAAATTAATGTATATTAGTTTAGAATATAATAAAAATACTTTGCAGTGTCATTTAAGTATGTTTTTTACTCTTTTTGTTACATTTTTTTCCAAAAAAAAAAAAAGGCTATAAATGAGTCAACAAGAGATCTGATTTAGAAAAAAAATAATTTAGGCAAATTTTTAAACTAATGATGGTTAAGAATGTTATTAGTCAATTAAGCATTGCTAAATAAAAATTTAAAATTAGGCAAAATTGCTCATTTAACAGTCAAATTGCTAGTCTAGTCAACATAAAAGTAAATTTAAAAAAATTGAAAATAGCTAGCCCAGTAGATTGTGATCATAACAAGTCACCTCTTAAACATGCAACTTGCTACAATAACACAAGTATTTTTTTAACATTTTTTTTATTTTTTTTCAGTGAATAAATTAATTATTATATAAATTAAGTTGGTAACAAAAAATATGTTTCTAAAAAATCAATAAAATGTAAAAAATAATGATATTAATGTAGTAAATCACCTGTTTATATATATATATATATATATATATATATAATGCTGATTGGATAGAAAATCGCTCGTTAAACATACAACTCGTTAGTTTTAAAATTTCTTTTATGATACTTCATTATATAATTAATTTTTTAATCATACATGCCTTAAAAATTTGCCCCTTTTTTTCCATTTTTAATATTCTTTATGAATTATTATTGTAATTTCAAATATTCAATTTATTCTTACTAAATTTATAGAAGTTTTTGAATTTTCTAATCAATATTCTTTTTGCAAATTAAGCAAAACCTTTTTAAAAAAATAAATAAAAAAATTAAAAAAAAAATTAAAAAAAAAAAAAAAAGCAAAACCTTTTTTTAGCACCCAGTTGTTTATGAGATTGGGATCAGGTTGACTGTGAAGGTGCAAGGTGGCTTTCACATGGAACCAATTCAATCTAGTTAGCTTTGACCTTTGATATTTTTATGGGTCCCACTTCTTGTAAATTTTGTTGACTAATCAATCGTATGGGCCCCGCATAAAAGAGCCGTTGTGGATCTTTTTCCTGAGTGATATGACTAGGTTATTAATGCAAATGGAAATATTTGACTTTTCATGTTGATAATTAATTACCTATGTTAATTATATATTAAAAAAAACAACTTAAATTTTTTTATTTATTTTAATTATTTTTGTGGTGATAATGTAAGGAATGGCTTTTAATGATAATGTGAAAGCTCCACCTCAAATAAATCTTTTTCTAGACTTATCATTATCTTCAAAGTTACTATGGATCTCAGTTTTATTGCTATGTAGCTTGATTATTGAGCTCATATTTGAGTTCATCATTATTATTTCCCATATGGACTGACTCGGTATCAAAGATGTTAGATTATTCGATTTTGAACCTCCCATTATGAACATATCATGGTCGCATACATACCTCCTTTGATGGATATCAATCACTTGTATACAAGAAGTAACTCGTTAGTAGAGATTGTTCTTGGATATGGCCGAGAAAAATCGGAATAAAAAACTTGCTCCTTTGGGAGATCTCGACCCCTACAATTAAAATAAATCTTATTTGAAGACAAATTTCTTATAGGAGACATCTTATGATAACTACAATCAACTTGCTTTTCTATTGATGCTCATGGGTATATAGTACATTTATCAACTAATGTTAAACTTCTATTGCAATTCTATAACATTTTTTCGAAGCCCACAGATTTCTAGCAGCTTGTTCCTAAGCTTTTCTCTTTCCAACAATTGAGTTAGTGATTTTGTTCTTTTGCTTGCATTTAGATATAGCGCTACATGCACCTGATTGATGTATTCTTTTCAATGGTGTTGCGATCTCTTAACATCAGATAAACTTACTAATATTTGATGATCAAACATGAATAGATGCTTAAATGGATTTCAAGTTAGATAATAGTTTGTTTTGAGGATAATAACAAAAATAAATTGACATAAGGATAGGTGTGAACAAGTGGGGTTTCAAAGATATCAATAAGAGCTCAAGGTAGTTTTGAGTTAGCCACAAAAAAAACATGGTGATGCTTTTGGCATCATTGTCGACGAGGTCTAAGGCTAGGACCACCATATTGTTTGGGGATGGTTTGTTACGTCGCAAGACGTAAATTGAAAGAATTGACTATTTTATCTTTTAATCGTCTAAAAGAACTTCTATAAAATCATCAATGTGTAATTTGAATAGTCTAGTAAAATCATATATATATATATCATATACATAAAAATTTTTCATTATATTCATTCCCCAAAATCAAATTTACAATAGCTACAAGATCATTTAAATCAATAATCTATCTAATGTTGTTGACTACAAAAGAATAAAATAAAATAAAAAAAGAGAAACCTAGAAATCTCAATTTGTCACACTTCATAGAAATTTGGCCCATTTCCTGACCTGAAATCAATAAATCATATAATGAGCTTACAAAACCCATTAGAAGCCCAAAACTCACTAAAGCTTTCAATAAAAGATTTAAAAATTAATATGTTATATTGTATCAATTTTCATTATGAAATAACGGAAACCTTTTGAGTAAAAAAGAAAATGTTTTCTTTCGTGAATACATATATGTTTTGTATATTTTGATCAAATATACAAAACATAAAAACATAAACCACATAAAGAAAAAATAAAGTAGCATATGAATGAAATACAATTTTGATGTATACTAGATGAAAATATCACTCAATCAATAGAATTAATAGCATTCAATGTCTTGAATAATCAGTCATTAATAGTATGACAAGATATGATCAATAACGAAATGCAAGAATCATTACACTTAAATTTATAAACCAACAACAGGTGCTAGAACATTAATGTTTCAATAATCAATAAATCAACACAATAGAGAACAACAAATCGGTATTGTAATCATTCAATATTATCTTTTTGTCAGTGAAGTGAATCGCAAACATATTGGTGTCACATCAATAGGCTATGTATCAATTGTGCTGGCATATGCATGATATAACAATTTATAATATATAAAACCATGAATGATATATTCATAAACTATATATGTATAGACCTAAATAAGGAATGCATGAATCAGTTATATGCTATTAATATCATATAATCAGCAAGATAGGTCATCCTACTTTAATGTGGTATTTTCATTCTTTCATCTATATTATTTGTACAATGTAAATTTTCTAGTCAAAAGTACACAAAAATCCTAAGTTATTATAATGCAAATATGCGCTGAAATTTAATTTTAGCTATCATTTCATTCCTACATGGCTACATACAAGTCAATAAACTAGCCAAATCACTCAAAAAATCATAATAACTAATATGCCTTGTGATTTTCAATAATATTATAGTCAAAATATTCATAAAATTCATATTTATCATATATGAAAAGTTACACTATAAAAGTAAAGTAAATCAAGATAAAATATATATATTTATCGATCTATGATAGATTAGATCTATCAAACTCAAAATCATTGAAAACTAGAGTGGGATTTGGGTAGCCTACCATAAGTAAATGAAATCTCCTAATAGAATCGATAGATGCAAATGCTTTGAATTCCTTTCTCTCTCCTCCCTCTCTCATCCTTCCCCTCCTCTTCTCTTCCTTTCCTTCCTCGGGAAGTCTAAGAACTAGGTGAGTGAGTGGTTGTGTGGAGAAAAAATTATATATAAAAACTCATTTTAATGCATATTGTCATGGTGCCCAAGAGACCAAGCGCCTCTACGTTGCATGCTAAATCCAGAATTACTGTAGAATAGTGCCTTTAATGCCCCTATGGTAATTTTTGGCACTGTATCGCTTCAATTCAAATAGAAATATAAATTCTCATTTTAAATTTATTTTAATAATTAGTAGATTGTTATATGGCCAATCCTAAGCCTCGTCACTATTAACAATACACTTTGGTTGAGGCAGACACCATTTTCCCTCCATAGTGGAATGGTTAAGTTCTATTTTAACCATAAGGCCCTTATTGGGCATGTAGGTGAGCTTCCTTCATTTTAATAAATAAATGCCTCACCCTACACTAATACTAAGGGTAGAGATTGGCCAAGACCTTCTATATTCAATAGAAGCCTACGACATGCGATGGTGGTGTGGTCGGAGGGACGATAGCCTGCGAGCGAATGTGGTCAGAGGAATTATAGCCTACAAGCTATGATGGTTGGAGGGATCTTAGTCGGTCGTCGATGGTGAGGGGCTATAGCCAGCGGGCAATGGAGGTTAGTAGGCAAACTTAATCATAGAGACCGTAGTCGGTAGACAACGATTGTCTGAGGGATTGTCGTCAACGGGCGACGTTGGTCAAAGAGACCGTAGTTAGTAGGCGATGGAGGTCGAAAGAAGGCCTAACGGTGGCTGTAAAACGAATCTTTGACTATGATGGTCGGGTAAAGGTGGTGAGGGTTTGCCGGCGGTGGTGCCGAGGTGGAGTCATAGGATTCTTCAAGCCTCAGAGCTCTCTTGAGTTTTTAGCCTAGGGTCTAAGCCTCCAAAGGTCCAAGCCCCTTTTAATATGGGGAGAGGGGTCTATTTATAGATTTTTTAGAGTAGTATGCCCCTTAAATATGAAGAAAATCCATGATAAATTCGAAGATCTCCATCAGATGACCCATATTAATTCCCTTGATCATAGAATGTTCATCAAGCATTTAGTGTCTTAATGATGTTAAAATGAAGCAATCTTGGGCTCGTTGAGCCGCTCGATTCAACAATAAGCATGCTATATTTGAATATCATTTTGTCATCCAATTAATGCTTTGGAGCTTCCAAATATGCTCTAATCCTTTGGTTTGAGCCCGGAGTGGATCGATTTTTGTGTCATTGGGTTCGTCTCACTGGTACGTTCAATTTGATTATAAGTTTGTTGAAATTGGAGTTTGGATGATCTCGCGTTTAATTTTGCAAGTTGCCAACTTGAATATGCCTGAAGATTCATGCTTGATCAAGGCAATCTTTGGTGACGTATCAACTCTTATTAAATCAGGTAGGAACATGTGAAATTATACACTATTCCAATGAGTATTACATTGTATGCCCTATATGGAGTTTACTATGAACCCGAGGAGCCTATTGTGAAACTACTTCAACTGGGCAGATCCCAATGGTTTTTCCCTTTCAAATTTTCAATATAAAAACTTATATCGCCAATGCTCTTTTCATTTATCTGTTTGTATAAACTTATGTCACCAATGTTCTTTTCATTTATCTATTTGTATATTGAATCTTCGTGTAAAACTAAGATTCAAAACTCTCTCTATTGCCACATGCAAAGAATAATATCATAATCATCTTTGAAATATGATTCACTCACTATTCAAATATCAAATATTGTAATTTTTTTTTAGCCTCATGTGGTAAAGATGAATATTAAAATCATCACTTACAAGAAAACCCATATAATTATATTCAAGTCAAGAATATTTAATATAATAGATCAATCAAACATTATTATCCAACCAATGATACATCAACTCATAATTATTATTCCAACCTTAGATTAAAAAAAAATGTTACCAACCAAACCCTAAACAATAGCAATTGCTTACAAAAATATCAAATTTTATAAAATCACCATATCACATACATTTAAGAATGAAACAATGTGCTGATAAGCATCTTTCAATTTACTCCCATTCCTATCATCAAATCTCATCTACATTATTAAACATCTACTACTGATTAATCCTTCTTTCAAATGGATTTACATATATATCATTTTATTTCATGCTATTTACATATTTAACATCTAAAATTTTAATATTACATGCTTACCACACATAGAACAAATACGGATGCATGAAATAAAATATTAAAGTTTATAAGATGGTATGGGTGATATGAATGAAATATATATATTATTGATATATTTGATATTAAAATTTTATATGAGTGGTAAGAATATAATATTAAAATTTTAAGTGTTATATATATAAATAGCATGAAATTAAATGGTATGTATGTAAATTCCCCAAAAAATAAGAGATAAAATGAGGACCAGCTCATGATTAATTTGACATTACTTCCAACTGAAATAATAGATTCCTTCATAACTTTCTCACCAAGAACCCACCCTCTTGTACTTCTAATTCATCACAGCATGATTTGATAAACAACTAACCACTTTCAGCATTCACTCACAAAGCTGTAAAGCTACATTAAAAACAGTAGAATTTGTACATTAAGGCTTAGTTTCGGGAGAAATTATTCTGTGCCGACACTTGACTGTTCGGAAGTAAATCAGAACGCGTCACGTCATCCGGTACATAGCTGTCGTACACAGCAAATAGGTGATGTGGAGCATTCTGATTCGCTTCCGGACGGCATCCATATCCGCACAGAATAATTTCACTAGTTTCTGACGGATCTTATTGTTTCTTAAAACAGTTTTACTTGATACTTTAATAAGTAGGAAAAAAAGTCACCCCAAAGCCTAAGTTAATGAACAGTAAGGAAAAGTAAAAACAAAAGATCAAACAAAGAACATTAAAACTCTTCAATTATTTGAACAACCACATTAAACATAAAACCACTCATAGTTCTGAACTGAAACAAGTAATTAATTAGGATTCAGCGACTGCGACGATAAATAGTAAATGAGGAGAGAACAACGAGGAGAAGAAGAACAGCTGACGCTATGAGAGAAAGTAATGTAGAGCTCCCAATATGGCGACAGAAAGTTTCAAAATTATTACAGATCTTATTCCACAGAACATGTGAGTTTCCTTTCAGTCCAATATATGCAGTAGAGCCTGCACATCCTGTAGCTGATGCCATAATTCCTGCCAACAACTTTAACAACATGAACATGATCATGATCAGACTCTCTGTGAATCAATAAAAATCGAATTTTTTTAAAAAAATTTGCTTTGATTAACATGTTCTTACCAGGTCTATGACCATCAGTTTAAATAGAGAGCTTGAAGAAGGAGATGATTTTGAGCGGTAGGAAGCTGCAGAGATGATCAAGCTGATGAAGCTGTACAAGGTTGTGATCGATAGTGCAACCAGAAGATATCTGTAAATCATTAAACAAACAAGATGAAGATATTGGCGAATCATATAAGCCCAGATCTAGTAAATCTTCAGAGTTTTAAAACAAAATTATCAAATTTTGCAGTGTCGATTCTGTAAAATTGTTGGATGTTTGTTTCAGAATTAAAGATTTGAGAGAGGAGAAATGTTAGAAATCATAAATTTATCAAATTGATGAGAATTGAAATACCAAAATTATATTTTTGGAAGAGATTTAGCAAAATATGGCTTCAAAACTGCCAAAATTAGGATAAAAACAAAAAATACCTTTTTTTTAAAAAAAAATCATCACAGTGTACTTCTCTGAAAAAATAATTTTTTTAAAAAAAAATTTACCAAATATAAATGTGTCGGTTGGCCCTGTAAAAGAAAACTGTGAAGAAAATCATCACAGATTAACCCACAATATTAAAAAAATTGCAAATTACCACACAAAATTACTTACATAAACGCAGGAGAATTGGTAAACTTGGCGGATCGAGTGATAGTGATGGTGAGGACGGGAATCGTCACAGTCTGCTTGCTCGTTAACAAAACCACCAAAGCAGTCAAAGAGAACGCGAACAATAATAATCGCAGTGCAAAATCCAGGCCGGAGAAGCTCTTCAACTTCACCGGAGAAGCGCCGTAGCCGGATTCCATCTGCCGGTCTTTTCCGCCGGTGCTGTTGAGCGCAACCTCCGGTGTGGACGCCATAGGAGGCAGGAGTAGTTAGCTTAGCAGCTCTACTTTCCTCAGCTGCCCAACCTCTCAAATCAATCAATATTTAAGCTTGAAGCCTTTGCAATTTATATACTTATCCTTCTCTCTCTCTTTTTTTTTTTTGGATAAAAAACATTAAATTTATTTTTTGCTCGCCAGCTAATTATTCGGCTCCATTTAATTTTCGAATCTATTTCGAGCTGAGCCTGAATCAATTGAAAATATATAAAATAGAATTAAAAAAATAATGATTTTGATTAACAATTATTATAATAAAATAAAAAAAAAGTAATGAGAAATTTGAAAATAAATAAGAAAATACTATTTGATATAATAAATTAATAAGATATATCTTTTAAAAATTTTAATAGATTTATAGATTCAAGATTACACCTCTAACTAACATCATGTGAATAAATAGTAATAAAAAAATTTATTGAATAAAGTCAAATAGCCATAAATTGAGGCTACAGGCAGCATTTAAATATTAGTTGTTAGACATTTCTTACTTATTATCTCTATCTTATGATTAAAGATTTCTTTGAGATAATTTTTTTATTATTTTTTAAATTAATTTTTT